>NW_027136313.1:1553520-1864224 GCF_039906515.1 Pseudorca crassidens | reverse complement strand
CTTGAAAGCGGGGCAGAATTGCAGGAAACCGATTTCAGGAGGTAGACTGGAATTGCATTGAAAGCATAGGAAAAGAGGCAGAACGTCCACAATGATGCACTTGGCCAAAAAGGGCGTATGCGTTTTTTCCTGAATATATTCAGGAAAAAACGCATACGCCCTTTCTGGCCAACCAAGCAAGCTTGCAAAGGAAATCTGCACTACAATGAAGTCTCACTTCCCCCCGGTCAAAAGGGCCATCTGAAAAAAGTGTAAAATCCAGAAAGGCAGGACAGGCCATGGAGAACTGGGAGCCTTGTTATGCTGATGGGCGGGATGTAAATTGCCAACAGACACTCGGGAGAAGTGTATGGTGTTTCCTGAAACATCTAAAAAACAAAGCAACAGAGCCTAGGGCACTTCCACTTATGGTCCTATAGCTTAGGGAAGTTTAAATCTAAAACACACAGCCACCCCAAAATTTGGGACGCCTCTGTTTACAAGAACCTCGTTTACAGTACAAGTTCAACATCGCAGAAAGTGAAAAATGGATAAAGAAGTTGTGGTATTTACTTACAAAGCAATATCACTCAGCAATGAAATCTATGTCATCAGGCCCTTAGCAGCACAATGAGTGGATTCAGGTATGATGATTCTAACTGAAATAAGTCACACAGAAAAAGAAACATCATAAGATATCAGTAATACACGGAATGTAAACTTGGCTACACAGGAACTGAATTACAGAACAGAACAGGGTCTCAAATTTAGAAAACCAACTTATGCTTGCTTAAGGGTAAAGGTGAGTTGGGGTGCTGCATAAAACCAGAGATTGAAATGAGCACACATAAAGTTCCTTAAGCCAAATATGGAATAGACAAGAGCTACTCCTTGCTCAACGAAATGGACTCAACACCGCATATTAAACGCCTAAGAATGTACCTGACTAGTAAGTATCTTAAAACCTATGGATTGCTATGTCTCCGAAAGAGAATCAAGCATGTGTACAGGGGCATAAACGCAGCAGTGATAGGATTGGAGAGGTTTGGTGAGCAAATGAAGACCCTTTGAAGTCATATTGCATAGTACCCATTCCACGGGTTTCAACTACCCAGGTTTAAGGTATTCTTCCTTCAGCTAAAACATGCATGTGGAACCCAAAGTATGATCAACCATGTGATCGGGAAACGTGTTCAAATATGTCTCAGTTTTCGTACCCTGGTACTCGGGTGCAACATTCCAGACGCTTTACTAACACCCTCCCGACTTGGAGAGTCAGTCCCTTTAACCTCCTGTTTGGCCCAGTTTGCAATTTCTGTGGAAGATGAACAGGAATAGCGAGAACCAATGAGAGACTAGCTGGAGGTGTCTGGACGGGCAAATTTAACTCTCATTTCCCACCATTAAGAGGAATTAACCAAAGGTTCAGCTTGCCGTGCCGGAACCAGATTAGGGCCTGAAGCCATCCTGCGGTGTTGCGGCCAGGTCACAAGAAAGCGAGTTGAAGAAAGGAGCTCAGGGGCACTGTAATTCACAAACCTGCAGAGTTATAAATGACAGCTATCGTCCAAAAATATACTGAAGTAAGGCTGCCAAGAGGACTTGAAAGCGGGGCAGAATTGCAGGAAACCGATTTCAGGAGGTAGACTGGAATTGCATTGAAAGCATAGGAAAAGAGGCAGAACGTCCACAATGATGCACTTGGCCAAAAAGGGCGTATGCGTTTTTTCCTGAATATATTCAGGAAAAAACGCATACGCCCTTTTTGGCCAACCAAGCAAGCTTGCAAAGGAAATCTGCACTACAATGAAGTCTCACTTCCCCCCGGTCAAAAGGGCCATCTGAAAAAAGTGTAAAATCCAGAAAGGCAGGACAGGCCATGGAGAACTGGGAGCCTTGTTATGCTGATGGGCGGGATGTAAATTGCCAACAGACACTCGGGAGAAGTGTATGGTGTTTCCTGAAACATCTAAAAAACAAAGCAACAGAGCCTAGGGCACTTCCACTTATGGTCCTATAGCTTAGGGAAATTTAAATCTAAAACACACAGCCACCCCAAAGTTTGGGACGCCTCTGTTTACAAGAACCTCGTTTACAGTACAAGTTCAACATCGCAGAAAGTGAAAAATGGATAAAGAAGTTGTGGTATTTACTTACAAAGCAATATCACTCAGCAATGAAATCTATGTCATCAGGCCCTTAGCAGCACAATGAGTGGATTCAGGTATGATGATTCTAACTGAAATAAGTCACACAGAAAAAGAAACATCATAAGATATCAGTAATACACGGAATGTAAACTTGGCTACACAGGAACTGAATTACAGAACAGAACAGGGTCTCAAATTTAGAAAACCAACTTATGCTTGCTTAAGGGTAAAGGTGAGTTGGGGTGCTGCATAAAACCAGAGATTGAAATGAGCACAGATAAAGTTCCTTAAGCCAAATATGGAATAGACAAGAGCTACTCCTTGCTCAACGAAATGGACTCAACACCGCATATTAAACGCCTAAGAATGTACCTGACTAGTAAGTATCTTAAAACCTATGGATTGCTATGTCTCCGAAAGAGAATCAAGCATGTGTACAGGGGCATAAACGCAGCAGTGATAGGATTGGAGAGGTTCAGTGAGCAAATGAAGACCCTTTGAAGTCATATTGCATGGTACCCATTCCACGGGTTTCAACTACCCAGGTTTAAGGTATTCTACCTTCAGCTAAAACATGCATGTGGAAACTAGAGTATGATCAACCATGTGATCGGGAAACGTGTTCAAATATGTCTCAGTTTTCGTACCCTGGTACTCGGGTGCAACATTCCAGACGCTTTACTAACACCCTCCCGACTTGGAGAGTCAGTCCGTTTAACCTCCTGTTTGGCCCAGTTTACAATTTCTGTGGAAGATGAACAGGAATAGCGAGAACCAATGAGAGACTAGCTGGAGGTGTCTGGACGGGCAAATTTAACTCTCATTTCCCACCAGGAAGAGGAATTAACCAAAGGCTCAGCTTGCCGTGCCGGAACCAGATTAGGGCCTGAAGCCATCCTGCGGTGTTGCGGCCAGGTCACAAGAAAGCGAGTTGAAGAAAGGAGCTCAGGGGCACTGTAATTCACAAACCTGCAGAGTTATAAATGACAGCTATCGTCCAAAAATATACTGAAGTAAGGCTGCCAAGAGGACTTGAAAGCGGGGCAGAATTGCAGGAAACCGATTTCAGGAGGTAGACTGGAATTGCATTGAAAGCATAGGAAAAGAGGCAGAACGTCCACAATGATGCACTTGGCCAAAAAGGGCGTATGCGTTTTTTCCTGAATATATTCAGGAAAAAACGCATACGCCCTTTTTGGCCAACCAAGCAAGCTTGCAAAGGAAATCTGCACTACAATGAAGTCTCACTTCCCCCCGGTCAAAAGGGCCATCTGGAAAAAGTGTAAAATCCAGAAAGGCAGGACAGGCCATGGAGAACTGGGAGCCTTGTTATGCTGATGGGCGGGATGTAAATTGCCAACAGACACTCGGGAGAAGTGTATGGTGTTTCCTGAAACATCTAAAAAACAAAGCAACAGAGCCTAGGGCACTTCCACTTATGGTCCTATAGCTTAGGGAAATTAAAATCAAAAAGACACAGCCACCCCAATGTTTGGGACAGCTCTGTTTACAAGAACCTCGTTTACGGTACAAGTTCAATATCGCAGAAAGTGAAAAATGGATAAAGAAGTTGTGGTACTTATGTACAATGCAAAATCACTCAGCCATGAAATCTATGTCATCAGGCCCGTAGCAGCATAATGTGTGGATTCAGGTATGATGATTCTAACTGAAATAAGTCACACAGAAAAAGAAACATCATAAGATATCACTAATACACGGAATGTGAACTTGGCTACACATGAACTGAATTACAAAACAGAACAGGGTCTCAAGTTTAGAAAACCAACTTATGCTTGCTTAAGGGGGAAAGTGAGTTGGGGTGCTGCATAAAACCAGAGTTTGAAATTAGCACAGATACCATTCAATAAGCCAAATATGTAATAGACAAGACCTACCCCTTGCTCAACAAAATGGACTCAACAATGAGGTATCACCTCACACCTGATAGAATGGGCATCATGAGAAAATCTACAAACAAAAATGCTGGAAAGGGTGTGGAGAAAAGGAACCCTCTTCCACTATTGTTGGGAATATAAATTGATACAGTCACTACGGAGAACAATATGGAGTTTCTTAAGAAACTAACAGTAGAATTACCATATGATACAGCAATCCCAGTACTGGACATATACCCAGACAAAACCATAAATCAAAACGAGACATTCACCGCAATGTTCATTGCATCACTATTTACAATATCGAGGTAATGGAAGCAACCTAAATGCCCACAGACAGACGAATGCATAAAGCTGTGGTACATATATAAAATGGAATATTACTAAGCCATGAAAAGGAATGAAATTGGGTCATTTGTAGAGACGTCGATGGATCTAGAGACTGTCATACAGAGTGAAGAAAGTCAGAAAGAGAAAAACAAATCTTGTATATTCATGCATATATGTGGAACCTAGAAAAACTGTACAGATTAACCATTTTGCAAGGCATAAATAGAGCAACAGATGTAGACAACAAATGTATGGACAACAAGGGGGGAAAGCTGTTGGGGGGGTGGTGGTGGGAGGAGTTGAGAGACTGGGATTGGCATGTATACATTTATATGTATAAAATAGATAACCAATAAGAACCTGCTGTATAAAAATATAAAATAAAATTCAAAATTAAAAAGAAATAAAATTTAAAAAATAAAACAGAAAAAACAATTATTCCCTTCACATACATGTATTTATATGAATAAATTATTTCCATGCTTATATCTGTAAATACAAAAAAGAGGAATAAAATCTACCTTGAAGCAAAAACGAAAAAGAGAAAAAAAACACAGAACCCACCAGTTCCACAGAAGAAAACCGTATCAGGGCACTTGCTCCAGTTGTAAACAATTCTGAAGTTGGCCAGTGGTGGGGAATCGTCTCCCATTCAGCCAGCAGCCCCCACGCAACAAGCGTCCTCATTGCAAAGCTGGGGCACCGTGCCGAGGCATCTGTGAGTAAACGTGAGCTGAGCCCCAGGCCAGTTGCTGCTGAACTATTCCCACCCGTCCCAGGTAAAACACCTGAATATATACAAGGACTTGAAAGCCTAGAGGAAGGGCCATAGAGCCACACGAGTGACAGCATGCCGGCCGACTTGGTGCCTGCAGGCCAGCCAGGATGGTCCTGGCCCTGGGTGCTCTTCTGGAAGATTTCCATTTCCCTGACTGAGATACCCGTCCTGTCCCTGCCCCCACTGCTTTTTTCCTTCCTCACCTCTGCCCAGGGAGAAATTCCAGCAGCAGGTATGGGTGACACATCCTCTTCTTTAGCAGGTGGCAGCCTGGCAACTGCTGCAGAAAGTCCAGCAGAGCCCCACTCACACTGGGCCACCCACAAAGCCGTGGCCTCTCACTCCCTCCCACCAGCCCAGCCCCGAGACTGCTGACAGGGCAGAGAAAATGGCGTCAGGCACGGCTGCAGGGGCTCTTGCTGCCTGGAGTGGTATTTATATTGATCTCAACCCAGGCACACCTGGGGAGGGCTGGCCCGCACGGTAAGGCTGCCCAGGTCAGCCAATCATCACCCCTCAGGGGCTCACAGTTGCAGAAAATGGAACTTGCTGAACCGGCCAGGTCCAAGGAACAGGTGTGGGCTCCTGAGAGTCAGGATAGACAAGGGGCTGCAGCTTTGGCTTGTTTTCTAATCATTTTATCTGGCCCATGAGTGGGAGACAACTTCAAGAAAACCCTCTCCTTATGAGAGGAACCCAGGAGTCAGGGAGAGGAGGGGTGGGTGGTGGTTGGAGACAGAGGCCTGGTGCCCCGGGTGCAGTGGAAGTCTCTGGAAGACCAGGTGGAGGGAGGCCGCACAGAGTGATGCCCAGGGTCACAGACCTGTCGCAGCTGCTGTTTGTTAGTTCAAGTCCTGCTCTGAGGTGCTCTGTGTCAGCTCTGAGCGACAGGTGAGCTGGGGGTGCTCTGCAATGAGGGCTATGTGCACGGTTCCTGTGTGCCCAGCCCTGCCACGGTACCTGCAAGGGTAGCTCTGTATCCTGGGAAGGGCCTGACCACGAGAGCCCCGTGGGCTGGGGTGGGGGTGGGGTACCTGCCCAGGTGAGCTCCATATTCTGGGATTGGTCTGACCACGAGAGCCCCATGGGCTGCTGGGGACCTGGTAAAGGATGTCAGGACAGTCAGTGAAGCCACCGAGGATATACCTCCAGTTGCTCCTAATTCCTACACCCTGCTGGTCATTCTACCAACCACCAGGACATGGTATTCTGTATTAGTCTTCAATGATGCCTTCTTTTGTATTCCATTAGTCCCAGAGTCACAAGAAATTTTGGCTTGTGAGTGGCAGGACTCAACATACAACTAAAACAATACTTCCGGGCCGTCTTGCCCCAAGGGTGCAAAAATTCCCACACCATCTTTGGGGAAAGCTTAGCTAAAGACCTAAAAGTTCTACCTCTGGAAAAGGAAACCCTCCTTCAGTACGCAGACGACATTCTGATCGCCAGCCCTACTAAGGAGGCCTCTGAACTACCAAGCCAATAAAGGATAGAAGTTGTCCAAGAAAAAGCTCAAATATCACAGACTGCAGTGACCTGCCTGGGCTTCATTCTCACAGAAGGTCGGAGAAGCCCATCCCAGGAAAGGGAAGAAACCATTTGCAGCCTTACCCCTTTCTAAAACTAGAAGACAGCTTAGGGGTTCCTGGGGAGGCCAGGGTTTGCTGCTTCTGGATCCCTAACTACAGTCTACTAGCTGGGCCTCTATATGAAACACTGAAAGGAAAAGATGATGATCCTTTTGAATAGAATCCAGAAGTGGCCTTTCAAGAATGGAAAGAGCAGTCAATTCAGACCCTTGCCCTGGAACTCCCTAATTTAGCTAAACCCTTTGACCTTTACATTCCCGGTGAAAGGTGAATCGCCATTGGAGAATTAGTGCAAAAACTGGGACCACTTGAAATGGAACAATGCAAGAATGCCATCCAGGTAGGATAAACTACGGTCACCAAGGGGCTTGGCCCACTGCCGCATCTGGCCAAGATACTGGCGGTATCTAAAAACCTGGAAATCAGCAGCCCAAAAGGCCACCTCCCTCCTAAGGGAAAAGGACCCCACGTGGTGATCCTAACCACCAACCATGCCCTGAAGTTGCAGGGTTCGCTCCGTGGGCACACCGACCTCGAGTGAGGAGGCCCTCCAACTCCAACATCCAGAGAGATAACCGGGGGCAACAGGGCACCATGACGATTCGTGTGAACATCACTTGACCTGGAGTTTCTCTCATAAAACAACAAGAGTGTGTCCCAAAAGAGCAGACTACTGCTTGCAGGACTTACTGTACCCAGAGGGGAGCTAATAATCTTGGCGGGGGAACCGTATATCACACTGTCACCATAGAAAAGCCTACAGACACCGTGATGATGGTGGCCAATAAGACCGGCTGGACTCCTGTTTACTTCAAAAGGCTGTTGACTCAGTGGTCATCATGGTCCTTGATCACCACTGACCCTGGACTGTCTGGGAGTTGAGCGGGCAGGGCTCTGACACCTGGTGCTGTTTGTACGTTAATTCAGGGGCCTAATTGAAGAAAGCGCAGACTACTGGTCAGAGCATCTAGGCTGGCAGAAACAGTCAGCCTAAGGTGGCCGAACAAATGTGGGGCGGGGTGAAACCGGCCCCCACAGCGTCTCTGCACATCTCTTTCCTGGACCCTTAAAGGTCATTAGAATCTATAACACTTCCAATGCTGGTGCTCAGGTGGACGAGCAGGGAGGCAGGGGACCTGGGGACAATCAACGTCACCTGGAGGCTGCTGGAGAGAAGCTCTGACCCTCGCCCCCGGGTATTAGGGCTCCCAACTCAGCACTCAGCAGTTACAGAAGAAGTGTCTGCACCCTCAGCACTCCAAGAATGAGGAACGGGACAAAAGGCAGAGGAGGGGTTTGTCCCCAGCAAAGCCCATTAAAAATCCCTGGGAGATAAAAATAGAATCTGGGCAATAAAGTCAAGTCTAACCTTTTTTATCCTTTGTGCTTTGTCTAATTTCACGTGCTCCTAGGGTCCCGCATGCAGAGGTTCCACACCTGGCACTTCAGACCAGATTTCCTAGTGCAGAATGGCTGGGTCGACACCTCAGCTCCTGGGGCCCAGTGCAGACTCCGCGATATAGAGCCTGAGCTGCAGCCAACCTGGCCCTCGAGAGCTCCGCCCCCTCCCTCCCACTGACTCTGACAGGATCTCTACACAGCAGCCCAGCCCACAGCCCACGGGGTAGTGCATGCTCTCACCTCTCCATTCTCTGATCAAAATATAAAGTTTCCTTTGCTTGTGAACCAAACTCAGTCTCGATCTGTTGGCCCCAATGACACTGGGCAGGGGGACACTTGTTGGGGTCCACTCTGGAGGATCAGTAACAGAAATTGAGACTATTGTAACCTCAATGAACAGATGTGTGAGCCAAACTGTAGTTAACATAGAACAGTGTATAAGGCTCGGGTAAAATAAGATGTTTCTAACACTTCCATTTGATATTTCCATCACTTTATTATAAGCAAGTTCAGTGAAAAGGTTTGTCTTATTTGTCAGGTCAATATTAGAGAAACGAAGTGATTTCTTTCCAAGGATGTACATCTAATAATCTTGGTTAAAGCTTCAATCTTGTTTTAAATGCTTTTCCATTGAAAATGATACCTCTCTTTCAGCTCCCCCATTTCTGAGAAGTATAAAATCTTATAATTTATTATTACCAAAGGGGAAAGGTGGGAGGAGGGATAAATTAACAGTTTGGGATTAACACATACACACTGCTATGTATAAAATAGATCATCAACAAGGAACTACTGTATAGCACAGGGAACTACACTCAACATTTTGCAATAACCTATAAGGGGAAATAATCTGAAAAAGAATAGATATTTTTATTGACATCATCTATCAATGACAGTTAAAGTGTAATCTAAGGGAAGCTGGTGGTGAGTGCTTCTGACCCTGAAGACTTCAATCATCTAAAGTTTGGACTCTGCCTACTTCCCAAGGCCCTTAATGAACATATGTGTAGCCGTAGCTTAAAAAATTCCCCAGTTTGGGTTTCAGGGAGACACTGATTTTGAAAAAGCCCTGGTGTTCTCCTTACATGAATGGGACTCTTCCTACTGCTAAAACATGTCTGTCACACCCAGAGGATGGTATACCGTCTGATCGGGAAGAGTTTGGAAAAGGCATCTCATCTCCTCATCTCCTGGTGCTCGGGTTCACCCCTCCAGAGTCTTTATTAACAGTCTCCCCACTTGGAGATGTCAGCACTGTCAACATCCTGTTGCGTACAGTTTGGAATTTGTCCAGAGGATGAAGCGGAAGGATGAGGAACAATGAGAGACAAGTCCTAGGTGTTCAGACAGGGACATGTCACTCTAATTTCCAATCAGGAAGACGAATTGACCAAAGGCTAGGGTTGCCCATGGAAACAGTATAGGGCTTGAGGAAATCCCGCTGCTTTGTGGCCAGTTCCCATAAACACAAGTTGAACAATGGAACTCAGGGGCAGTAAAATTCACAAAACTGCAGAGTTGAAAATATCCATCACTGAAAAATGTCTTGAGGAAAGTCAGAGAAAAGGACTTGTAAGCAAGGGAGAATGGCAGGAAAGGGATTTGAGGAGGTAGAAAGGACTCGCCATTAAGCACAAGAAAAGGAGCTGAACATTGCCAACATTGCAGTTGGCCAAAAAGGGTGTATGCGTTTTTTTCTGTATATATTCAAGAAAAGGGCATACACTTTTTTAGCCAACCAAACAGGTGGGCACTGGAAGTCAATACTACAAAAGATATCACTTCGCATCAGTCAGAAGAGCCATCCTCATAAAGCGTAAACAACAGAAATGCAGGACAGGGCAAGGAGAAGAGGGAGCCCTGTGAGACTTATAGTGGAAATGTATATTGCCAACGGCCATTCTGGAGAAGTGTATTGTGTTTACTAAAACATCTAAAAAATGAGCTACAGAGCATAGGGCACTTGCACTCATGGGCGTATATCTTGAGAAAAACAAAAATCGAGAGGACACAGGCACCCCAATGTTTACCCCCTCTCTGTTTAAAAGATCCTCAACTAGGATATAACTTAAATGTCTCTGGAGGGAAAAAATGGGTAGAGATGTGGTACTTAGGTAGAGTGGAATATTATTCAGCCTGGAAATCAATGAAATATGGCCAGTTGTAACAACTCTGGAGGAGTTACGTATGATCTTTCTAAGTGACATAATTCAAAAAGAAAAAGACACATATCATAAGATATCACTTAAAGGTGGAATCCAAAATGGCTACACATGAAATAAATTACAAAACAAAAACATAGTCAAATATGTAGAAAACACGCATAAGGCTGCTAAACGGGAAAGGTGGGGAGGGGTGAGGCATCACCCAGGAGGTTGAAATTAGCAAAGATACCATTCCAAATACCAAACTGATAATCAACAAGGCCTACACGGTAGCTAAAAGAACTGCACTCAGCACACTCAAGTCACCGGAAAAGAATATATACGACTGGTAAGAATCTGAAAAAGAATTTACTGATGTCTCTCTGTACGTGAATCAAGTGGATGTACAGCAGCAAGAAACAGAGCTTTGAAAATCAGCTGTAACCAATATAGTAATAAATTGAAAAAAATAAACGACAGAGAGACAGAGAAAACCTCTTACAACTTTTCCTCAGGGCCGGTGATGCAACATGGATTGAACACATCTAGACCCACAGCAGGATGAGACATAAGGCTGGAAACTGTTTGTGCTAAGAGAAATGTGAGGTTGGGTGAGGAAATGCACACCCTTTAAAGTAATACTACCTGGTACCCATTCAATGGGTCCCAAATATGCAGGTTCAAGGGATCTTCCTACAGCTAAAACATGCATGGAAAACCCAGAGGACTGTACACCATGTGATCGGGAGATGTGTCTAAAATGCAGCTCATTTATCCTCTCCTGGTGCTCCTGTTCACCATTCCAGCCACGTTACTTAGAATCTCCCCACTTGGAGAATCAGCACATTTCAACTTCTGTTTCACACATTTTGCAAATTGTGAGGAGGATGAACGGGGAACCAATGAGAGAATAGTTGTAGGGGTTTGGACGGGCACATATCACTCTAATTTCCCATTAAGAATAAGAATTGAAAAAAGGCTCAGCCCGCCTCGCCCGAGCCAAAATAGGGCCTGAAGCAATCCTGCGGGTTTGAGGCCAGCTCACAAAAGAGCAACTTAAAAAATGGAGCTCAGGGTCACTGCAATTCACAAACCTGCAGAGTTATAAATGAAAACTAACGTCCAAAAATATGTTGAGGTAAGGCAAAGAAGAGGATCTGAATGCAAGACAGAATTGCAAGAAACAGATTTCAAGAGATAGATTGGACTCGTCTTTAAAGCACATGAAAAGCGGCAGAATTTCGACAATGATGCAGTTGGCCCAAAAGGGCGTATGCGTTTTTTCCTGATTATATCCAGGAAAAAACGCATACGCACTTTATGGGCAACGAAGCAAGCAAGCAATGCAAATGTGCACAACAAAGAAGTCTCATTTCCCACTGGTCAAAAGGGCCATCCTAAAAAATTGTAAAAACCAGAAATGCAGGACAGGCCATGGAGAACAGGGAGCCTTTATACGCTGATGGGCAGTGTGTGAACTGCCGAGAGCCACTCTGGAGAAGTGTATGGTGGTTCCTAAATCATCTAAAAAACAGAGCTACAGAGCATAGGACACTTCCAATCATGGGAGTATATCTAGGGAAGTCTAAAAATCAACAAGACACAAGCACACCACAGTTTAGGGCTACTCTGTTTACAAGAACCTCAACTTCAGTATACCTTAAATATCCCAGGAAAGAGAGCAATGGATAAAGAAGATGTGGTACTTATGTACAATGGAATATTTCTTCACCATGAAATCAATGTAATAAGGCTAGTAGAAGGATAAAGAGTGGATTTAGGTCCGATAATACTACTTGAAATAAGTCAAACAGAAAAGAAACATATCATAAGATATCACTTATAGAGGGAGGGTAAATATGGCTGCACAAGAAATGAATTACAGAACAGAACAGTGTCTCACATTTAGAAAACACACTTATTTCAGCTTAAGGGGAAAGGAGAGGTGGGGTGATGCATAAAACCAGAGTTTGAAATTAGCACAGATACCGTTCAATAAACCAAATAGATATTAGACAAGATCTACACCTTGCTCAATGAACTGGCCTCAACACACCCTATACACCGCAGAGAAATATATCTGAGTAATAAGAATCTTAAAACCCATGTATTGATATATCTCCATAAGGGAATCAAGTGTGTGCAGAGTGGGACAAACACAGCAGTGAAAATGAGCTAAACCCCATTATAGAAATAAATTTTAAAAACAAAACGCAGAAACAATGAAAGAGAGAAAAATTCTTACAAAATTCGCTCAGGGGCTGTGATGCAACCTGGATTGACCACATATAAACCCACAGCTGGATAAGACATAAGGCTGGACACTTGGGGCTGAGAGGATTGATGAGCTTTGGTGAGCAACTGCCAAAAGTTTAATGCAATACTTCATGCTACTCATTCCAAGGGTCCCAACACTCCAGGTTGAAGGGAATCTTCCTACAGCTAAACCATGCTTGGGAAACCCAGCGACTGGTATACCATATGATCGGGAAAGGTTTCTAAAACGCACCTCATTTTTCCTCTCCTGGGGCTCCGGATCGACATTCCAGCCGCTTTACCAAAAATATCCCCACATGGAGAGTCAATGTCTTTAAGTTCTGGTATCGCACAGTCTGCAGTTAGTGCGGAGGATGAATGGGAATAGGGGGAACCAGTGAGAAACTAGCTGTAGCGGTTTCAATGGGCACATGTCACTCTAAATTCACATCAGTAAGAAGAATAAACCAAAGGCACAGCAAGGTGCCCCAGAAGAAGAATAGGGCCTGAAGGAATCCTGTGGTTATGAGGCAAGATCACAAAAATAAGAGCTGAAAAATGGAGCTAAGGGCCACTGCAATTCAAAAACCTGCAGAGTTATAAAGGCCAACTATTTTCAAAAAATATATTGAGGTAAGGCTATGAAGAGGCATTGAAAGCAAGGCAGAATTGCAGGAAAACGATTTCAGGAGGTAGACTGGAATTGCATTTAAAGCATAGGAAAAGAGGCAGAACGTCCACAATGATTCACTTGGCCAAAAAGGGCGTATGCCTTTTTTCCTGAATTTATTCAGGAAAAAAGGCATACGCCCTTTTTGGCCAACCAAGCAAGCTTGCAAAGGAAATCTGCACTACAATGAAGTCTCACTTCCCCCTGGTCAAAAGGGCCATCTGAAAAAAGTGTAAAATCCAGAAAGGCAGGACAGGCCATGGAGAACTGGGAGCCTTGTTATGCTGATGGACGGGATGTAAATTGCCAACAGCCACTCGGGAGAAATGTATGGGGTTTCCTGAAACATCTAAAAAACAAAGCAACAGAGCCTAGGGCACTTCCACTTATGGTCCTATAGCTTAGAGAAATTAAAATCAAAAAGACACAGCCACCCCAAAGTTTGGGATGGCTCTGTTTACAAGAACCTCGTTTACGGTACAAGTTCAATATCGCAGAAAGTGAAAAATGGATAAAGAAGTTGTGGTACTTACGTACAATGCAATATCAATCAGCAATGAAATCTATGTCATCAGGCCCGTAGCAGCATAATGAGTGGATTCAGGTACGATGATTCTAACTGAAATAAGTCACACAGAAAAAGAAACATCATAAGATATCAGTAATACACGGAATGTAAACTTGGCTACACAGGAACTGAATTACAGAACAGAACAGGGTCTCAAATTTAGAAAACCAACTTATGCTTGCTTAAGGGTAAAGGTGAGTTGGGGTGCTGCATAAAACCAGAGATTGAAATGAGCACAGATAAAGTTCCTTAAGCCAAATATGGAATAGACAAGAGCTACTCCTTGCTCAACGAAATGGACTCAACACCGCATATTAAACGCCTAAGAATGTACCTGACTAGTAAGTATCTTAAAACCTATGGATTGCTATGTCTCCGACAGAGAACCAAGCATGTGTACAGGGGCATAAACGCAGCAGTGATAGGATTGGAGAGGTTCGGTGAGCAAATGAAGACCCTTTGAAGTCATATTGCATGGTACCCATTCCACGGGTTTCAACTACCCAGGTTTAAGGTATTCTTCCTTCAGCTAAAACATGCATGTGGAACCCAGAGTATGATCAACCGTGTGAACGGGAGACATGTTCAAATATGTCTCAGTTTTCCTCCCCTGGTACTCGGGTGCAACATTCCAGACGCTTTACTAACACTCTCCCCACTTGGAGAGTCAGTCACTTTAACCTCCTGTTTGGCCCAGTTTGCAATTTCTGCGGAAGATGAACAGGAATAGGGAGAAACAATGACAGACTAGCTGGAGGTGTCTGGACGGGCAAATTTAACTCTCATTTCCCACCAGGAAGAGGAATTAACCAAAGGCTCAGCTTGCCGTGCCGGAACCAGATTAGGGCCTGAAGCCATCCTGCGGTGTTGCGGCCAGCTCAAAAGAAAGCGAGTTGAAGAAAGGAGCTCAGGGGCACTGTAATTCACAAACCTGCAGAGTTATAAATGACAGCTATCGTCCAAAAATATACTGAAGTAAGGCTGCCAAGAGGACTTGAAAGCGGGGCAGAATTGCAGGAAACCGATTTCAGGAGGTAGACTGGAATTGCATTGAAAGCATAGGAAAAGAGGCAGAACGTCCACAATGATGCACTTGGCCAAAAAGGGCGTATGCGTTTTTTCCTGAATATATTCAGGAAAAAACGCATACGCCCTTTCTGGCCAACCAAGCAAGCTTGCAAAGGAAATCTGCACTACAATGAAGTCTCACTTCCCCCCGGTCAAAAGGGCCATCTGAAAAAAGTGTAAAATCCAGAAAGGCAGGACAGGCCATGGAGAACTGGGAGCCTTGTTATGCTGATGGGCGGGATGTAAATTGCCAACAGACACTCGGGAGAAGTGTATGGTGTTTCCTGAAACATCTAAAAAACAAAGCAACAGAGCCTAGGGCACTTCCACTTATGGTCCTATAGCTTAGGGAAGTTTAAATCTAAAACACACAGCCACCCCAAAATTTGGGACGCCTCTGTTTACAAGAACCTCGTTTACAGTACAAGTTCAACATCGCAGAAAGTGAAAAATGGATAAAGAAGTTGTGGTATTTACTTACAAAGCAATATCACTCAGCAATGAAATCTATGTCATCAGGCCCTTAGCAGCACAATGAGTGGATTCAGGTATGATGATTCTAACTGAAATAAGTCACACAGAAAAAGAAACATCATAAGATATCAGTAATACACGGAATGTAAACTTGGCTACACAGGAACTGAATTACAGAACAGAACAGGGTCTCAAATTTAGAAAACCAACTTATGCTTGCTTAAGGGTAAAGGTGAGTTGGGGTGCTGCATAAAACCAGAGATTGAAATGAGCACACATAAAGTTCCTTAAGCCAAATATGGAATAGACAAGAGCTACTCCTTGCTCAACGAAATGGACTCAACACCGCATATTAAACGCCTAAGAATGTACCTGACTAGTAAGTATCTTAAAACCTATGGATTGCTATGTCTCCGAAAGAGAATCAAGCATGTGTACAGGGGCATAAACGCAGCAGTGATAGGATTGGAGAGGTTCGGTGAGCAAATGAAGACCCTTTGAAGTCATATTGCATAGTACCCATTCCACGGGTTTCAACTACCCAGGTTTAAGGTATTCTTCCTTCAGCTAAAACATGCATGTGGAACCCAAAGTATGATCAACCATGTGATCGGGAAACGTGTTCAAATATGTCTCAGTTTTCGTACCCTGGTACTCGGGTGCAACATTCCAGACGCTTTACTAACACCCTCCCGACTTGGAGAGTCAGTCCCTTTAACCTCCTGTTTGGCCCAGTTTGCAATTTCTGTGGAAGATGAACAGGAATAGCGAGAACCAATGAGAGACTAGCTGGAGGTGTCTGGACGGGCAAATTTAACTCTCATTTCCCACCATTAAGAGGAATTAACCAAAGGTTCAGCTTGCCGTGCCGGAACCAGATTAGGGCCTGAAGCCATCCTGCGGTGTTGCGGCCAGGTCACAAGAAAGCGAGTTGAAGAAAGGAGCTCAGGGGCACTGTAATTCACAAACCTGCAGAGTTATAAATGACAGCTATCGTCCAAAAATATACTGAAGTAAGGCTGCCAAGAGGACTTGAAAGCGGGGCAGAATTGCAGGAAACCGATTTCAGGAGGTAGACTGGAATTGCATTGAAAGCATAGGAAAAGAGGCAGAACGTCCACAATGATGCACTTGGCCAAAAAGGGCGTATGCGTTTTTTCCTGAATATATTCAGGAAAAAACGCATACGCCCTTTTTGGCCAACCAAGCAAGCTTGCAAAGGAAATCTGCACTACAATGAAGTCTCACTTCCCCCCGGTCAAAAGGGCCATCTGAAAAAAGTGTAAAATCCAGAAAGGCAGGACAGGCCATGGAGAACTGGGAGCCTTGTTATGCTGATGGGCGGGATGTAAATTGCCAACAGACACTCGGGAGAAGTGTATGGTGTTTCCTGAAACATCTAAAAAACAAAGCAACAGAGCCTAGGGCACTTCCACTTATGGTCCTATAGCTTAGGGAAATTTAAATCTAAAACACACAGCCACCCCAAAGTTTGGGACGCCTCTGTTTACAAGAACCTCGTTTACAGTACAAGTTCAACATCGCAGAAAGTGAAAAATGGATAAAGAAGTTGTGGTATTTACTTACAAAGCAATATCACTCAGCAATGAAATCTATGTCATCAGGCCCTTAGCAGCACAATGAGTGGATTCAGGTATGATGATTCTAACTGAAATAAGTCACACAGAAAAAGAAACATCATAAGATATCAGTAATACACGGAATGTAAACTTGGCTACACAGGAACTGAATTACAGAACAGAACAGGGTCTCAAATTTAGAAAACCAACTTATGCTTGCTTAAGGGTAAAGGTGAGTTGGGGTGCTGCATAAAACCAGAGATTGAAATGAGCACAGATAAAGTTCCTTAAGCCAAATATGGAATAGACAAGAGCTACTCCTTGCTCAACGAAATGGACTCAACACCGCATATTAAACGCCTAAGAATGTACCTGACTAGTAAGTATCTTAAAACCTATGGATTGCTATGTCTCCGAAAGAGAATCAAGCATGTGTACAGGGGCATAAACGCAGCAGTGATAGGATTGGAGAGGTTCAGTGAGCAAATGAAGACCCTTTGAAGTCATATTGCATGGTACCCATTCCACGGGTTTCAACTACCCAGGTTTAAGGTATTCTACCTTCAGCTAAAACATGCATGTGGAAACTAGAGTATGATCAACCATGTGATCGGGAAACGTGTTCAAATATGTCTCAGTTTTCGTACCCTGGTACTCGGGTGCAACATTCCAGACGCTTTACTAACACCCTCCCGACTTGGAGAGTCAGTCCCTTTAACCTCCTGTTTGGCCCAGTTTACAATTTCTGTGGAAGATGAACAGGAATAGCGAGAACCAATGAGAGACTAGCTGGAGGTGTCTGGACGGGCAAATTTAACTCTCATTTCCCACCAGGAAGAGGAATTAACCAAAGGCTCAGCTTGCCGTGCCGGAACCAGATTAGGGCCTGAAGCCATCCTGCGGTGTTGCGGCCAGCTCAAAAGAAAGCGAGTTGAAGAAAGGAGCTCAGGGGCACTGTAATTCACAAACCTGCAGAGTTATAAATGACAGCTATCGTCCAAAAATATACTGAAGTAAGGCTGCCAAGAGGACTTGAAAGCGGGGCAGAATTGCAGGAAACCGATTTCAGGAGGTAGACTGGAATTGCATTGAAAGCATAGGAAAAGAGGCAGAACGTCCACAATGATGCACTTGGCCAAAAAGGGCGTATGCGTTTTTTCCTGAATATATTCAGGAAAAAACGCATACGCCCTTTTTGGCCAACCAAGCAAGCTTGCAAAGGAAATCTGCACTACAATGAAGTCTCACTTCCCCCCGGTCAAAAGGGCCATCTGGAAAAAGTGTAAAATCCAGAAAGGCAGGACAGGCCATGGAGAACTGGGAGCCTTGTTATGCTGATGGGCGGGATGTAAATTGCCAACAGACACTCGGGAGAAGTGTATGGTGTTTCCTGAAACATCTAAAAAACAAAGCAACAGAGCCTAGGGCACTTCCACTTATGGTCCTATAGCTTAGGGAAATTAAAATCAAAAAGACACAGCCACCCCAATGTTTGGGACAGCTCTGTTTACAAGAACCTCGTTTACGGTACAAGTTCAATATCGCAGAAAGTGAAAAATGGATAAAGAAGTTGTGGTACTTATGTACAATGCAAAATCACTCAGCCATGAAATCTATGTCATCAGGCCCGTAGCAGCATAATGTGTGGATTCAGGTATGATGATTCTAACTGAAATAAGTCACACAGAAAAAGAAACATCATAAGATATCACTAATACACGGAATGTGAACTTGGCTACACATGAACTGAATTACAAAACAGAACAGGGTCTCAAGTTTAGAAAACCAACTTATGCTTGCTTAAGGGGGAAAGTGAGTTGGGGTGCTGCATAAAACCAGAGTTTGAAATTAGCACAGATACCATTCAATAAGCCAAATATGTAATAGACAAGACCTACCCCTTGCTCAACAAAATGGACTCAACAATGAGGTATCACCTCACACCTGATAGAATGGGCATCATGAGAAAATCTACAAACAAAAATGCTGGAAAGGGTGTGGAGAAAAGGAACCCTCTTCCACTATTGTTGGGAATATAAATTGATACAGTCACTACGGAGAACAATATGGAGTTTCTTAAGAAACTAACAGTAGAATTACCATATGATACAGCAATCCCAGTACTGGACATATACCCAGACAAAACCATAAATCAAAACGAGACATTCACCGCAATGTTCATTGCATCACTATTTACAATATCGAGGTAATGGAAGCAACCTAAATGCCCACAGACAGACGAATGCATAAAGCTGTGGTACATATATAAAATGGAATATTACTAAGCCATGAAAAGGAATGAAATTGGGTCATTTGTAGAGACGTCGATGGATCTAGAGACTGTCATACAGAGTGAAGAAAGTCAGAAAGAGAAAAACAAATCTTGTATATTCATGCATATATGTGGAACCTAGAAAAACTGTACAGATTAACCATTTTGCAAGGCATAAATAGAGCAACAGATGTAGACAACAAATGTATGGACAACAAGGGGGGAAAGCTGTTGGGGGGGTGGTGGTGGGAGGAGTTGAGAGACTGGGATTGGCATGTATACATTTATATGTATAAAATAGATAACCAATAAGAACCTGCTGTATAAAAATATAAAATAAAATTCAAAATTAAAAAGAAATAAAATTTAAAAAATAAAACAGAAAAAACAATTATTCCCTTCACATACATGTATTTATATGAATAAATTATTTCCATGCTTATATCTGTAAATACAAAAAAGAGGAATAAAATCTACCTTGAAGCAAAAACGAAAAAGAGAAAAAAAACACAGAACCCACCAGTTCCACAGAAGAAAACCGTATCAGGGCACTTGCTCCAGTTGTAAACAATTCTGAAGTTGGCCAGTGGTGGGGAATCGTCTCCCATTCAGCCAGCAGCCCCCACGCAACAAGCGTCCTCATTGCAAAGCTGGGGCACCGTGCCGAGGCATCTGTGAGTAAACGTGAGCTGAGCCCCAGGCCAGTTGCTGCTGAACTATTCCCACCCGTCCCAGGTAAAACACCTGAATATATACAAGGACTTGAAAGCCTAGAGGAAGGGCCATAGAGCCACACGAGTGACAGCATGCCGGCCGACTTGGTGCCTGCAGGCCAGCCAGGATGGTCCTGGCCCTGGGTGCTCTTCTGGAAGATTTCCATTTCCCTGACTGAGATACCCGTCCTGTCCCTGCCCCCACTGCTTTTTTCCTTCCTCACCTCTGCCCAGGGAGAAATTCCAGCAGCAGGTATGGGTGACACATCCTCTTCTTTAGCAGGTGGCAGCCTGGCAACTGCTGCAGAAAGTCCAGCAGAGCCCCACTCACACTGGGCCACCCACAAAGCCGTGGCCTCTCACTCCCTCCCACCAGCCCAGCCCCGAGACTGCTGACAGGGCAGAGAAAATGGCGTCAGGCACGGCTGCAGGGGCTCTTGCTGCCTGGAGTGGTATTTATATTGATCTCAACCCAGGCACACCTGGGGAGGGCTGGCCCGCACGGTAAGGCTGCCCAGGTCAGCCAATCATCACCCCTCAGGGGCTCACAGTTGCAGAAAATGGAACTTGCTGAACCGGCCAGGTCCAAGGAACAGGTGTGGGCTCCTGAGAGTCAGGATAGACAAGGGGCTGCAGCTTTGGCTTGTTTTCTAATCATTTTATCTGGCCCATGAGTGGGAGACAACTTCAAGAAAACCCTCTCCTTATGAGAGGAACCCAGGAGTCAGGGAGAGGAGGGGTGGGTGGTGGTTGGAGACAGAGGCCTGGTGCCCCGGGTGCAGTGGAAGTCTCTGGAAGACCAGGTGGAGGGAGGCCGCACAGAGTGATGCCCAGGGTCACAGACCTGTCGCAGCTGCTGTTTGTTAGTTCAAGTCCTGCTCTGAGGTGCTCTGTGTCAGCTCTGAGCGACAGGTGAGCTGGGGGTGCTCTGCAATGAGGGCTATGTGCACGGTTCCTGTGTGCCCAGCCCTGCCACGGTACCTGCAAGGGTAGCTCTGTATCCTGGGAAGGGCCTGACCACGAGAGCCCCGTGGGCTGGGGTGGGGGTGGGGTACCTGCCCAGGTGAGCTCCATATTCTGGGATTGGTCTGACCACGAGAGCCCCATGGGCTGCTGGGGACCTGGTAAAGGATGTCAGGACAGTCAGTGAAGCCACCGAGGATATACCTCCAGTTGCTCCTAATTCCTACACCCTGCTGGTCATTCTACCAACCACCAGGACATGGTATTCTGTATTAGTCTTCAATGATGCCTTCTTTTGTATTCCATTAGTCCCAGAGTCACAAGAAATTTTGGCTTGTGAGTGGCAGGACTCAACATACAACTAAAACAATACTTCCGGGCCGTCTTGCCCCAAGGGTGCAAAAATTCCCACACCATCTTTGGGGAAAGCTTAGCTAAAGACCTAAAAGTTCTACCTCTGGAAAAGGAAACCCTCCTTCAGTACGCAGACGACATTCTGATCGCCAGCCCTACTAAGGAGGCCTCTGAACTACCAAGCCAATAAAGGATAGAAGTTGTCCAAGAAAAAGCTCAAATATCACAGACTGCAGTGACCTGCCTGGGCTTCATTCTCACAGAAGGTCGGAGAAGCCCATCCCAGGAAAGGGAAGAAACCATTTGCAGCCTTACCCCTTTCTAAAACTAGAAGACAGCTTAGGGGTTCCTGGGGAGGCCAGGGTTTGCTGCTTCTGGATCCCTAACTACAGTCTACTAGCTGGGCCTCTATATGAAACACTGAAAGGAAAAGATGATGATCCTTTTGAATAGAATCCAGAAGTGGCCTTTCAAGAATGGAAAGAGCAGTCAATTCAGACCCTTGCCCTGGAACTCCCTAATTTAGCTAAACCCTTTGACCTTTACATTCCCGGTGAAAGGTGAATCGCCATTGGAGAATTAGTGCAAAAACTGGGACCACTTGAAATGGAACAATGCAAGAATGCCATCCAGGTAGGATAAACTACGGTCACCAAGGGGCTTGGCCCACTGCCGCATCTGGCCAAGATACTGGCGGTATCTAAAAACCTGGAAATCAGCAGCCCAAAAGGCCACCTCCCTCCTAAGGGAAAAGGACCCCACGTGGTGATCCTAACCACCAACCATGCCCTGAAGTTGCAGGGTTCGCTCCGTGGGCACACCGACCTCGAGTGAGGAGGCCCTCCAACTCCAACATCCAGAGAGATAACCGGGGGCAACAGGGCACCATGACGATTCGTGTGAACATCACTTGACCTGGAGTTTCTCTCATAAAACAACAAGAGTGTGTCCCAAAAGAGCAGACTACTGCTTGCAGGACTTACTGTACCCAGAGGGGAGCTAATAATCTTGGCGGGGGAACCGTATATCACACTGTCACCATAGAAAAGCCTACAGACACCGTGATGATGGTGGCCAATAAGACCGGCTGGACTCCTGTTTACTTCAAAAGGCTGTTGACTCAGTGGTCATCATGGTCCTTGATCACCACTGACCCTGGACTGTCTGGGAGTTGAGCGGGCAGGGCTCTGACACCTGGTGCTGTTTGTACGTTAATTCAGGGGCCTAATTGAAGAAAGCGCAGACTACTGGTCAGAGCATCTAGGCTGGCAGAAACAGTCAGCCTAAGGTGGCCGAACAAATGTGGGGCGGGGTGAAACCGGCCCCCACAGCGTCTCTGCACATCTCTTTCCTGGACCCTTAAAGGTCATTAGAATCTATAACACTTCCAATGCTGGTGCTCAGGTGGACGAGCAGGGAGGCAGGGGACCTGGGGACAATCAACGTCACCTGGAGGCTGCTGGAGAGAAGCTCTGACCCTCGCCCCCGGGTATTAGGGCTCCCAACTCAGCACTCAGCAGTTACAGAAGAAGTGTCTGCACCCTCAGCACTCCAAGAATGAGGAACGGGACAAAAGGCAGAGGAGGGGTTTGTCCCCAGCAAAGCCCATTAAAAATCCCTGGGAGATAAAAATAGAATCTGGGCAATAAAGTCAAGTCTAACCTTTTTTATCCTTTGTGCTTTGTCTAATTTCACGTGCTCCTAGGGTCCCGCATGCAGAGGTTCCACACCTGGCACTTCAGACCAGATTTCCTAGTGCAGAATGGCTGGGTCGACACCTCAGCTCCTGGGGCCCAGTGCAGACTCCGCGATATAGAGCCTGAGCTGCAGCCAACCTGGCCCTCGAGAGCTCCGCCCCCTCCCTCCCACTGACTCTGACAGGATCTCTACACAGCAGCCCAGCCCACAGCCCACGGGGTAGTGCATGCTCTCACCTCTCCATTCTCTGATCAAAATATAAAGTTTCCTTTGCTTGTGAACCAAACTCAGTCTCGATCTGTTGGCCCCAATGACACTGGGCAGGGGGACACTTGTTGGGGTCCACTCTGGAGGATCAGTAACAGAAATTGAGACTATTGTAACCTCAATGAACAGATGTGTGAGCCAAACTGTAGTTAACATAGAACAGTGTATAAGGCTCGGGTAAAATAAGATGTTTCTAACACTTCCATTTGATATTTCCATCACTTTATTATAAGCAAGTTCAGTGAAAAGGTTTGTCTTATTTGTCAGGTCAATATTAGAGAAACGAAGTGATTTCTTTCCAAGGATGTACATCTAATAATCTTGGTTAAAGCTTCAATCTTGTTTTAAATGCTTTTCCATTGAAAATGATACCTCTCTTTCAGCTCCCCCATTTCTGAGAAGTATAAAATCTTATAATTTATTATTACCAAAGGGGAAAGGTGGGAGGAGGGATAAATTAACAGTTTGGGATTAACACATACACACTGCTATGTATAAAATAGATCATCAACAAGGAACTACTGTATAGCACAGGGAACTACACTCAACATTTTGCAATAACCTATAAGGGGAAATAATCTGAAAAAGAATAGATATTTTTATTGACATCATCTATCAATGACAGTTAAAGTGTAATCTAAGGGAAGCTGGTGGTGAGTGCTTCTGACCCTGAAGACTTCAATCATCTAAAGTTTGGACTCTGCCTACTTCCCAAGGCCCTTAATGAACATATGTGTAGCCGTAGCTTAAAAAATTCCCCAGTTTGGGTTTCAGGGAGACACTGATTTTGAAAAAGCCCTGGTGTTCTCCTTACATGAATGGGACTCTTCCTACTGCTAAAACATGTCTGTCACACCCAGAGGATGGTATACCGTCTGATCGGGAAGAGTTTGGAAAAGGCATCTCATCTCCTCATCTCCTGGTGCTCGGGTTCACCCCTCCAGAGTCTTTATTAACAGTCTCCCCACTTGGAGATGTCAGCACTGTCAACATCCTGTTGCGTACAGTTTGGAATTTGTCCAGAGGATGAAGCGGAAGGATGAGGAACAATGAGAGACAAGTCCTAGGTGTTCAGACAGGGACATGTCACTCTAATTTCCAATCAGGAAGACGAATTGACCAAAGGCTAGGGTTGCCCATGGAAACAGTATAGGGCTTGAGGAAATCCCGCTGCTTTGTGGCCAGTTCCCATAAACACAAGTTGAACAATGGAACTCAGGGGCAGTAAAATTCACAAAACTGCAGAGTTGAAAATATCCATCACTGAAAAATGTCTTGAGGAAAGTCAGAGAAAAGGACTTGTAAGCAAGGGAGAATGGCAGGAAAGGGATTTGAGGAGGTAGAAAGGACTCGCCATTAAGCACAAGAAAAGGAGCTGAACATTGCCAACATTGCAGTTGGCCAAAAAGGGTGTATGCGTTTTTTTCTGTATATATTCAAGAAAAGGGCATACACTTTTTTAGCCAACCAAACAGGTGGGCACTGGAAGTCAATACTACAAAAGATATCACTTCGCATCAGTCAGAAGAGCCATCCTCATAAAGCGTAAACAACAGAAATGCAGGACAGGGCAAGGAGAAGAGGGAGCCCTGTGAGACTTATAGTGGAAATGTATATTGCCAACGGCCATTCTGGAGAAGTGTATTGTGTTTACTAAAACAGCTAAAAAATGAGCTACAGAGCATAGGGCACTTGCACTCATGGGCGTATATCTTGAGAAAAACAAAAATCGAGAGGACACAGGCACCCCAATGTTTACCCCCTCTCTGTTTAAAAGATCCTCAACTAGGATATAACTTAAATGTCTCTGGAGGGAAAAAATGGGTAGAGATGTGGTACTTAGGTAGAGTGGAATATTATTCAGCCTGGAAATCAATGAAATATGGCCAGTTGTAACAACTCTGGAGGAGTTACGTATGATCTTTCTAAGTGACATAATTCAAAAAGAAAAAGACACATATCATAAGATATCACTTAAAGGTGGAATCCAAAATGGCTACACATGAAATAAATTACAAAACAAAAACATAGTCAAATATGTAGAAAACACGCATAAGGCTGCTAAACGGGAAAGGTGGGGAGGGGTGAGGCATCACCCAGGAGGTTGAAATTAGCAAAGATACCATTCCAAATACCAAACTGATAATCAACAAGGCCTACACGGTAGCTAAAAGAACTGCACTCAGCACACTCAAGTCACCGGAAAAGAATATATACGACTGGTAAGAATCTGAAAAAGAATTTACTGATGTCTCTCTGTACGTGAATCAAGTGGATGTACAGCAGCAAGAAACAGAGCTTTGAAAATCAGCTGTAACCAATATAGTAATAAATTGAAAAAAATAAACGACAGAGAGACAGAGAAAACCTCTTACAACTTTTCCTCAGGGCCGGTGATGCAACATGGATTGAACACATCTAGACCCACAGCAGGATGAGACATAAGGCTGGAAACTGTTTGTGCTAAGAGAAATGTGAGGTTGGGTGAGGAAATGCACACCCTTTAAAGTAATACTACCTGGTACCCATTCAATGGGTCCCAAATATGCAGGTTCAAGGGATCTTCCTACAGCTAAAACATGCATGGAAAACCCAGAGGACTGTACACCATGTGATCGGGAGATGTGTCTAAAATGCAGCTCATTTATCCTCTCCTGGTGCTCCTGTTCACCATTCCAGCCACGTTACTTAGAATCTCCCCACTTGGAGAATCAGCACATTTCAACTTCTGTTTCACACATTTTGCAAATTGTGAGGAGGATGAACGGGGAACCAATGAGAGAATAGTTGTAGGGGTTTGGACGGGCACATATCACTCTAATTTCCCATTAAGAATAAGAATTGAAAAAAGGCTCAGCCCGCCTCGCCCGAGCCAAAATAGGGCCTGAAGCAATCCTGCGGGTTTGAGGCCAGCTCACAAAAGAGCAACTTAAAAAATGGAGCTCAGGGTCACTGCAATTCACAAACCTGCAGAGTTATAAATGAAAACTAACGTCCAAAAATATGTTGAGGTAAGGCAAAGAAGAGGATCTGAATGCAAGACAGAATTGCAAGAAACAGATTTCAAGAGATAGATTGGACTCGTCTTTAAAGCACATGAAAAGCGGCAGAATTTCGACAATGATGCAGTTGGCCCAAAAGGGCGTATGCGTTTTTTCCTGATTATATCCAGGAAAAAACGCATACGCACTTTATGGGCAACGAAGCAAGCAAGCAATGCAAATGTGCACAACAAAGAAGTCTCATTTCCCACTGGTCAAAAGGGCCATCCTAAAAAATTGTAAAAACCAGAAATGCAGGACAGGCCATGGAGAACAGGGAGCCTTTATACGCTGATGGGCAGTGTGTGAACTGCCGAGAGCCACTCTGGAGAAGTGTATGGTGGTTCCTAAATCATCTAAAAAACAGAGCTACAGAGCATAGGACACTTCCAATCATGGGAGTATATCTAGGGAAGTCTAAAAATCAACAAGACACAAGCACACCACAGTTTAGGGCTACTCTGTTTACAAGAACCTCAACTTCAGTATACCTTAAATATCCCAGGAAAGAGAGCAATGGATAAAGAAGATGTGGTACTTATGTACAATGGAATATTTCTTCACCATGAAATCAATGTAATAAGGCTAGTAGAAGGATAAAGAGTGGATTTAGGTCCGATAATACTACTTGAAATAAGTCAAACAGAAAAGAAACATATCATAAGATATCACTTATAGAGGGAGGGTAAATATGGCTGCACAAGAAATGAATTACAGAACAGAACAGTGTCTCACATTTAGAAAACACACTTATTTCAGCTTAAGGGGAAAGGAGAGGTGGGGTGATGCATAAAACCAGAGTTTGAAATTAGCACAGATACCGTTCAATAAACCAAATAGATATTAGACAAGATCTACACCTTGCTCAATGAACTGGCCTCAACACACCCTATACACCGCAGAGAAATATATCTGAGTAATAAGAATCTTAAAACCCATGTATTGATATATCTCCATAAGGGAATCAAGTGTGTGCAGAGTGGGACAAACACAGCAGTGAAAATGAGCTAAACCCCATTATAGAAATAAATTTTAAAAACAAAACGCAGAAACAATGAAAGAGAGAAAAATTCTTACAAAATTCGCTCAGGGGCTGTGATGCAACCTGGATTGACCACATATAAACCCACAGCTGGATAAGACATAAGGCTGGACACTTGGGGCTGAGAGGATTGATGAGCTTTGGTGAGCAACTGCCAAAAGTTTAATGCAATACTTCATGCTACTCATTCCAAGGGTCCCAACACTCCAGGTTGAAGGGAATCTTCCTACAGCTAAACCATGCTTGGGAAACCCAGCGACTGGTATACCATATGATCGGGAAAGGTTTCTAAAACGCACCTCATTTTTCCTCTCCTGGGGCTCCGGATCGACATTCCAGCCGCTTTACCAAAAATATCCCCACATGGAGAGTCAATGTCTTTAAGTTCTGGTATCGCACAGTCTGCAGTTAGTGCGGAGGATGAATGGGAATAGGGGGAACCAGTGAGAAACTAGCTGTAGCGGTTTCAATGGGCACATGTCACTCTAAATTCACATCAGTAAGAAGAATAAACCAAAGGCACAGCAAGGTGCCCCAGAAGAAGAATAGGGCCTGAAGGAATCCTGTGGTTATGAGGCAAGATCACAAAAATAAGAGCTGAAAAATGGAGCTAAGGGCCACTGCAATTCAAAAACCTGCAGAGTTATAAAGGCCAACTATTTTCAAAAAATATATTGAGGTAAGGCTATGAAGAGGCATTGAAAGCAAGGCAGAATTGCAGGAAAACGATTTCAGGAGGTAGACTGGAATTGCATTTAAAGCATAGGAAAAGAGGCAGAACGTCCACAATGATTCACTTGGCCAAAAAGGGCGTATGCCTTTTTTCCTGAATTTATTCAGGAAAAAAGGCATACGCCCTTTTTGGCCAACCAAGCAAGCTTGCAAAGGAAATCTGCACTACAATGAAGTCTCACTTCCCCCTGGTCAAAAGGGCCATCTGAAAAAAGTGTAAAATCCAGAAAGGCAGGACAGGCCATGGAGAACTGGGAGCCTTGTTATGCTGATGGACGGGATGTAAATTGCCAACAGCCACTCGGGAGAAATGTATGGGGTTTCCTGAAACATCTAAAAAACAAAGCAACAGAGCCTAGGGCACTTCCACTTATGGTCCTATAGCTTAGAGAAATTAAAATCAAAAAGACACAGCCACCCCAAAGTTTGGGATGGCTCTGTTTACAAGAACCTCGTTTACGGTACAAGTTCAATATCGCAGAAAGTGAAAAATGGATAAAGAAGTTGTGGTACTTACGTACAATGCAATATCAATCAGCAATGAAATCTATGTCATCAGGCCCGTAGCAGCATAATGAGTGGATTCAGGTACGATGATTCTAACTGAAATAAGTCACACAGAAAAAGAAACATCATAAGATATCAGTAATACACGGAATGTAAACTTGGCTACACAGGAACTGAATTACAGAACAGAACAGGGTCTCAAATTTAGAAAACCAACTTATGCTTGCTTAAGGGTAAAGGTGAGTTGGGGTGCTGCATAAAACCAGAGATTGAAATGAGCACAGATAAAGTTCCTTAAGCCAAATATGGAATAGACAAGAGCTACTCCTTGCTCAACGAAATGGACTCAACACCGCATATTAAACGCCTAAGAATGTACCTGACTAGTAAGTATCTTAAAACCTATGGATTGCTATGTCTCCGACAGAGAACCAAGCATGTGTACAGGGGCATAAACGCAGCAGTGATAGGATTGGAGAGGTTCGGTGAGCAAATGAAGACCCTTTGAAGTCATATTGCATGGTACCCATTCCACGGGTTTCAACTACCCAGGTTTAAGGTATTCTTCCTTCAGCTAAAACATGCATGTGGAACCCAGAGTATGATCAACCGTGTGAACGGGAGACATGTTCAAATATGTCTCAGTTTTCCTCCCCTGGTACTCGGGTGCAACATTCCAGACGCTTTACTAACACTCTCCCCACTTGGAGAGTCAGTCACTTTAACCTCCTGTTTGGCCCAGTTTGCAATTTCTGCGGAAGATGAACAGGAATAGCGAGAACCAATGACAGACTAGCTGGAGGTGTCTGGACGGGCAAATTTAACTCTCATTTCCCACCAGGAAGAGGAATTAACCAAAGGCTCAGCTTGCCGTGCCGGAACCAGATTAGGGCCTGAAGCCATCCTGCGGTGTTGCGGCCAGCTCAAAAGAAAGCGAGTTGAAGAAAGGAGCTCAGGGGCACTGTAATTCACAAACCTGCAGAGTTATAAATGACAGCTATCGTCCAAAAATATACTGAAGTAAGGCTGCCAAGAGGACTTGAAAGCGGGGCAGAATTGCAGGAAACCGATTTCAGGAGGTAGACTGGAATTGCATTGAAAGCATAGGAAAAGAGGCAGAACGTCCACAATGATGCACTTGGCCAAAAAGGGCGTATGCGTTTTTTCCTGAATATATTCAGGAAAAAACGCATACGCCCTTTCTGGCCAACCAAGCAAGCTTGCAAAGGAAATCTGCACTACAATGAAGTCTCACTTCCCCCCGGTCAAAAGGGCCATCTGAAAAAAGTGTAAAATCCAGAAAGGCAGGACAGGCCATGGAGAACTGGGAGCCTTGTTATGCTGATGGGCGGGATGTAAATTGCCAACAGACACTCGGGAGAAGTGTATGGTGTTTCCTGAAACATCTAAAAAACAAAGCAACAGAGCCTAGGGCACTTCCACTTATGGTCCTATAGCTTAGGGAAGTTTAAATCTAAAACACACAGCCACCCCAAAATTTGGGACGCCTCTGTTTACAAGAACCTCGTTTACAGTACAAGTTCAACATCGCAGAAAGTGAAAAATGGATAAAGAAGTTGTGGTATTTACTTACAAAGCAATATCACTCAGCAATGAAATCTATGTCATCAGGCCCTTAGCAGCACAATGAGTGGATTCAGGTATGATGATTCTAACTGAAATAAGTCACACAGAAAAAGAAACATCATAAGATATCAGTAATACACGGAATGTAAACTTGGCTACACAGGAACTGAATTACAGAACAGAACAGGGTCTCAAATTTAGAAAACCAACTTATGCTTGCTTAAGGGTAAAGGTGAGTTGGGGTGCTGCATAAAACCAGAGATTGAAATGAGCACACATAAAGTTCCTTAAGCCAAATATGGAATAGACAAGAGCTACTCCTTGCTCAACGAAATGGACTCAACACCGCATATTAAACGCCTAAGAATGTACCTGACTAGTAAGTATCTTAAAACCTATGGATTGCTATGTCTCCGAAAGAGAATCAAGCATGTGTACAGGGGCATAAACGCAGCAGTGATAGGATTGGAGAGGTTCGGTGAGCAAATGAAGACCCTTTGAAGTCATATTGCATAGTACCCATTCCACGGGTTTCAACTACCCAGGTTTAAGGTATTCTTCCTTCAGCTAAAACATGCATGTGGAACCCAAAGTATGATCAACCATGTGATCGGGAAACGTGTTCAAATATGTCTCAGTTTTCGTACCCTGGTACTCGGGTGCAACATTCCAGACGCTTTACTAACACCCTCCCGACTTGGAGAGTCAGTCCCTTTAACCTCCTGTTTGGCCCAGTTTGCAATTTCTGTGGAAGATGAACAGGAATAGCGAGAACCAATGAGAGACTAGCTGGAGGTGTCTGGACGGGCAAATTTAACTCTCATTTCCCACCATTAAGAGGAATTAACCAAAGGTTCAGCTTGCCGTGCCGGAACCAGATTAGGGCCTGAAGCCATCCTGCGGTGTTGCGGCCAGGTCACAAGAAAGCGAGTTGAAGAAAGGAGCTCAGGGGCACTGTAATTCACAAACCTGCAGAGTTATAAATGACAGCTATCGTCCAAAAATATACTGAAGTAAGGCTGCCAAGAGGACTTGAAAGCGGGGCAGAATTGCAGGAAACCGATTTCAGGAGGTAGACTGGAATTGCATTGAAAGCATAGGAAAAGAGGCAGAACGTCCACAATGATGCACTTGGCCAAAAAGGGCGTATGCGTTTTTTCCTGAATATATTCAGGAAAAAACGCATACGCCCTTTTTGGCCAACCAAGCAAGCTTGCAAAGGAAATCTGCACTACAATGAAGTCTCACTTCCCCCCGGTCAAAAGGGCCATCTGAAAAAAGTGTAAAATCCAGAAAGGCAGGACAGGCCATGGAGAACTGGGAGCCTTGTTATGCTGATGGGCGGGATGTAAATTGCCAACAGACACTCGGGAGAAGTGTATGGTGTTTCCTGAAACATCTAAAAAACAAAGCAACAGAGCCTAGGGCACTTCCACTTATGGTCCTATAGCTTAGGGAAATTTAAATCTAAAACACACAGCCACCCCAAAGTTTGGGACGCCTCTGTTTACAAGAACCTCGTTTACAGTACAAGTTCAACATCGCAGAAAGTGAAAAATGGATAAAGAAGTTGTGGTATTTACTTACAAAGCAATATCACTCAGCAATGAAATCTATGTCATCAGGCCCTTAGCAGCACAATGAGTGGATTCAGGTATGATGATTCTAACTGAAATAAGTCACACAGAAAAAGAAACATCATAAGATATCAGTAATACACGGAATGTAAACTTGGCTACACAGGAACTGAATTACAGAACAGAACAGGGTCTCAAATTTAGAAAACCAACTTATGCTTGCTTAAGGGTAAAGGTGAGTTGGGGTGCTGCATAAAACCAGAGATTGAAATGAGCACAGATAAAGTTCCTTAAGCCAAATATGGAATAGACAAGAGCTACTCCTTGCTCAACGAAATGGACTCAACACCGCATATTAAACGCCTAAGAATGTACCTGACTAGTAAGTATCTTAAAACCTATGGATTGCTATGTCTCCGAAAGAGAATCAAGCATGTGTACAGGGGCATAAACGCAGCAGTGATAGGATTGGAGAGGTTCAGTGAGCAAATGAAGACCCTTTGAAGTCATATTGCATGGTACCCATTCCACGGGTTTCAACTACCCAGGTTTAAGGTATTCTACCTTCAGCTAAAACATGCATGTGGAAACTAGAGTATGATCAACCATGTGATCGGGAAACGTGTTCAAATATGTCTCAGTTTTCGTACCCTGGTACTCGGGTGCAACATTCCAGACGCTTTACTAACACCCTCCCGACTTGGAGAGTCAGTCCCTTTAACCTCCTGTTTGGCCCAGTTTACAATTTCTGTGGAAGATGAACAGGAATAGCGAGAACCAATGAGAGACTAGCTGGAGGTGTCTGGACGGGCAAATTTAACTCTCATTTCCCACCAGGAAGAGGAATTAACCAAAGGCTCAGCTTGCCGTGCCGGAACCAGATTAGGGCCTGAAGCCATCCTGCGGTGTTGCGGCCAGCTCAAAAGAAAGCGAGTTGAAGAAAGGAGCTCAGGGGCACTGTAATTCACAAACCTGCAGAGTTATAAATGACAGCTATCGTCCAAAAATATACTGAAGTAAGGCTGCCAAGAGGACTTGAAAGCGGGGCAGAATTGCAGGAAACCGATTTCAGGAGGTAGACTGGAATTGCATTGAAAGCATAGGAAAAGAGGCAGAACGTCCACAATGATGCACTTGGCCAAAAAGGGCGTATGCGTTTTTTCCTGAATATATTCAGGAAAAAACGCATACGCCCTTTTTGGCCAACCAAGCAAGCTTGCAAAGGAAATCTGCACTACAATGAAGTCTCACTTCCCCCCGGTCAAAAGGGCCATCTGGAAAAAGTGTAAAATCCAGAAAGGCAGGACAGGCCATGGAGAACTGGGAGCCTTGTTATGCTGATGGGCGGGATGTAAATTGCCAACAGACACTCGGGAGAAGTGTATGGTGTTTCCTGAAACATCTAAAAAACAAAGCAACAGAGCCTAGGGCACTTCCACTTATGGTCCTATAGCTTAGGGAAATTAAAATCAAAAAGACACAGCCACCCCAATGTTTGGGACAGCTCTGTTTACAAGAACCTCGTTTACGGTACAAGTTCAATATCGCAGAAAGTGAAAAATGGATAAAGAAGTTGTGGTACTTATGTACAATGCAAAATCACTCAGCCATGAAATCTATGTCATCAGGCCCGTAGCAGCATAATGTGTGGATTCAGGTATGATGATTCTAACTGAAATAAGTCACACAGAAAAAGAAACATCATAAGATATCACTAATACACGGAATGTGAACTTGGCTACACATGAACTGAATTACAAAACAGAACAGGGTCTCAAGTTTAGAAAACCAACTTATGCTTGCTTAAGGGGGAAAGTGAGTTGGGGTGCTGCATAAAACCAGAGTTTGAAATTAGCACAGATACCATTCAATAAGCCAAATATGTAATAGACAAGACCTACCCCTTGCTCAACAAAATGGACTCAACAATGAGGTATCACCTCACACCTGATAGAATGGGCATCATGAGAAAATCTACAAACAAAAATGCTGGAAAGGGTGTGGAGAAAAGGAACCCTCTTCCACTATTGTTGGGAATATAAATTGATACAGTCACTACGGAGAACAATATGGAGTTTCTTAAGAAACTAACAGTAGAATTACCATATGATACAGCAATCCCAGTACTGGACATATACCCAGACAAAACCATAAATCAAAACGAGACATTCACCGCAATGTTCATTGCATCACTATTTACAATATCGAGGTAATGGAAGCAACCTAAATGCCCACAGACAGACGAATGCATAAAGCTGTGGTACATATATAAAATGGAATATTACTAAGCCATGAAAAGGAATGAAATTGGGTCATTTGTAGAGACGTCGATGGATCTAGAGACTGTCATACAGAGTGAAGAAAGTCAGAAAGAGAAAAACAAATCTTGTATATTCATGCATATATGTGGAACCTAGAAAAACTGTACAGATTAACCATTTTGCAAGGCATAAATAGAGCAACAGATGTAGACAACAAATGTATGGACAACAAGGGGGGAAAGCTGTTGGGGGGGTGGTGGTGGGAGGAGTTGAGAGACTGGGATTGGCATGTATACATTTATATGTATAAAATAGATAACCAATAAGAACCTGCTGTATAAAAATATAAAATAAAATTCAAAATTAAAAAGAAATAAAATTTAAAAAATAAAACAGAAAAAACAATTATTCCCTTCACATACATGTATTTATATGAATAAATTATTTCCATGCTTATATCTGTAAATACAAAAAAGAGGAATAAAATCTACCTTGAAGCAAAAACGAAAAAGAGAAAAAAAACACAGAACCCACCAGTTCCACAGAGGAAAACCGTATCAGGGCACTTGCTCCAGTTGTAAACAATTCTGAAGTTGGCCAGTGGTGGGGAATCGTCTCCCATTCAGCCAGCAGCCCCCACGCAACAAGCGTCCTCATTGCAAAGCTGGGGCACCGTGCCGAGGCATCTGTGAGTAAACGTGAGCTGAGCCCCAGGCCAGTTGCTGCTGAACTATTCCCACCCGTCCCAGGTAAAACACCTGAATATATACAAGGACTTGAAAGCCTAGAGGAAGGGCCATAGAGCCACACGAGTGACAGCATGCCGGCCGACTTGGTGCCTGCAGGCCAGCCAGGATGGTCCTGGCCCTGGGTGCTCTTCTGGAAGATTTCCATTTCCCTGACTGAGATACCCGTCCTGTCCCTGCCCCCACTGCTTTTTTCCTTCCTCACCTCTGCCCAGGGAGAAATTCCAGCAGCAGGTATGGGTGACACATCCTCTTCTTTAGCAGGTGGCAGCCTGGCAACTGCTGCAGAAAGTCCAGCAGAGCCCCACTCACACTGGGCCACCCACAAAGCCGTGGCCTCTCACTCCCTCCCACCAGCCCAGCCCCGAGACTGCTGACAGGGCAGAGAAAATGGCGTCAGGCACGGCTGCAGGGGCTCTTGCTGCCTGGAGTGGTATTTATATTGATCTCAACCCAGGCACACCTGGGGAGGGCTGGCCCGCACGGTAAGGCTGCCCAGGTCAGCCAATCATCACCCCTCAGGGGCTCACAGTTGCAGAAAATGGAACTTGCTGAACCGGCCAGGTCCAAGGAACAGGTGTGGGCTCCTGAGAGTCAGGATAGACAAGGGGCTGCAGCTTTGGCTTGTTTTCTAATCATTTTATCTGGCCCATGAGTGGGAGACAACTTCAAGAAAACCCTCTCCTTATGAGAGGAACCCAGGAGTCAGGGAGAGGAGGGGTGGGTGGTGGTTGGAGACAGAGGCCTGGTGCCCCGGGTGCAGTGGAAGTCTCTGGAAGACCAGGTGGAGGGAGGCCGCACAGAGTGATGCCCAGGGTCACAGACCTGTCGCAGCTGCTGTTTGTTAGTTCAAGTCCTGCTCTGAGGTGCTCTGTGTCAGCTCTGAGCGACAGGTGAGCTGGGGGTGCTCTGCAATGAGGGCTATGTGCACGGTTCCTGTGTGCCCAGCCCTGCCACGGTACCTGCAAGGGTAGCTCTGTATCCTGGGAAGGGCCTGACCACGAGAGCCCCGTGGGCTGGGGTGGGGGTGGGGTACCTGCCCAGGTGAGCTCCATATTCTGGGATTGGTCTGACCATGAGAGCCCCATGGGCTGCTGGGGACCTGGTAAAGGATGTCAGGACAGTCAGTGAAGCCACCGAGGATATACCTCCAGTTGCTCCTAATTCCTACACCCTGCTGGTCATTCTACCAACCACCAGGACATGGTATTCTGTATTAGTCTTCAATGATGCCTTCTTTTGTATTCCATTAGTCCCAGAGTCACAAGAAATTTTGGCTTGTGAGTGGCAGGACTCAACATACAACTAAAACAATACTTCCGGGCCGTCTTGCCCCAAGGGTGCAAAAATTCCCACACCATCTTTGGGGAAAGCTTAGCTAAAGACCTAAAAGTTCTACCTCTGGAAAAGGAAACCCTCCTTCAGTACGCAGACGACATTCTGATCGCCAGCCCTACTAAGGAGGCCTCTGAACTACCAAGCCAATAAAGGATAGAAGTTGTCCAAGAAAAAGCTCAAATATCACAGACTGCAGTGACCTGCCTGGGCTTCATTCTCACAGAAGGTCGGAGAAGCCCATCCCAGGAAAGGGAAGAAACCATTTGCAGCCTTACCCCTTTCTAAAACTAGAAGACAGCTTAGGGGTTCCTGGGGAGGCCAGGGTTTGCTGCTTCTGGATCCCTAACTACAGTCTACTAGCTGGGCCTCTATATGAAACACTGAAAGGAAAAGATGATGATCCTTTTGAATAGAATCCAGAAGTGGCCTTTCAAGAATGGAAAGAGCAGTCAATTCAGACCCTTGCCCTGGAACTCCCTAATTTAGCTAAACCCTTTGACCTTTACATTCCCGGTGAAAGGTGAATCGCCATTGGAGAATTAGTGCAAAAACTGGGACCACTTGAAATGGAACAATGCAAGAATGCCATCCAGGTAGGATAAACTACGGTCACCAAGGGGCTTGGCCCACTGCCGCATCTGGCCAAGATACTGGCGGTATCTAAAAACCTGGAAATCAGCAGCCCAAAAGGCCACCTCCCTCCTAAGGGAAAAGGACCCCACGTGGTGATCCTAACCACCAACCATGCCCTGAAGTTGCAGGGTTCACTCCGTGGGCACACCGACCTCGAGTGAGGAGGCCCTCCAACTCCAACATCCAGAGAGATAACCGGGGGCAACAGGGCACCATGACGATTCGTGTGAACATCACTTGACCTGGAGTTTCTCTCATAAAACAACAAGAGTGTGTCCCAAAAGAGCAGACTACTGCTTGCAGGACTTACTGTACCCAGAGGGGAGCTAATAATCTTGGCGGGGGAACCGTATATCACACTGTCACCATAGAAAAGCCTACAGACACCGTGATGATGGTGGCCAATAAGACCGGCTGGACTCCTGTTTACTTCAAAAGGCTGTTGACTCAGTGGTCATCATGGTCCTTGATCACCACTGACCCTGGACTGTCTGGGAGTTGAGCGGGCAGGGCTCTGACACCTGGTGCTGTTTGTACGTTAATTCAGGGGCCTAATTGAAGAAAGCGCAGACTACTGGTCAGAGCATCTAGGCTGGCAGAAACAGTCAGCCTAAGGTGGCCGAACAAATGTGGGGCGGGGTGAAACCGGCCCCCACAGCGTCTCTGCACATCTCTTTCCTGGACCCTTAAAGGTCATTAGAATCTATAACACTTCCAATGCTGGTGCTCAGGTGGACGAGCAGGGAGGCAGGGGACCTGGGGACAATCAACGTCACCTGGAGGCTGCTGGAGAGAAGCTCTGACCCTCGCCCCCGGGTATTAGGGCTCCCAACTCAGCACTCAGCAGTTACAGAAGAAGTGTCTGCACCCTCAGCACTCCAAGAATGAGGAACGGGACAAAAGGCAGAGGAGGGGTTTGTCCCCAGCAAAGCCCATTAAAAATCCCTGGGAGATAAAAATAGAATCTGGGCAATAAAGTCAAGTCTAACCTTTTTTATCCTTTGTGCTTTGTCTAATTTCACGTGCTCCTAGGGTCCCGCATGCAGAGGTTCCACACCTGGCACTTCAGACCAGATTTCCTAGTGCAGAATGGCTGGGTCGACACCTCAGCTCCTGGGGCCCAGTGCAGACTCCGCGATATAGAGCCTGAGCTGCAGCCAACCTGGCCCTCGAGAGCTCCGCCCCCTCCCTCCCACTGACTCTGACAGGATCTCTACACAGCAGCCCAGCCCACAGCCCACGGGGTAGTGCATGCTCTCACCTCTCCATTCTCTGATCAAAATATAAAGTTTCCTTTGCTTGTGAACCAAACTCAGTCTCGATCTGTTGGCCCCAATGACACTGGGCAGGGGGACACTTGTTGGGGTCCACTCTGGAGGATCAGTAACAGAAATTGAGACTATTGTAACCTCAATGAACAGATGTGTGAGCCAAACTGTAGTTAACATAGAACAGTGTATAAGGCTCGGGTAAAATAAGATGTTTCTAACACTTCCATTTGATATTTCCATCACTTTATTATAAGCAAGTTCAGTGAAAAGGTTTGTCTTATTTGTCAGGTCAATATTAGAGAAACGAAGTGATTTCTTTCCAAGGATGTACATCTAATAATCTTGGTTAAAGCTTCAATCTTGTTTTAAATGCTTTTCCATTGAAAATGATACCTCTCTTTCAGCTCCCCCATTTCTGAGAAGTATAAAATCTTATAATTTATTATTACCAAAGGGGAAAGGTGGGAGGAGGGATAAATTAACAGTTTGGGATTAACACATACACACTGCTATGTATAAAATAGATCATCAACAAGGAACTACTGTATAGCACAGGGAACTACACTCAACATTTTGCAATAACCTATAAGGGGAAATAATCTGAAAAAGAATAGATATTTTTATTGACATCATCTATCAATGACAGTTAAAGTGTAATCTAAGGGAAGCTGGTGGTGAGTGCTTCTGACCCTGAAGACTTCAATCATCTAAAGTTTGGACTCTGCCTACTTCCCAAGGCCCTTAATGAACATATGTGTAGCCGTAGCTTAAAAAATTCCCCAGTTTGGGTTTCAGGGAGACACTGATTTTGAAAAAGCCCTGGTGTTCTCCTTACATGAATGGGACTCTTCCTACTGCTAAAACATGTCTGTCACACCCAGAGGATGGTATACCGTCTGATCGGGAAGAGTTTGGAAAAGGCATCTCATCTCCTCATCTCCTGGTGCTCGGGTTCACCCCTCCAGAGTCTTTATTAACAGTCTCCCCACTTGGAGATGTCAGCACTGTCAACATCCTGTTGCGTACAGTTTGGAATTTGTCCAGAGGATGAAGCGGAAGGATGAGGAACAATGAGAGACAAGTCCTAGGTGTTCAGACAGGGACATGTCACTCTAATTTCCAATCAGGAAGACGAATTGACCAAAGGCTAGGGTTGCCCATGGAAACAGTATAGGGCTTGAGGAAATCCCGCTGCTTTGTGGCCAGTTCCCATAAACACAAGTTGAACAATGGAACTCAGGGGCAGTAAAATTCACAAAACTGCAGAGTTGAAAATATCCATCACTGAAAAATGTCTTGAGGAAAGTCAGAGAAAAGGACTTGTAAGCAAGGGAGAATGGCAGGAAAGGGATTTGAGGAGGTAGAAAGGACTCGCCATTAAGCACAAGAAAAGGAGCTGAACATTGCCAACATTGCAGTTGGCCAAAAAGGGTGTATGCGTTTTTTTCTGTATATATTCAAGAAAAGGGCATACACTTTTTTAGCCAACCAAACAGGTGGGCACTGGAAGTCAATACTACAAAAGATATCACTTCACATCAGTCAGAAGAGCCATCCTCATAAAGCGTAAACAACAGAAATGCAGGACAGGGCAAGGAGAAGAGGGAGCCCTGTGAGACTTATAGTGGAAATGTATATTGCCAACGGCCATTCTGGAGAAGTGTATTGTGTTTACTAAAACATCTAAAAAATGAGCTACAGAGCATAGGGCACTTGCACTCATGGGCGTATATCTTGAGAAAAACAAAAATCGAGAGGACACAGGCACCCCAATGTTTACCCCCTCTCTGTTTAAAAGATCCTCAACTAGGATATAACTTAAATGTCTCTGGAGGGAAAAAATGGGTAGAGATGTGGTACTTAGGTAGAGTGGAATATTATTCAGCCTGGAAATCAATGAAATATGGCCAGTTGTAACAACTCTGGAGGAGTTACGTATGATCTTTCTAAGTGACATAATTCAAAAAGAAAAAGACACATATCATAAGATATCACTTAAAGGTGGAATCCAAAATGGCTACACATGAAATAAATTACAAAACAAAAACATAGTCAAATATGTAGAAAACACGCATAAGGCTGCTAAACGGGAAAGGTGGGGAGGGGTGAGGCATCACCCAGGAGGTTGAAATTAGCAAAGATACCATTCCAAATACCAAACTGATAATCAACAAGGCCTACACGGTAGCTTAAAGAACTGCACTCAGCACACTCAAGTCACCGGAAAAGAATATATACGACTGGTAAGAATCTGAAAAAGAATTTACTGATGTCTCTCTGTACGTGAATCAAGTGGATGTACAGCAGCAAGAAACAGAGCTTTGAAAATCAGCTGTAACCAATATAGTAATAAATTGAAAAAAATAAACGACAGAGAGACAGAGAAAACCTCTTACAACTTTTCCTCAGGGCCGGTGATGCAACATGGATTGAACACATCTAGACCCACAGCAGGATGAGACATAAGGCTGGAAACTGTTTGTGCTAAGAGAAATGTGAGGTTGGGTGAGGAAATGCACACCCTTTAAAGTAATACTACCTGGTACCCATTCAATGGGTCCCAAATATGCAGGTTCAAGGGATCTTCCTACAGCTAAAACATGCATGGAAAACCCAGAGGACTGTACACCATGTGATCGGGAGATGTGTCTAAAATGCAGCTCATTTATCCTCTCCTGGTGCTCCTGTTCACCATTCCAGCCACGTTACTTAGAATCTCCCCACTTGGAGAATCAGCACATTTCAACTTCTGTTTCACACATTTTGCAAATTGTGAGGAGGATGAACGGGGAACCAATGAGAGAATAGTTGTAGGGGTTTGGATGGGCACATATCACTCTAATTTCCCATTAAGAATAAGAATTGAAAGAAGGCTCAGCCCGCCTCGCCCGAGCCAAAATAGGGCCTGAAGCAATCCTGCGGGTTTGAGGCCAGCTCACAAAAGAGCAACTTAAAAAATGGAGCTCAGGGTCACTGCAATTCACAAACCTGCAGAGTTATAAATGAAAACTAACGTCCAAAAATATGTTGAGGTAAGGCAAAGAAGAGGATCTGAATGCAAGACAGAATTGCAAGAAACAGATTTCAAGAGATAGATTGGACTCGTCTTTAAAGCACATGAAAAGCGGCAGAATTTCGACAATGATGCAGTTGGCCCAAAAGGGCGTATGCGTTTTTTCCTGATTATATCCAGGAAAAAACGCATACGCACTTTATGGGCAACGAAGCAAGCAAGCAATGCAAATGTGCACAACAAAGAAGTCTCATTTCCCACTGGTCAAAAGGGCCATCCTAAAAAATTGTAAAAACCAGAAATGCAGGACAGGCCATGGAGAACAGGGAGCCTTTATACGCTGATGGGCAGTGTGTGAACTGCCGAGAGCCACTCTGGAGAAGTGTATGGTGGTTCCTAAATCATCTAAAAAACAGAGCTACAGAGCATAGGACACTTCCAATCATGGGAGTATATCTAGGGAAGTCTAAAAATCAACAAGACACAAGCACACCACAGTTTAGGGCTACTCTGTTTACAAGAACCTCAACTTCAGTATACCTTAAATATCCCAGGAAAGAGAGCAATGGATAAAGAAGATGTGGTACTTATGTACAATGGAATATTTCTTCACCATGAAATCAATGTAATAAGGCTAGTAGAAGGATAAAGAGTGGATTTAGGTCCGATAATACTACTTGAAATAAGTCAAACAGAAAAGAAACATATCATAAGATATCACTTATAGAGGGAGGGTAAATATGGCTGCACAAGAAATGAATTACAGAACAGAACAGTGTCTCACATTTAGAAAACACACTTATTTCAGCTTAAGGGGAAAGGAGAGGTGGGGTGATGCATAAAACCAGAGTTTGAAATTAGCACAGATACCGTTCAATAAACCAAATAGATATTAGACAAGATCTACACCTTGCTCAATGAACTGGCCTCAACACACCCTATACACTGCAGAGAAATATATCTGAGTAATAAGAATCTTAAAACCCATGTATTGATATATCTCCATAAGGGAATCAAGTGTGTGCAGAGTGGGACAAACACAGCAGTGAAAATGAGCTAAACCCCATTATAGAAATAAATTTTAAAAACAAAATGCAGAAACAATGAAAGAGAGAAAAATTCTTACAAAATTCGCTCAGGGGCTGTGATGCAACCTGGATTGACCACATATAAACCCACAGCTGGATAAGACATAAGGCTGGACACTTGGGGCTGAGAGGATTGATGAGCTTTGGTGAGCAACTGCCAAAAGTTTAATGCAATACTTCATGCTACTCATTCCAAGGGTCCCAACACTCCAGGTTGAAGGGAATCTTCCTACAGCTAAACCATGCTTGGGAAACCCAGCGACTGGTATACCATATGATCGGGAAAGGTTTCTAAAACGCACCTCATTTTTCCTCTCCTGGGGCTCCGGATCGACATTCCAGCTGCTTTACCAAAAATATCCCCACATGGAGAGTCAATGTCTTTAAGTTCTGGTATCGCACAGTCTGCAGTTAGTGCGGAGGATGAATGGGAATAGGGGGAACCAGTGAGAAACTAGCTGTAGCGGTTTCAATGGGCACATGTCACTCTAAATTCACATCAGTAAGAAGAATAAACCAAAGACACAGCAAGGTGCCCCAGAAGAAGAATAGGGCCTGAAGGAATCCTGTGGTTATGAGGCAAGATCACAAAAATAAGAGCTGAAAAATGGAGCTAAGGGCCACTGCAATTCAAAAACCTGCAGAGTTATAAAGGCCAACTATTTTCAAAAAATATATTGAGGTAAGGCTATGAAGAGGCATTGAAAGCAAGGCAGAATTGCAGGAAAACGATTTCAGGAGGTAGACTGGAATTGCATTTAAAGCATAGGAAAAGAGGCAGAACGTCCACAATGATTCACTTGGCCAAAAAGGGCGTATGCCTTTTTTCCTGAATTTATTCAGGAAAAAAGGCATACGCCCTTTTTGGCCAACCAAGCAAGCTTGCAAAGGAAATCTGCACTACAATGAAGTCTCACTTCCCCCTGGTCAAAAGGGCCATCTGAAAAAAGTGTAAAATCCAGAAAGGCAGGACAGGCCATGGAGAACTGGGAGCCTTGTTATGCTGATGGACGGGATGTAAATTGCCAACAGCCACTCGGGAGAAGTGTATGGTGTTTCCTGAAACATCTAAAAAACAAAGCAACAGAGCCTAGGGCACTTCCACTTATGGTCCTATAGCTTAGAGAAATTAAAATCAAAAAGACACAGCCACCCCAAAGTTTGGGATGGCTCTGTTTACAAGAACCTCGTTTACGGTACAAGTTCAATATCGCAGAAAGTGAAAAATGGATAAAGAAGTTGTGGTACTTACGTACAATGCAATATCACTCAGCAATGAAATCTATGTCATCAGGCCCGTAGCAGCATAATGAGTGGATTCAGGTACGATGATTCTAACTGAAATAAGTCACACAGAAAAAGAAACATCATAAGATATCAGTAATACACGGAATGTAAACTTGGCTACACAGGAACTGAATTACAGAACAGAACAGGGTCTCAAATTTAGAAAACCAACTTATGCTTGCTTAAGGGTAAAGGTGAGTTGGGGTGCTGCATAAAACCAGAGATTGAAATGAGCACAGATAAAGTTCCTTAAGCCAAATATGGAATAGACAAGAGCTACTCCTTGCTCAACGAAATGGACTCAACACCGCATATTAAACGCCTAAGAATGTACCTGACTAGTAAGTATCTTAAAACCTATGGATTGCTATGTCTCCGACAGAGAACCAAGCATGTGTACAGGGGCATAAACGCAGCAGTGATAGGATTGGAGAGGTTCGGTGAGCAAATGAAGACCCTTTGAAGTCATATTGCATGGTACCCATTCCACGGGTTTCAACTACCCAGGTTTAAGGTATTCTTCCTTCAGCTAAAACATGCATGTGGAACCCAGAGTATGATCAACCGTGTGAACGGGAGACATGTTCAAATATGTCTCAGTTTTCCTCCCCTGGTACTCGGGTGCAACATTCCAGACGCTTTACTAACACTCTCCCCACTTGGAGAGTCAGTCACTTTAACCTCCTGTTTGGCCCAGTTTGCAATTTCTGTGGAAGATGAACAGGAATAGCGAGAACCAATGAGAGACTAGCTGGAGGTGTCTGGACGGGCAAATTTAACTCTCATTTCCCACCATTAAGAGGAATTAACCAAAGGTTCAGCTTGCCGTGCCGGAACCAGATTAGGGCCTGAAGCCATCCTGCGGTGTTGCGGCCAGGTCACAAGAAAGCGAGTTGAAGAAAGGAGCTCAGGGGCACTGTAATTCACAAACCTGCAGAGTTATAAATGACAGCTATCGTCCAAAAATATACTGAAGTAAGGCTGCCAAGAGGACTTGAAAGCGGGGCAGAATTGCAGGAAACCGATTTCAGGAGGTAGACTGGTATTGCATTGAAAGCATAGGAAAAGAGGCAGAACGTCCACAATGATGCACTTGGCCAAAAAGGGCGTATGCGTTTTTTCCTGAATATATTCAGGAAAAAACGCATACGCCCTTTTTGGCCAACCAAGCAAGCTTGCAAAGGAAATCTGCACTACAATGAAGTCTCACTTCCCCCCGGTCAAAAGGGCCATCTGAAAAAAGTCTAAAATCCAGAAAGGCAGGACAGGCCATGGAGAACTGGGAGCCTTGTTATGCTGATGGACGGGATGTAAATTGCCAACAGACACTCGGGAGAAGTGTATGGTGTTTCCTGAAACATCTAAAAAACAAAGCAACAGAGCCTAGGGCACTTCCACTTATGGTCCTATAGCTTAGGGAAATTTAAATCTAAAACACACAGCCACCCCAAAGTTTGGGACGCCTCTGTTTACAAGAACCTCGTTTACAGTACAAGTTCAACATCGCAGAAAGTGAAAAATGGATAAAGAAGTTGTGGTATTTACTTACAAAGCAATATCACTCAGCAATGAAATCTATGTCATCAGGCCCTTAGCAGCACAATGAGTGGATTCAGGTATGATGATTCTAACTGAAATAAGTCACACAGAAAAAGAAACATCATAAGATATCAGTAATACACGGAATGTAAACTTGGCTACACAGGAACTGAATTACAGAACAGAACAGGGTCTCAAATTTAGAAAACCAACTTATGCTTGCTTAAGGGTAAAGGTGAGTTGGGGTGCTGCATAAAACCAGAGATTGAAATGAGCACAGATAAAGTTCCTTAAGCCAAATATGGAATAGACAAGAGCTACTCCTTGCTCAACGAAATGGACTCAACACCGCATATTAAACGCCTAAGAATGTACCTGACTAGTAAGTATCTTAAAACCTATGGATTGCTATGTCTCCGAAAGAGAATCAAGCATGTGTACAGGGGCATAAACGCAGCAGTGATAGGATTGGAGAGGTTCGGTGAGCAAATGAAGACCCTTTGAAGTCATATTGCATAGTACCCATTCCACGGGTTTCAACTACCCAGGTTTAAGGTATTCTTCCTTCAGCTAAAACATGCATGTGGAACCCAAAGTATGATCAACCATGTGATCGGGAAACGTGTTCAAATATGTCTCAGTTTTCGTACCCTGGTACTCGGGTGCAACATTCCAGACGCTTTACTAACACCCTCCCGACTTGGAGAGTCAGTCCCTTTAACCTCCTGTTTGGCCCAGTTTGCAATTTCTGTGGAAGATGAACAGGAATAGCGAGAACCAATGAGAGACTAGCTGGAGGTGTCTGGACGGGCAAATTTAACTCTCATTTCCCACCAGGAAGAGGAATTAACCAAAGGCTCAGCGTGCCGTGCCGGAACCAGATTAGGGCCTGAAGCCATCCTGCGGTGTTGCGGCCAGGTCACAAGAAAGCGAGTTGAAGAAAGGAGCTCAGGGGCACTGTAATTCACAAACCTGCAGAGTTATAAATGACAGCTATCGTCCAAAAATATACTGAAGTAAGGCTGCCAAGAGGACTTGAAAGCGGGGCAGAATTGCAGGAAACCGATTTCAGGAGGTAGACTGGAATTGCATTGAAAGCATAGGAAAAGAGGCAGAACGTCCACAATGATGCACTTGGCCAAAAAGGGCGTATGCGTTTTTTCCTGAATATATTCAGGAAAAAACGCAAACGCCCTTTTTGGCCAACCAAGCAAGCTTGCAAAGGAAATCTGCACTACAATGAAGTCTCACTTCCCCCCGGTCAAAAGGGCCATCTGAAAAAAGTGTAAAATCCAGAAAGGCAGGACAGGCCATGGAGACCTGGGAGCCTTGTTATGCTGATGGGCGGGATGTAAATTGCCAACAGACACTCGGGAGAAGTGTATGGTGTTTCCTGAAACATCTAAAAAACAAAGCAACAGAGCCTAGGGCACTTCCACTTATGGTCCTATAGCTTAGGGAAATTAAAATCAAAAAGACACAGCCACCCCAAAGTTTCGGACGCCTCTGTTTACAAGAACCTCGTTTACCGTACAAGTTCAATATCACAGAAAGTGAAAAATGGATAAAGAAGTTGTGGTACTTATGTACAAGGCAGTATCACTCAACAATGAAATCTATGTCATCAGGCCCGTAGCAGCATAATGAGTGGATTCAGGTACGATGATTCTAACTGAAATAAGTCACACAGAAAAAGAAACATCATAAGATATCACTAATACACAGAATGTAAACTTGGCTACACAGGAACTGAATTCCAAAACAGAACAGGGTCTCAAATTTAGAAAACCAACTTATGCTTACTTAAGGGGAAAGGTGAGTTGGGGTGCTGCATAAAACCAGAGATTGAAATGAGCACAGATAAAGTTCCTTAAGCCAAATATGGAATAGACAAGAGCTACTCCTTCCTCAAAGAAATGGACTCAACACCCCATATTAAACGCCTAAGAATGTACCTGACTAGTAAGTATCTTAAAACCTATGGATTGCTATGTCTCCGAAAGAGAATCAAGCATGTGTACAGGGGCATAAACGCAGCAGTGATAGGATTGGAGAGGTTCGGTGAGCAAATGAAGACCCTTTGAAGTCATATTGCATGGTACCCATTCCACGGGTTTCAACTACCCAGGTTTAAGGTATTCTACCTTCAGCTAAAACATGCATGTGGAAACTAGAGTATGATCAACCATGTGATCGGGAAACGTGTTCAAATATGTCTCAGTTTTCGTACCCTGGTACTCGGGTGCAACATTCCAGACGCTTTACTAACATCCTCCCGACTTGGAGAGTCAGTCCCTTTAACCTCCTGTTTGACCCAGTTTGCAATTTCTGTGGAAGATGAACAGGAATAGCGAGAACCAATGAGAGACTAGCTGGAGGTGTCTGGACGGGCAAATTTAACTCTCATTTCCCACCAGGAAGAGGAAATAACCAAAGGCTCAGCTTGCCGTGCCGGAACCAGATTAGGGCCTGAAGCCATCCTGTGGTGTTGCGGCCAGGTCACAAGAAAGCGAGTTGAAGAAAGGAGCTCAGGGGCACTGTAATTCACAAACCTGCAGAGTTATAAATGACAGCTATCGTCCAAAAATATACTGAAGTAAGGCTGCCAAGAGGACTTGAAAGCGGGGCAGAATTGCAGGAAACCGATTTCAGGAGGTAGACTGGAATTGCATTGAAAGCATAGGAAAAGAGGCAGAACGTCCACAATGATGCACTTGGCCAAAAAGGGCGTATGCATTTTTTCCTGAATATATTCAGGAAAAAACGCATACGCCCTTTTTGGCCAACCAAGCAAGCTTGCAAAGGAAATCTGCACTACAATGAAGTCTCACTTCCCCCCAGTCAAAAGGGCCATCTGAAAAAAGTGTAAAATCCAGAAAGGCAGGACAGGCCATGGAGAACTGGGAGCCTTGTTATGCTGATGGGCGGGATGTAAATTGCCAACAGACACTCGGGAGAAGTGTATGGTGTTTCCTGAAACATCTAAAAAACAAAGCAACAGAGCCTAGGGCAATTCCACTTATGGTCCTATAGCTTAGGGAAATTAAAATCAAAAAGACACAGCCACCCCAAAGTTTGGGACCCCTCTGTTTACAAGAACCTCATTTACCGTACAAGTTCAATATCACAGAAAGTGAAAAATGGATAAAGAAGTTGTGGTACTTACGTACAATGCAGTATCACTCAACAATGAAATCTATGTCATCAGGCCCGTAGCAGCATAATGAGTGGATTCAGGTACGATGATTCTAACTGAAATAAGTCACACAGAAAAAGAAACATCATAAGATATCACTAATACACAGAATGTAAACTTGGCTACACAGGAACTGAATTCCAAAACAGAACAGGGTCTCAAATTTAGAAAACCAACTTATGCTTGCTTAAGCGGAAAGGTGAGTTGGGGTGCTGCATAAAACCAGAGATTGAAATGAGCACAGATAAAGTTCCTTAAGCCAAATATGTAACAGACAAGAGCTACTCCTTGCTCAACGAAATGGACTCAACACCCCATATTAAACGCCTAAGAATGTACCTGACTAGTAAGTATTTTAAAACCTATGCATTGCTACGTCTCCGAAAGAGAATCAAGCGTGTGTACAGGGGCATAAACGCAGCAGTGATAGGATTGGAGAGGTTCGGTGAGCAAATGAATACCTTTTGAAGTCATATTGCATGGTACCCATTCCACGGGTCTCAACTCTCCAGGTTTCAGGGATTCTTCCTTCAGCTAAAACATGCATGTGGAACCCAGAGTATGATCAACAATGTGATCGGGAGATGTGTTCCAATATGTCTCAGGTTTCGTCCCCTGGTACTCGGGTGCAACATTCCAGACGCTTTACTAACACTCTCCCGACTTGGAGAGTCAGTACCTTTAACCTCCTATTTGGCCCAGTTTGCAATTTCTGTGGAAGATGAACAGGAATAGGGAGAACCAATGAGAGACAAGCTGGTGGTGTCTGGACGGGCAAATTTAACTCTCATTTCCCACCAGGAAGAGGAAATAACCAAAGGCTCAGCGTGCCGTGCCGGAACCAGATTAGGGCCTGAAGCCATCCTGCGGTGTTGCGGCCAGCTCACAAGAAAGCGAGTTGAAGAAAGGAGCTCAGGGGCACTGTAATTCACAAACCTGCAGAGTTATAAATGACAGCTATCGTCCAAAAATATACTGAAGTAAGGCTGCTAAGAGGACTTGAAAGCGGGGCAGAATTGCAGGAAACCGATTTCAGGAGGTAGAGTGGAATTGCATTGAAAGCATAGGAAAAGAGGCAGAACGTCCACAATGATGCACTTGGCCAAAAAGGGCGTATGTGTTTTTTCCTGAATATATTCAGGAAAAAACGCATACACCCTTTTTGGCCAACCAAGCAAGCTTGCAAAGGAAATCTGCAGTACAGTGAAGTCTCACTTCCCCCTGGTCAAAAGGGCCATCTGAAAAAAGTGTAAAATCCAGAAAGGCAGGACAGGCCATGGAGAACTGGGAGCCTTGTTATGCTGATGGGCGGGATGTAAATTGCCAACAGACACTCGGGAGAAGTGTATGGTGTTTCCTGAAACATCTAAAAAACAAAGCAACAGAGCCTAGGGCACTTCCACTTATGGTCCTATAGCTTAGGGAAATTAAAATCAAAAAGACACAGCCACCCCAATGTTTGGGACGGCTCTGTTTACAAGAACCTCGTTTGCGGTACAAGTTCAATATCGCAGAAAGTGAAAAATGGATAAAGAAGTTGTGGTACTTATGTACAATGCAAAATCACTCAGCCATGAAATCTATGTCATCAGGCCCGTAGCAGCATAATGTGTGGATTCAGGTATGATGATTCTAACTGAAATAAGTCACACAGAAAAAGAAACATCATAAGATATCACTAATACACGGAATGTGAACTTGGCTACACATGAACTGAATTACAAAACAGAACAGGGTCTCAAGTTTAGAAAACCAACTTATGCTTGCTTAAGGGGGAAAGTGAGTTGGGGTGCTGCATAAAACCAGAGTTTGAAATTAGCACAGATACCATTCAATAAGCCAAATATGTAATAGACAAGACCTACCCCTTGCTCAACAAAATGGACTCAACAATGAGGTATCACCTCACACCTGATAGAATGGGCATCATGAGAAAATCTACAAACAAAAATGCTGGAAAGGGTGTGGAGAAAAGGAACCCTCTTCCACTATTGTTGGGAATATAAATTGATACAGTCACTACGGAGAACAATATGGAGTTTCTTAAGAAACTAACAGTAGAATTACCATATGATACAGCAATCCCAGTACTGGACATATACCCAGACAAAACCATAAATCAAAACGAGACATTCACCGCAATGTTCATTGCATCACTATTTACAATATCGAGGTAATGGAAGCAACCTAAATGCCCACAGACAGACGAATACATAAAGCTGTGGTACATATATAAAATGGAATATTACTAAGCCATGAAAAGGAATGAAATTGGGTCATTTGTAGAGACGTCGATGGATCTAGAGACTGTCATACAGAGTGAAGAAAGTCAGAAAGAGAAAAACAAATCTTGTATATTCATGCATATATGTGGAACCTAGAAAAACTGTACAGATTAACCATTTTGCAAGGCATAAATAGAGCAACAGATGTAGACAACAAATGTATGGACAACAAGGGGGGAAAGCTGTTGGGGGGGTGGTGGTGGGAGGAGTTGAGAGACTGGGATTGGCATGTATACATTTATATGTATAAAATAGATAACCAATAAGAACCTGCTGTATAAAAATATAAAATAAAATTCAAAATTAAAAAGAAATAAAATTTAAAAAATAAAACAGAAAAAACAATTATTCCCTTCACATACATGTATTTATATGAATAAATTATTTCCATGCTTATATCTGTAAATACAAAAAAGAGGAATAAAATCTACCTTGAAGCAAAAACGAAAAAGAGAAAAAAAACACAGAACCCACCAGTTCCACAGAAGAAAACCGTATCAGGGCACTTGCTCCAGTTGTAAACAATTCTGAAGTTGGCCAGTGGTGGGGAATCGTCTCCCATTCAGCCAGCAGCCCCCACGCAACAAGCGTCCTCATTGCAAAGCTGGGGCACCGTGCCGAGGCATCTGTGAGTAAACGTGAGCTGAGCCCCAGGCCAGTTGCTGCTGAACTATTCCCACCCGTCCCAGGTAAAACACCTGAATATATACAAGGACTTGAAAGCCTAGAGGAAGGGCCATAGAGCCACACGAGTGACAGCATGCCGGCCGACTTGGTGCCTGCAGGCCAGCCAGGATGGTCCTGGCCCTGGGTGCTCTTCTGGAAGATTTCCATTTCCCTGACTGAGATACCCGTCCTGTCCCTGCCCCCACTGCTTTTTTCCTTCCTCACCTCTGCCCAGGGAGAAATTCCAGCAGCAGGTATGGGTGACACATCCTCTTCTTTAGCAGGTGGCAGCCTGGCAACTGCTGCAGAAAGTCCAGCAGAGCCCCACTCACACTGGGCCACCCACAAAGCCGTGGCCTCTCACTCCCTCCCACCAGCCCAGCCCCGAGACTGCTGACAGGGCAGAGAAAATGGCGTCAGGCACGGCTGCAGGGGCTCTTGCTGCCTGGAGTGGTATTTATATTGATCTCAACCCAGGCACACCTGGGGAGGGCTGGCCCGCACGGTAAGGCTGCCCAGGTCAGCCAATCATCACCCCTCAGGGGCTCACAGTTGCAGAAAATGGAACTTGCTGAACCGGCCAGGTCCAAGGAACAGGTGTGGGCTCCTGAGAGTCAGGATAGACAAGGGGCTGCAGCTTTGGCTTGTTTTCTAATCATTTTATCTGGCCCATGAGTGGGAGACAACTTCAAGAAAACCCTCTCCTTATGAGAGGAACCCAGGAGTCAGGGAGAGGAGGGGTGGGTGGTGGTTGGAGACAGAGGCCTGGTGCCCCGGGTGCAGTGGAAGTCTCTGGAAGACCAGGTGGAGGGAGGCCGCACAGAGTGATGCCCAGGGTCACAGACCTGTCGCAGCTGCTGTTTGTTAGTTCAAGTCCTGCTCTGAGGTGCTCTGTGTCAGCTCTGAGCGACAGGTGAGCTGGGGGTGCTCTGCAATGAGGGCTATGTGCACGGTTCCTGTGTGCCCAGCCCTGCCACGGTACCTGCAAGGGTAGCTCTGTATCCTGGGAAGGGCCTGACCACGAGAGCCCCGTGGGCTGGGGTGGGGGTGGGGTACCTGCCCAGGTGAGCTCCATATTCTGGGATTGGTCTGACCACGAGAGCCCCATGGGCTGCTGGGGACCTGGTAAAGGATGTCAGGACAGTCAGTGAAGCCACCGAGGATATACCTCCAGTTGCTCCTAATTCCTACACCCTGCTGGTCATTCTACCAACCACCAGGACATGGTATTCTGTATTAGTCTTCAATGATGCCTTCTTTTGTATTCCATTAGTCCCAGAGTCACAAGAAATTTTGGCTTGTGAGTGGCAGGACTCAACATACAACTAAAACAATACTTCCGGGCCGTCTTGCCCCAAGGGTGCAAAAATTCCCACACCATCTTTGGGGAAAGCTTAGCTAAAGACCTAAAAGTTCTACCTCTGGAAAAGGAAACCCTCCTTCAGTACGCAGACGACATTCTGATCGCCAGCCCTACTAAGGAGGCCTCTGAACTACCAAGCCAATAAAGGATAGAAGTTGTCCAAGAAAAAGCTCAAATATCACAGACTGCAGTGACCTGCCTGGGCTTCATTCTCACAGAAGGTCGGAGGAGCCCATCCCAGGAAAGGGAAGAAACCATTTGCAGCCTTACCCCTTTCTAAAACTAGAAGACAGCTTAGGGGTTCCTGGGGAGGCCAGGGTTTGCTGCTTCTGGATCCCTAACTACAGTCTACTAGCTGGGCCTCTATATGAAACACTGAAAGGAAAAGATGATGATCCTTTTGAATAGAATCCAGAAGTGGTCTTTCAAGAATGGAAAGAGCAGTCAATTCAGACCCTTGCCCTGGAACTCCCTAATTTAGCTAAACCCTTTGACCTTTACATTCCCGGTGAAAGGTGAATCGCCATTGGAGAATTAGTGCAAAAACTGGGACCACTTGAAATGGAACAATGCAAGAATGCCATCCAGGTAGGATAAACTACGGTCACCAAGGGGCTTGGCCCACTGCCGCATCTGGCCAAGATACTGGCGGTATCTAAAAACCTGGAAATCAGCAGCCCAAAAGGCCACCTCCCTCCTAAGGGAAAAGGACCCCACGTGGTGATCCTAACCACCAACCATGCCCTGAAGTTGCAGGGTTCGCTCCGTGGGCACACCGACCTCGAGTGAGGAGGCCCTCCAACTCCAACATCCAGAGAGATAACCGGGGGCAACAGGGCACCATGACGATTCGTGTGAACATCACTTGACCTGGAGTTTCTCTCATAAAACAACAAGAGTGTGTCCCAAAAGAGCAGACTACTGCTTGCAGGACTTACTGTACCCAGAGGGGAGCTAATAATCTTGGCGGGGGAACCGTATATCACACTGTCACCATAGAAAAGCCTACAGACACCGTGATGATGGTGGCCAATAAGACCGGCTGGACTCCTGTTTACTTCAAAAGGCTGTTGACTCAGTGGTCATCATGGTCCTTGATCACCACTGACCCTGGACTGTCTGGGAGTTGAGCGGGCAGGGCTCTGACACCTGGTGCTGTTTGTACGTTAATTCAGGGGCCTAATTGAAGAAAGCGCAGACTACTGGTCAGAGCATCTAGGCTGGCAGAAACAGTCAGCCTAAGGTGGCCGAACAAATGTGGGGCGGGGTGAAACCGGCCCCCACAGCGTCTCTGCACATCTCTTTCCTGGACCCTTAAAGGTCATTAGAATCTATAACACTTCCAATGCTGGTGCTCAGGTGGACGAGCAGGGAGGCAGGGGACCTGGGGACAATCAACGTCACCTGGAGGCTGCTGGAGAGAAGCTCTGACCCTCGCCCCCGGGTATTAGGGCTCCCAACTCAGCACTCAGCAGTTACAGAAGAAGTGTCTGCACCCTCAGCACTCCAAGAATGAGGAACGGGACAAAAGGCAGAGGAGGGGTTTGTCCCCAGCAAAGCCCATTAAAAATCCCTGGGAGATAAAAATAGAATCTGGGCAATAAAGTCAAGTCTAACCTTTTTTATCCTTTGTGCTTTGTCTAATTTCACGTGCTCCTAGGGTCCCGCATGCAGAGGTTCCACACCTGGCACTTCAGACCAGATTTCCTAGTGCAGAATGGCTGGGTCGACACCTCAGCTCCTGGGGCCCAGTGCAGACTCCGCGATATAGAGCCTGAGCTGCAGCCAACCTGGCCCTCGAGAGCTCCGCCCCCTCCCCCCCACTGACTCTGACAGGATCTCTACACAGCAGCCCAGCCCACAGCCCACGGGGTAGTGCATGCTCTCACCTCTCCATTCTCTGATCAAAATATAAAGTTTCCTTTGCTTGTGAACCAAACTCAGTCTCGATCTGTTGGCCCCAATGACACTGGGCAGGGGGACACTTGTTGGGGTCCACTCTGGAGGATCAGTAACAGAAATTGAGACTATTGTAACCTCAATGAACAGATGTGTGAGCCAAACTGTAGTTAACATAGAACAGTGTATAAGGCTCGGGTAAAATAAGATGTTTCTAACACTTCCATTTGATATTTCCATCACTTTATTATAAGCAAGTTCAGTGAAAAGGTTTGTCTTATTTGTCAGGTCAATATTAGAGAAACGAAGTGATTTCTTTCCAAGGATGTACATCTAATAATCTTGGTTAAAGCTTCAATCTTGTTTTAAATGCTTTTCCATTGAAAATGATACCTCTCTTTCAGCTCCCCCATTTCTGAGAAGTATAAAATCTTATAATTTATTATTACCAAAGGGGAAAGGTGGGAGGAGGGATAAATTAACAGTTTGGGATTAACACATACACACTGCTATGTATAAAATAGATCATCAACAAGGAACTACTGTATAGCACAGGGAACTACACTCAACATTTTGCAATAACCTATAAGGGGAAATAATCTGAAAAAGAATAGATATTTTTATTGACATCATCTATCAATGACAGTTAAAGTGTAATCTAAGGGAAGCTGGTGGTGAGTGCTTCTGACCCTGAAGACTTCAATCATCTAAAGTTTGGACTCTGCCTACTTCCCAAGGCCCTTAATGAACATATGTGTAGCCGTAGCTTAAAAAATTCCCCAGTTTGGGTTTCAGGGAGACACTGATTTTGAAAAAGCCCTGGTGTTCTCCTTACATGAATGGGACTCTTCCTACTGCTAAAACATGTCTGTCACACCCAGAGGATGGTATACCGTCTGATCGGGAAGAGTTTGGAAAAGGCATCTCATCTCCTCATCTCCTGGTGCTCGGGTTCACCCCTCCAGAGTCTTTATTAACAGTCTCCCCACTTGGAGATGTCAGCACTGTCAACATCCTGTTGCGTACAGTTTGGAATTTGTCCAGAGGATGAAGCGGAAGGATGAGGAACAATGAGAGACAAGTCCTAGGTGTTCAGACAGGGACATGTCACTCTAATTTCCAATCAGGAAGACGAATTGACCAAAGGCTAGGGTTGCCCATGGAAACAGTATAGGGCTTGAGGAAATCCCGCTGCTTTGTGGCCAGTTCCCATAAACACAAGTTGAACAATGGAACTCAGGGGCAGTAAAATTCACAAAACTGCAGAGTTGAAAATATCCATCACTGAAAAATGTCTTGAGGAAAGTCAGAGAAAAGGACTTGTAAGCAAGGGAGAATGGCAGGAAAGGGATTTGAGGAGGTAGAAAGGACTCGCCATTAAGCACAAGAAAAGGAGCTGAACATTGCCAACATTGCAGTTGGCCAAAAAGGGTGTATGCGTTTTTTTCTGTATATATTCAAGAAAAGGGCATACACTTTTTTAGCCAACCAAACAGGTGGGCACTGGAAGTCAATACTACAAAAGATATCACTTCGCATCAGTCAGAAGAGCCATCCTCATAAAGCGTAAACAACAGAAATGCAGGACAGGGCAAGGAGAAGAGGGAGCCCTGTGAGACTTATAGTGGAAATGTATATTGCCAACGGCCATTCTGGAGAAGTGTATTGTGTTTACTAAAACATCTAAAAAATGAGCTACAGAGCATAGGGCACTTGCACTCATGGGCGTATATCTTGAGAAAAACAAAAATCGAGAGGACACAGGCACCCCAATGTTTACCCCCTCTCTGTTTAAAAGATCCTCAACTAGGATATAACTTAAATGTCTCTGGAGGGAAAAAATGGGTAGAGATGTGGTACTTAGGTAGAGTGGAATATTATTCAGCCTGGAAATCAATGAAATATGGCCAGTTGTAACAACTCTGGAGGAGTTACGTATGATCTTTCTAAGTGACATAATTCAAAAAGAAAAAGACACATATCATAAGATATCACTTAAAGGTGGAATCCAAAATGGCTACACATGAAATAAATTACAAAACAAAAACATAGTCAAATATGTAGAAAACACGCATAAGGCTGCTAAACGGGAAAGGTGGGGAGGGGTGAGACATCACCCAGGAGGTTGAAATTAGCAAAGATACCATTCCAAATACCAAACTGATAATCAACAAGGCCTACACGGTAGCTAAAAGAACTGCACTCAGCACACTCAAGTCACCGGAAAAGAATATATACGACTGGTAAGAATCTGAAAAAGAATTTACTGATGTCTCTCTGTACGTGAATCAAGTGGATGTACAGCAGCAAGAAACAGAGCTTTGAAAATCAGCTGTAACCAATATAGTAATAAATTGAAAAAAATAAACGACAGAGAGACAGAGAAAACCTCTTACAACTTTTCCTCAGGGCCGGTGATGCAACATGGATTGAACACATCTAGACCCACAGCAGGATGAGACATAAGGCTGGAAACTGTTTGTGCTAAGAGAAATGTGAGGTTGGGTGAGGAAATGCACACCCTTTAAAGTAATACTACCTGGTACCCATTCAATGGGTCCCAAATATGCAGGTTCAAGGGATCTTCCTACAGCTAAAACATGCATGGAAAACCCAGAGGACTGTACACCATGTGATCGGGAGATGTGTCTAAAATGCAGCTCATTTATCCTCTCCTGGTGCTCCTGTTCACCATTCCAGCCACGTTACTTAGAATCTCCCCACTTGGAGAATCAGCACATTTCAACTTCTGTTTCACACATTTTGCAAATTGTGAGGAGGATGAACGGGGAACCAATGAGAGAATAGTTGTAGGGGTTTGGACGGGCACATATCACTCTAATTTCCCATTAAGAATAAGAATTGAAAAAAGGCTCAGCCCGCCTCGCCCGAGCCAAAATAGGGCCTGAAGCAATCCTGCGGGTTTGAGGCCAGCTCACAAAAAAGCAACTTAAAAAATGGAGCTCAGGGTCACTGCAATTCACAAACCTGCAGAGTTATAAATGAAAACTAACGTCCAAAAATATGTTGAGGTAAGGCAAAGAAGAGGATCTGAATGCAAGACAGAATTGCAAGAAACAGATTTCAAGAGATAGATTGGACTCGTCTTTAAAGCACATGAAAAGCGGCAGAATTTCGACAATGATGCAGTTGGCCCAAAAGGGCGTATGCGTTTTTTCCTGATTATATCCAGGAAAAAACGCATACGCACTTTATGGGCAACGAAGCAAGCAAGCAATGCAAATGTGCACAACAAAGAAGTCTCATTTCCCACTGGTCAAAAGGGCCATCCTAAAAAATTGTAAAAACCAGAAATGCAGGACAGGCCATGGAGAACAGGGAGCCTTTATACGCTGATGGGCAGTGTGTGAACTGCCGAGAGCCACTCTGGAGAAGTGTATGGTGGTTCCTAAATCATCTAAAAAACAGAGCTACAGAGCATAGGACACTTCCAATCATGGGAGTATATCTAGGGAAGTCTAAAAATCAACAAGACACAAGCACACCACAGTTTAGGGCTACTCTGTTTACAAGAACCTCAACTTCAGTATACCTTAAATATCCCAGGAAAGAGAGCAATGGATAAAGAAGATGTGGTACTTATGTACAATGGAATATTTCTTCACCATGAAATCAATGTAATAAGGCTAGTAGAAGGATAAAGAGTGGATTTAGGTCCGATAATACTACTTGAAATAAGTCAAACAGAAAAGAAACATATCATAAGATATCACTTATAGAGGGAGGGTAAATATGGCTGCACAAGAAATGAATTACAGAACAGAACAGTGTCTCACATTTAGAAAACACACTTATTTCAGCTTAAGGGGAAAGGAGAGGCGGGGTGATGCATAAAACCAGAGTTTGAAATTAGCACAGATACCGTTCAATAAACCAAATAGATATTAGACAAGATCTACACCTTGCTCAATGAACTGGCCTCAACACACCCTATACACCGCAGAGAAATATATCTGAGTAATAAGAATCTTAAAACCCATGTATTGATATATCTCCATAAGGGAATCAAGTGTGTGCAGAGTGGGACAAACACAGCAGTGAAAATGAGCTAAACCCCATTATAGAAATAAATTTTAAAAACAAAATGCAGAAACAATGAAAGAGAGAAAAATTCTTACAAAATTCGCTCAGGGGCTGTGATGCAACCTGGATTGACCACATATAAACCCACAGCTGGATAAGACATAAGGCTGGACACTTGGGGCTGAGAGGATTGATGAGCTTTGGTGAGCAACTGCCAAAAGTTTAATGCAATACTTCATGCTACTCATTCCAAGGGTCCCAACACTCCAGGTTGAAGGGAATCTTCCTACAGCTAAACCATGCTTGGGAAACCCAGCGACTGGTATACCATATGATCGGGAAAGGTTTCTAAAACGCACCTCATTTTTCCTCTCCTGGGGCTCCGGATCGACATTCCAGCCGCTTTACCAAAAATATCCCCACATGGAGAGTCAATGTCTTTAAGTTCTAGTATCGCACAGTCTGCAGTTAGTGCGGAGGATGAATGGGAATAGGGGGAACCAGTGAGAAACTAGCTGTAGCGGTTTCAATGGGCACATGTCACTCTAAATTCACATCAGTAAGAAGAATAAACCAAAGGCACAGCAAGGTGCCCCAGAAGAAGAATAGGGCCTGAAGGAATCCTGTGGTTATGAGGCAAGATCACAAAAATAAGAGCTGAAAAATGGAGCTAAGGGCCACTGCAATTCAAAAACCTGCAGAGTTATAAAGGCCAACTATTTTCAAAAAATATATTGAGGTAAGGCTATGAAGAGGCATTGAAAGCAAGGCAGAATTGCAGGAAAACGATTTCAGGAGGTAGACTGGAATTGCATTTAAAGCATAGGAAAAGAGGCAGAACGTCCACAATGATTCACTTGGCAAAAAAGGGCGTATGCCTTTTTTCCTGAATTTATTCAGGAAAAAAGGCATACGCACTTTTTGGCCAACCAAGCAAGCTTGCAAAGGAAATCTGCACTACAATGAAGTCTCACTTCCCCCCGGTCAAAAGGGCCATCTGAAAAAAGTGTAAAATCCAGAAAGGCAGGACAGGCCATGGAGAACTGGGAGCCTTTTTATGCTGATGGGCGGGATGTAAATTGCCAACAGACACTCGGGAGAAGTGTATGGTGTTTCCTGAAACATCTAAAAAACTAAGCAACAGAGCCTAGGGCACTTCCACTTATGGTCCTATAGCTTAGGGAAATTAAAATCAAAAAGACACAGCCACCCCAAAGTTTGGGACGCCTCTGTTTACAAGAACCTCATTTACAGTACAAGTTCAACATCGCAGAAAGTGAAAAATGGATAAAGAAGTTGTGGTATTTACTTACAAAGCAATATCACTCAGCAATGAAATCTATGTCATCAGGCCCTTAGCAGCACAATGAGTGGATTCAGGTATGATGATTCTAACTGAAATAAGTCACACAGAAAAAGAAACATCATAAGATATCAGTAATACACGGAATGTAAACTTGGCTACACAGGAACTGAATTACAGAACAGAACAGGGTCTCAAATTTAGAAAACCAACTTATGCTTGCTTAAGGGTAAAGGTGAGTTGGGGTGCTGCATAAAACCAGAGATTGAAATGAGCACAGATAAAGTTCCTTAAGCCAAATATGGAATAGACAAGAGCTACTCCTTGCTCAACGAAATGGACTCAACACCGCATATTAAACGCCTAAGAATGTACCTGACTAGTAAGTATCTTAAAACCTATGGATTGCTATGTCTCCGAAAGAGAATCAAGCATGTGTACAGGGGCATAAACGCAGCAGTGATAGGATTGGAGAGGTTCGGTGAGCAAATGAAGACCCTTTGAAGTCATATTGCATAGTACCCATTCCACGGGTTTCAACTACCCAGGTTTAAGGTATTCTTCCTTCAGCTAAAACATGCATGTGGAACCTAGAGTACGATCAACCATGTGATCGGGAAACGTGTTCAAATATGTCTCAGTTTTCGTACCCTGGTACTCGGGTGCAACATTCCAGACGCTTTACTAACACCCTCCCGACTTGGAGAGTCAGTCCCTTTAACCTCCTGTTTGGCCCAGTTTGCAATTTCTGCGGAAGATGAACAGGAATAGCGAGAACCAATGAGAGACTAGCTGGAGGTGTCTGGACGGGCAAATTTAACTCTCATTTCCCACCAGGAAGTGGAATTAACCAAAGGCTCAGCGTGCCGTGCCGGAACCAGATTAGGGCCTGAAGCCATCCTGTGGTGTTGCGGCCAGGTCACAAGAAAGCGAGTTGAAGAAAGGAGCTCAGGGGCACTGTAATTCACAAACCTGCAGAGCTATAAATGACAGCTATCGTCCAAAAATATACTGAAGTAAGGCTGCCAAGAGGACTTGAAAGCGGGGCAGAATTGCAGGAAACCGATTTCAGGAGGTAGACTGGAATTGCATTGAAAGCATAGGAAAAGAGGCAGAACGTCCACAATGATGCACTTGGCCAAAAAGGGCGTATGCGTTTTTTCCTGAATATATTCAGGAAAAAACGCATACGCCCTTTTTGGCCAACCAAGCAAGCTTGCAAAGGAAATCTGCACTACAATGAAGTCTCACTTCCCCCCGGTCAAAAGGGCCATCTGAAAAAAGTGTAAAATCCAGAAAGGCAGGACAGGCCATGGAGAACTGGGAGCCTTGTTATGCTGATGGGCGGGATGTAAATTGCCAACAGACACTCGGGAGAAGTGTATGGTGTTTCCTGAAACATCTAAAAAACAAAGCAACAGAGCCTAGGGCACTTCCACTTATGGTCCTATAGATTAGGGAAATTAAAATCAAAAAGACACAGCCACCCCAAAGTTTGGGACGCCTCTGTTTACAAGAACCTCGTTTACAGTACAAGTTCAACATCGCAGAAAGTGAAAAATGGATAAAGAAGTTGTGGTATTTACTTACAAAGCAATATCACTCAGCAATGAAATCTATGTCATCAGGCCCTTAGCAGCACAATGAGTGGATTCAGGTATGATGATTCTAACTGAAATAAGTCACACAGAAAAAGAAACATCATAAGATATCAGTAATACATGGAATGTAAACTTGGCTACACAGGAACTGAATTACAGAACAGAACAGGGTCTCAAATTTAGAAAACCAACTTATGCTTGCTTAAGGGTAAAGGTGAGTTGGGGTGCTGCATAAAACCAGAGATTGAAATGAGCACAGATAAAGTTCCTTAAGCCAAATATGGAATAGACAAGAGCTACTCCTTGCTCAACGAAATGGACTCAACACCGCATATTAAACGCCTAAGAATGTACCTGACTAGTAAGTATCTTAAAACCTATGGATTGCTATGTCTCCGAAAGAGAATCAAGCATGTGTACAGGGGCATAAACGCAGCAGTGATAGGATTGGAGAGGTTCGGTGAGCAAATGAAGACCCTTTGAAGTCATATTGCATGGTACCCATTCCACGGGTTTCAACTACCCAGGTTTAAGGTATTCTACCTTCAGCTAAAACATGCATGTGGAAACTAGAGTATGATCAACCATGTGATCGGGAAACGTGTTCAAATATGTCTCAGTTTTCGTACCCTGGTACTCGGGTGCAACATTCCAGACGCTTTACTAACACCCTCCCGACTTGGAGAGTCAGTCCCTTTAACCTCCTGTTTGGCCCAGTTTGCAATTTCTGTGGAAGATGAACAGGAATAGCGAGAACCAATGAGAGACTAGCTGGAGGTGTCTGGACGGGCAAATTTAACTCTCATTTCCCACCAGGAAGAGGAATTAACCAAAGGCTCAGCTTGCCGTGCCGGAACCAGATTAGGGCCTGAAGCCATCCTGCGGTGTTGCGGCCAGCTCAAAAGAAAGCGAGTTGAAGAAAGGAGCTCAGGGGCACTGTAATTCACAAACCTGCAGAGTTATAAATGACAGCTATCGTCCAAAAATATACTGAAGTAAGGCTGCCAAGAGGACTTGAAAGCGGGGCAGAATTGCAGGAAACCGATTTCAGGAGGTAGACTGGAATTGCATTGAAAGCATAGGAAAAGAGGCAGAACGTCCACAATGATGCACTTGGCCAAAAAGGGCGTATGCGTTTTTTCCTGAATATATTCAGGAAAAAACGCATACGCCCTTTTTGGCCAACCAAGCAAGCTTGCAAAGGAAATCTGCACTACAATGAAGTCTCACTTCCCCCCGGTCAAAAGGGCCATCTGAAAAAAGTGTAAAATCCAGAAAGGCAGGACAGGCCATGGAGAACTGGGAGCCTTGTTATGCTGATGGGCGGGATGTAAATTGCAAACAGACACTCGGGAGAAGTGTATGGTGTTTCCTGAAACATCTAAAAAACAAAGCAACAGAGCCTAGGGCACTTCCACTTATGGTCCTATAGCTTAGGGAAATTAAAATCAAAAAGACACAGCCACCCCAAAGTTTGGGACGCCTCTGTTTACAAGAACCTCGTTTACAGTACAAGTTCAACATCGCAGAAAGTGAAAAATGGATAAAGAAGTTGTGGTATTTACTTACAAAGCAATATCACTCAGCAATGAAATCTATGTCATCAGGCCCTTAGCAGCACAATGAGTGGATTCAGGTACGATGATTCTAACTGAAATAAGTCACACAGAAAAAGAAACATCATAAGATATCAGTAATACACGGAATGTAAACTTGGCTACACAGGAACTGAATTACAGAACAGAACAGGGTCTCAAATTTAGAAAACCAACTTATGCTTGCTTAAGGGTAAAGGTGAGTTGGGGTGCTGCATAAAACCAGAGATTGAAATGAGCACAGATAAAGTTCCTTAAGCCAAATATGGAATAGACAAGAGCTACTCCTTGCTCAACGAAATGGACTCAACACCGCATATTAAACGCCTAAGAATGCACCTGACTAGTAAGTATCTTAAAACCTATGGATTGCTATGTCTCCGAAAGAGAATCAAGCATGTGTACAGGGGCATAAACGCAGCAGTGATAGGATTGGAGAGGTTCGGTGAGCAAATGAAGACCCTTTGAAGTCATATTGCATGGTACCCATTCCACGGGTTTCAACTACCCAGTTTTAAGGTATTCTTCCTTCAGCTAAAACATGCATGTGGAACCTAGAGTACGATCAACCATGTGATCGGGAAACGTGTTCAAATATGTCTCAGTTTTCATACCCTGGTACTCGGGTGCAACATTCCAGACGCTTTACTAACACCCTCCCGACTTGGAGAGTCAGTCCCTTTAACCTCCTGTTTGGCCCAGTTTGCAATTTCTGCGGAAGATGAACAGGAATAGCGAGAACCAATGAGAGACTAGCTGGAGGTGTCTGGACGGGCAAATTTAACTCTCATTTCCCACCAGGAAGAGGAATTAACCAAAGGCTCAGCGTGCCGTGCCGGAACCAGATTAGGGCCTGAAGCCATCCTGCGGTGTTGCGGCCAGCTCAAAAGAAAGCGAGTTGAAGAAAGGAGCTCAGGGGCACTGTAATTCACAAACCTGCAGAGTTATAAATGACAGCTATCGTCCAAAAATATACTGAAGTAAGGCTGCCAAGAGGACTTGAAAGCGGGGCAGAATTGCAGGAAACCGATTTCAGGAGGTAGACTGGAATTGCATTGAAAGCATAGGAAAAGAGGCAGAACGTCCACAATGATGCACTTGGCCAAAAAGTGCGTATGCGTTTTTTCCTGAATATATTCAGGAAAAAACGCATACGCCCTTTTTGGCCAACCAAGCAAGCTTGCAAAGGAAATCTGCACTACAATGAAGTCTCACTTCCCCCCGGTCAAAAGGGCCATCTGAAAAAAGTGTAAAATCCAGAAAGGCAGGACAGGCCATGGAGAACTGGGAGCCTTTTTATGCTGATGGGAGGGATGTAAATTGCCAACAGACACTCGGGAGAAGTGTATGGTGTTTCCTGAAACATCTAAAAAACAAAGCAACAGAGCCTAGGGCACTTCCACTTATGGTCCTATAGATTAGGGAAATTAAAATCAAAAAGACACAGCCACCCCAAAGTTTGGGACGCCTCTGTTTACAAGAACCTCGTTTACAGTACAAGTTCAACATCGCAGAAAGTGAAAAATGGATAAAGAAGTTGTGGTATTTACTTACAAAGCAATATCACTCAGCAATGAAATCTATGTCATCAGGCCCTTAGCAGCACAATGAGTGGATTCAGGTATGATGATTCTAACTGAAATAAGTCACACAGAAAAAGAAACATCATAAGATATCAGTAATACACGGAATGTAAACTTGGCTACACAGGAACTGAATTACAGAACACAACAGGGTCTCAAATTTAGAAAACCAACTTATGCTTGCTTAAGGGTAAAGGTGAGTTGGGGTGCTGCATAAAACCAGAGATTGAAATGAGCACAGATAAAGTTCCTTAAGCCAAATATGGAATAGACAAGAGCTACTCCTTGCTCAACGAAATGGACTCAACACCGCATATTAAACGCCTAAGAATGTACCTGACTAGTAAGTATCTTAAAACCTATGGATTGCTATGTCTCCGAAAGAGAATCAAGCATGTGTACAGGGGCATAAACGCAGCAGTGATAGGATTGGAGAGGTTCGGTGAGCAAATGAAGACCCTTTGAAGTCATATTGCATGGTACCCATTCCACGGGTTTCAACTACCCAGGTTTAAGGTATTCTACCTTCAGCTAAAACATGCATGTGGAAACTAGAGTATGATCAACCATGTGATCGGGAAACATGTTCAAATATGTCTCAGTTTTCGTACCCTGGTACTCGGGTGCAACATTCCAGACGCTTTACTAACATCCTCCCGACTTGGAGAGTCAGTCCCTTTAACCTCCTGTTTGGCCCAGTTTGCAATTTCTGTGGAAGATGAACAGGAATAGCGAGAACCAATGAGAGACTAGCTGGAGGTGTCTGGACGGGCAAATTTAACTCTCATTTCCCACCAGGAAGAGGAATTAACCAAAGGCTCAGCTTGCCGTGCCGGAACCAGATTAGGGCCTGAAGCCATCCTGCGGTGTTGCGGCCAGCTCAAAAGAAAGCGAGTTGAAGAAAGGAGCTCAGGGGCACTGTAATTCACAAACCTGCAGAGTTATAAATGACAGCTATCGTCCAAAAATATACTGAAGTAAGGCTGCCAAGAGGACTTGAAAGCGGGGCAGAATTGCAGGAAACCGATTTCAGGAGGTAGACTGGAATTGCATTGAAAGCATAGGAAAAGAGGCAGAAAGTCCACAATGATGCACTTGGCCAAAAAGGGCGTATGCGTTTTTTCCTGAATATATTCAGGAAAAAACGCATACGCCCTTTTTGGCCAACCAAGCAAGCTTGCAAAGGAAATCTGCACTACAATGAAGTCTCACTTCCCCCCGGTCAAAAGGGCCATCTGAAAAAAGTGTAAAATCCAGAAAGGCAGGACAGGCCATGGAGAACTGGGAGCCTTGTTATGCTGATGGGCGGGATGTAAATTGCAAACAGACACTCGGGAGAAGTGTATGGTGTTTCCTGAAACATCTAAAAAACAAAGCAACAGAGCCTAGGGCACTTCCACTTATGGTCCTATAGCTTAGGGAAATTAAAATCAAAAAGACACAGCCACCCCAAAGTTTGGGACGGCTCTGTTTACAAGAACCTCATTTACCGTACAAGTTCAATATCACAGAAAGTGAAAAATGGATAAAGAAGTTGTGGTACTTACGTACAATGCAGTATCACTCAACAATGAAATCTATGTCATCAGGCCCGTAGCAGCATAATGAGTGGATTCAGGTACGATGATTCTAACTGAAATAAGTCACACAGAAAAAGAAACATCATAAGATATCACTAATACACAGAATGTAAACTTGGCTACACAGGAACTGAATTCCAAAACTGAACAGGGTCTCAAATTTAGAAAACCAACATATGCTTGCTTAAGGGGAAAGGTGAGTTGGGGTGCTGCATAAAACCAGAGATTGAAATGAGCACAGATAAAGTTCCTTAAGCCAAATATGGAATAGACAAGAGCTACTCCTTGCTCAACGAAATGGACTCAACACCGCATATTAAACGCCTAAGAATGTACCTGACTAGTAAGTATCTTAAAACCTATGGATTGCTATGTCTCCAAAAGAGAATCAAGCGTCTGTACAGGGGGATAAACGCAGCAGTGATAGGATTGGAGAAGTTCGGTGAGCAAATGAAGACCCTTTGAAGTCATATTGCATGGTACCCATTCCACGGGTCTCAACTCTCCATGTTTAAGGTATTCTTCCTTCAGCTAAAACATGCATGTGGAACCCAGAGTATGATTAACCGTGTGATCGGGAGACGTGTTCAAATATGTCTCAGTTTTCCTCCCCTGGTACTCGGGTGCAACATTCCAGACGCTTTACTAACACCCTCCCGACTTGGAGAGTCAGTCCCTTTAACCTCCTGTTTGGCCCAGTTTGCAATTTCTGCGGAAGATGAACAGGAATAGCGAGAACCAATGAGAGACTAGCTGGAGGTGTCTGGACGGGCAAATTTAACTCTCATTTCCCACCAGGAAGAGGAATTAACCAAAGGCTCAGCTTGCCGTGCCGGAACCAGATTAGGGCCTGAAGCCATCCTGCGGTGTTGCGGCCAGCTCAAAAGAAAGCGAGTTGAAGAAAGGAGCTCAGGGGCACTGTAATTCACAAACCTGCAGAGCTATAAATGACAGCTATCGTCCAAAAATATACTGAAGTAAGGCTGCCAAGAGGACTTGAAAGCGGGGCAGAATTGCAGGAAACCGATTTCAGGAGGTAGACTGGAATTGCATTGAAAGCATAGGAAAAGAGGCAGAACGTCCACAATGATGCACTTGGCCAAAAAGGGCGTATGCGTTTTTTCCTGAATATATTCAGGAAAAAACGCATACGCCCTTTTTGGCCAACCAAGCAAGCTTGCAAAGGAAATCTGCACTACAATGAAGTCTCACTTCCCCCCGGTCAAAAGGGCCATCTGAAAAAAGTGTAAAATCCAGAAAGGCAGGACAGGCCATGGAGAACTGGGAGCCTTGTTATGCTGATGGGCGGGATGTAAATTGCCAACAGACACTCGGGAGAAGTGTATGGTGTTTCCTGAAACATCTAAAAAACAAAGCAACAGAGCCTAGGGCACTTCCACTTATGGTCCTATAGCTTAGGGAAATTAAAATCAAAAAGACACAGCCACCCCAAAGTTTGGGACGCCTCTGTTTACAAGAACCTCGTTTACAGTACAAGTTCAACATCGCAGAAAGTGAAAAATGGATAAAGAAGTTGTGGTATTTACTTACAAAGCAATATCACTCAGCAATGAAATCTATGTCATCAGGCCCTTAGCAGCACAATGAGTGGATTCAGGTATGATGATTCTAACTGAAATAAGTCACACAGAAAAAGAAACATCATAAGATATCAGTAATACACGGAATGTAAACTTGGCTACACAGGAACTGAATTACAGAACAGAACAGGGTCTCAAATTTAGAAAACCAACTTATGCTTGCTTAAGGGTAAAGGTGAGTTGGGGTGCTGCATAAAACCAGAGATTGAAATGAGCACAGATAAAGTTCCTTAAGCCAAATATGGAATAGACAAGAGCTACTCCTTGCTCAACGAAATGGACTCAACACCGCATATTAAACGCCTAAGAATGTACCTGACTAGTAAGTATCTTAAAACCTATGGATTGCTATGTCTCCGAAAGAGAATCAAGCATGTGTACAGGGGCATAAACGCAGCAGTGATAGGATTGGAGAGGTTCGGTGAGCAAATGAAGACCCTTTGAAGTCATATTGCATGGTACCCATTCCACGGGTTTCAACTACCCAGGTTTAAGGTATTCTACCTTCAGCTAAAACATGCATGTGGAAACTAGAGTATGATCAACCATGTGATCGGGAAACGTGTTCAAATATGTCTCAGTTTTCGTACCCTGGTACTCGGGTGCAACATTCCAGACGCTTTACTAACACCCTCCCGACTTGGAGAGTCAGTCCCTTTAACCTCCTGTTTGGCCCAGTTTGCAATTTCTGTGGAAGATGAACAGGAATAGCGAGAACCAATGAGAGACTAGCTGGAGGTGTCTGGACGGGCAAATTTAACTCTCATTTCCCACCAGGAAGAGGAATTAACCAAAGGCTCAGCTTGCCGTGCCGGAACCAGATTAGGGCCTGAAGCCATCCTGCGGTGTTGCGGCCAGCTCAAAAGAAAGCGAGTTGAAGAAAGGAGCTCAGGGGCACTGTAATTCACAAACCTGCAGAGTTATAAATGACAGCTATCGTCCAAAAATATACTGAAGTAAGGCTGCCAAGAGGACTTGAAAGCGGGGCAGAATTGCAGGAAACCGATTTCAGGAGTTAGACTGGAATTGCATTGAAAGCATAGGAAAAGAGGCAGAACGTCCACAATGATGCACTTGGCCAAAAAGGGCGTATGCGTTTTTTCCTGAATATATTCAGGAAAAAACGCATACGCCCTTTTTGGCCAACCAAGCAAGCTTGCAAAGGAAATCTGCACTACAATGAAGTCTCACTTCCCCCCGGTCAAAAGGGCCATCTGAAAAAAGTGTAAAATCCAGAAAGGCAGGACAGGCCATGGAAAACTGGGAGCCTTGTTATGCTGATGGGCGGGATGTAAATTGCCAACAGACACTCGGGAGAAGTGTATGGTGTTTCCTGAAACATCTAAAAAACAAAGCAACAGAGCCTAGGGCACTTCCACTTATGGTCCTATAGCTTAGGGAAATTAAAATCAAAAAGACACAGCCACCCCAAAGTTTGGGACGCCTCTGTTTACAAGAACCTCATTTACCGTACAAGTTCAATATCACAGAAAGTGAAAAATGGATAAAGAAGTTGTGGTACTTACGTACAATGCAGTATCACTCAACAATGAAATCTATGTCATCAGGCCCGTAGCAGCATAATGAGTGGATTCAGGTATGATGATTCTAACTGATATAAGTCACACAGAAAAAGAAACATCATAAGATATCAGTAATACACGGAATGTAAACTTGGCTACACAGGAACTGAATTACAGAACAGAACAGGGTCTCAAATTTAGAAAACCAACTTATGCTTGCTTAAGGGTAAAGGTGAGTTGGGGTGCTGCATAAAACCAGAGATTGAAATGAGCACAGATAAAGTTCCTTAAGCCAAATATGGAATAGACAAGAGCTACTCCTTGCTCAACGAAATGGACTCAACACCGCATATTAAACGCCTAAGAATGCACCTGACTAGTAAGTATCTTAAAACCTATGGATTGCTATGTCTCCGAAAGAGAATCAAGCATGTGTACAGGGGCATAAACGCAGCAGTGATAGGATTGGAGAGGTTCGGTGAGCAAATGAAGACCCTTTGAAGTCATATTGCATGGTACCCATTCCACGGGTTTCAACTACCCAGTTTTAAGGTATTCTTCCTTCAGCTAAAACATGCATGTGGAACCTAGAGTACGATCAACCATGTGATCGGGAAACGTGTTCAAATATGTCTCAGTTTTCATACCCTGGTACTCGGGTGCAACATTCCAGACGCTTTACTAACACCCTCCCGACTTGGAGAGTCAGTCCCTTTAACCTCCTGTTTGGCCCAGTTTGCAATTTCTGCGGAAGATGAACAGGAATAGCGAGAACCAATGAGAGACTAGCTGGAGGTGTCTGGACGGGCAAATTTAACTCTCATTTCCCACCAGGAAGAGGAATTAACCAAAGGCTCAGCGTGCCGTGCCGGAACCAGATTAGGGCCTGAAGCCATCCTGCGGTGTTGCGGCCAGCTCAAAAGAAAGCGAGTTGAAGAAAGGAGCTCAGGGACACTGTAATTCACAAACCTGCAGAGTTATAAATGACAGCTATCGTCCAAAAATATACTGAAGTAAGGCTGCCAAGAGGACTTGAAAGCGGGGCAGAATTGCAGGAAACCGATTTCAGGAGGTAGACTGGAATTGCATTGAAAGCATAGGAAAAGAGGCAGAACGTCCACAATGATGCACTTGGCCAAAAACGGCGTATGCGTTTTTTCCTGAATATATTCAGGAAAAAACGCATACACTCTTTTTGGCCAACCAAGCAAGCTTGCAAAGGAAATCTGCACTACAATGAAGTCTCACTTCCCCCCGGTCAAAAGGGCCATCTGAAAAAAGTGTAAAATCCAGAAAGGCAGGACAGGCCATGGAGAACTGGGAGCCTTGTTATGCTGATGGGCGGGATGTAAATTGCCAACAGACACTCGGGAGAAGTGTATGGTGTTTCCTGAAACATCTAAAAAACAAAGCAACAGAGCCTAGGGCACTTCCACTTATGGTCCTATAGCTAAGGGAAATTAAAATCAAAAAGACACAGCCACCCCAAAGTTTGGGACACCTCTGTTTACAAGAACCTCGTTTACAGTACAAGTTCAACATCGCAGAAAGTGAAAAATGGATAAAGAAGTTGTGGTATTTACTGACAAAGCAATATCACTCAGCAATGAAATCTATGTCATCAGGCCCTTAGCAGCACAATGAGTGGATTCAGGTATGATGATTCTAACTGATATAAGTCACACAGAAAAAGAAACATCATAAGATATCAGTAATACACGGAATGTAAACTTGGCTACACAGGAACTGAATTACAGAACAGAACAGGGTCTCAAATTTAGAAAACCAACTTATGCTTGCTTAAGGGTAAAGGTGAGTTGGGGTGCTGCATAAAACCAGAGATTGAAATGAGCACAGATAAAGTTCCTTAAGCCAAATATGGAATAGACAAGAGCTACTCCTTGCTCAACGAAATGGACTCAACACCGCATATTAAACGCCTAAGAATGTACCTGACTAGTAAGTATCTTAAAACCTATGGATTGCTATGTCTCCGAAAGAGAATCAAGCATGTGTACAGGGGCATAAACGCAGCAGTGATAGGATTGGAGAGGTTCAGTGAGCAAATGAAGACCCTTTGAAGTCATATTGCATGGTACCCATTCCACGGGTTTCAACTACCCAGGTTTAAGGTATTCTACCTTCAGCTAAAACATGCATGTGGAAACTAGAGTATGATCAACCATGTGATCGGGAAACGTGTTCAAATATGTCTCAGTTTTCGTACCCTGGTACTCGGGTGCAACATTCCAGACGCTTTACTAACACCCTCCCGACTTGGAGAGTCAGTCCCTTTAACCTCCTGTTTGGCCCAGTTTGCAATTTCTGTGGAAGATGAACAGGAATAGCGAGAACCAATGAGAGACTAGCTGGAGGTGTCTGGACGGGCAAATTTAACTCTCATTTCCCACCAGGAAGAGGAATTAACCAAAGGCTCAGCTTGCCGTGCCGGAACCAGATTAGGGCCTGAAGCCATCCTACGGTGTTGCGGCCAGCTCAAAAGAAAGCGAGTTGAGGAAAGGAGCTCAGGGGCACTGTAATTCACAAACCTGCAGAGTTATAAATGACAGCTATCGTCCAAAAATATACTGAAGTAAGGCTGCCAAGAGGACTTGAAAGCGGGGCAGAATTGCAGGAAACCGATTTCAGGAGGTAGACTGGAATTGCATTGAAAGCATAGGAAAAGAGGCAGAACGTCCACAATGATGCACTTGGCCAAAAAGGGCGTATGCGTTTTTTTCCTGAATATATTCAGGAAAAAACACATACGCCCTTTCTGGCCAACCAAGCAAGCTTGCAAAGGAAATCTGCACTACAATGAAGTCTCACTTCCCCCCGGTCAAAAGGGCCATCTGAAAAAAGTGTAAAATCCAGAAAGGCAGGACAGGCCATGGAGAACTGGGAGCCTTGTTATGCTGATGGGCGGGATGTAAATTGCCAACAGACACTCGGGAGAAGTGTATGGTGTTTCCTGAAACATCTAAAAAACAAAGCAACAGAGCCTAGGGCACTTCCACTTATGGTCCTATAGCTTAGGGAAATTTAAATCTAAAACACACAGCCACCCCAAAGTTTGGGACGCCTCTGTTTACAAGAACCTCGTTTACAGTACAAGTTCAACATCGCAGAAAGTGAAAAATGGATAAAGAAGTTGTGGTATTTACTTACAAAGCAGTATCACTCAACAATGAAATCTATGTCATCAGGCCCGTAGCAGCATAATGAGTGGATTCAGGTACGATGATTCTAACTGAAATAAGTCACACAGAAAAAGAAACATCATAAGATATCATTAATACACAGAATGTAAACTTGGCTACACAGGAACTGAATTCCAAAACAGAACAGGGTCTCAAATTTAGAAAACCAACTTATGCTTGCTTAAGAGGAAAGGTGAGTTGGGGTGCTGCATAAAACCAGAGATTGAAATGAGCACAGATAAAGTTCCTTAAGCCAAATATGGAATAGACAAGAGCTACTCCTTGCTCAACGAAATGGACTCAACACCCCATATTAAATGCCTAAGAATGTACCTGACTAGTAAGTATCTTAAAACCTATGGATTGCTATGTCTCCAAAAGAGAATCAAGCGTCTGTACAGGGGGATAAACGCAGCAGTGATAGGATTGGAGAAGTTCGGTGAGCAAATGAAGACCCTTTGAAGTCATATTGCATGGTACCCATTACACGGGTCTCAACTCTCCAGGTTTAAGGTATTCTTCCTTCAGCTAAAACATGCATGTGGAACCCAGAGTATGATCAACCGTGTGAACGGGAGACGTGTTCAAATATGTCTCAGTTTTCCTCCCCTGGTACTCGGGTGCAACATTCCAGACGCTTTACTAACACCCTCCCGACTTGGAGAGTCAGTCCCTTTAACCTCCTGTTTGGCCCAGTTTGCAATTTCTGCGGAAGATGAACAGGAATAGCGAGAACCAATGAGAGACTAGCTGGAGGTGTCTGGACGGGCAAATTTAACTCTCATTTCCCACCAGGAAGAGGAATTAACCAAAGGCTCAGCGTGCCGTGCCGGAACCAGATTAGGGCCTGAAGCCATCCTGCGGTGTTGCGGCCAGCTCAAAAGAAAGCGAGTTGAAGAAAGGAGCTCAGGGGCACTGTAATTCACAAACCTGCAGAGTTATAAATGACAGCTATCGTCCAAAAATATACTGAAGTAAGGCTGCCAAGAGGACTTGAAAGCGGGGCAGAATTGCAGGAGACCGATTTCAGGAGGTAGACTGGAATTGCATTGAAAGCATAGGAAAAGAGGCAGAACGTCCACAATGATGCACTTGGCCAAAAAGGGCGTATGTGTTTTTTCCTGAATATATTCAGGAAAAAACGCATACGCCCTTTTTGGCCAACCAAGCAAGCTTGCAAAGGAAATCTGCACTACAATGTAGTCTCACTTCCCCCCGGTCAAAAGGGCCATCTGAAAAAAGTGTAAAATCCAGAAAGGCAGGACAGGCCATGGAGAACTGGGAGCCTTGTTATGCTGATGGGCGGGATGTAAATTGCCAACAGACACTCGGGAGAAGTGTATGGTGTTTCCTGAAACATCTAAAAAACAAAGCAACAGAGCCTAGGGCACTTCCACTTATGGTCCTATAGCTTAGGGAAATTAAAATCAAAAAGACACAGCCACCCCAAAGTTTGGGACGCCTCTGTTTACAAGAACCTCATTTACCGTACAAGTTCAATATCACAGAAAGTGAAAAATGGATAAAGAAGTTGTGGTACTTACGTACAATGCAGTATCACTCAACAATGAAATCTATGTCATCAGGCCCGTAGCAGCATAATGAGTGGATTCAGGTACGATGATTCTAACTGAAATAAGTCACACAGAAAAAGAAACATCATAAGATATCACTAATACACAGAATGTAAACTTGGCTACACAGGAACTGAATTCCAAAACAGAACAGGGTCTCAAATTTAGAAAACCAACTTATGCTTGCTTAAGGGGAAAGGTGAGTTGGGGTGCTGCATAAAACCAGAGATTGAAATGAGCACAGATAAAGTTCCTGAAGCCAAATATGGAATAGACAAGAGCTACTCCTTGCTTAACGAAATGGACTCAACACCGCATATTAAACGCCTAAGAATGTACCTGACTAGTAAGTATCTTAAAACCTATGGATTGCTATGTCTCCGAAAGAGAATCAAGCATGTGTACAGGGGCATAAACGCAGCAGTGATAGGATTGGAGAGGTTCGGTGAGCAAATGAAGACCCTTTGAAGTCATATTGCATGGTACCCATTCCACGGGTTTCAACTACCCAGGTTTAAGTTATTCTACCTTCAGCTAAAACATGCATGTGGAAACTAGAGTATGATCAACCATGTGATCGGGAAACGTGTTCAAATATGTCTCAGTTTTCGTACCCTGGTACTCGGGTGCAACATTCCAGACGCTTTACTAACACCCTCCCGACTTGGAGAGTCAGTCCCTTTAACCTCCTGTTTGGCCCAGTTTGCAATTTCTGTGGAAGATGAACAGGAATAGCGAGAACCAATGAGAGACTAGCTGGAGGTGTCTGGACGGGCAAATTTAACTCTCATTTCCCACCAGGAAGAGGAATTAACCAAAGGCTCAGCTTGCCGTGCCGGAAACAGATTAGGGCCTGAAGCCATCCTGCGGTGTTGCGGCCAGCTCAAAAGAAAGCGAGTTGAAGAAAGGAGCTCAGGGGCACTGTAATTCACAATCCTGCAGAGTTATAAATGACAGCTATCGTCCAAAAATATACTGAAGTAAGGCTGCCAAGAGGACTTGAAAGCGGGGCAGAATTGCAGGAAACCGATTTCAGGAGGTAGACTGGAATTGCATTGAAAGCATAGGAAAAGAGGCAGAACGTCCACAATGATGCACTTGGCCAAAAAGGGCGTATGCGTTTTTTCCTGAATATATTCAGGAAAAAACGCATACGCCCTTTTTGGCCAACCAAGCAAGCTTGCAAAGGAAATCTGCACTACTGTGAAGTCTCACTTCCCCCCGGTCAAAAGGGCCATCTGAAAAAAGTGTAAAATCCAGAAAGGCAGGACAGGCCATGGAGAACTGGGAGCCTTGTTATGCTGATGGGCGGGATGTAAATTGCCAACAGACACTCGGGAGAAGTGTATGGTGTTTCCTGAAACATCTAAAAAACAAAGCAACAGAGCCTAGGGCACTTCCACTTATGGTCCTATAGCTTAGGGAAATTAAAATCAAAAAGACACAGCCACCCCAAAGTTTGGGACGCCTCTGTTTACAAGAACCTCGTTTACAGTACAAGTTCAACATCGCAGAAAGTGAAAAATGGATAAAGAAGTTGTGGTATTTACTTACAAAGCAATATCACTCAGCAATGAAATCTATGTCATCAGGCCCTTAGCAGCACAATGAGTGGATTCAGGTATGATGATTCTAACTGAAATAAGTCACACAGAAAAAGAAACATCATAAGATATCAGTAATACACGGAATGTAAACTTGGCTACACAGGAACTGAATTCCAAAACAGAACAGGGTCTCATATTTAGAAAACCAACTTATGCTTGCTTAAGGGGAAAGGTGAGTTGGGGTGCTGCATAAAACCAGAGATTGAAATGAGCACAGATAAAGTTCCTTAAGCCAAATATGGAATAGACAAGAGCTACTCCTTGCTCAACGAAATGGACTCAACACCGCATATTAAACGCCTAAGAATGTACCTGACTAGTAAGTATCTTTAAACCTATGGATTGCTATGTCTCCGAAAGAGAATCAAGCATGTGTACAGGGGCATAAACGCAGCAGTGATAGGATTGGAGAGGTTCGGTGAGCAAATGAAGACCCTTTGAAGTCATATTGCATGGTACCCATTCCACGGGTTTCAACTACCCAGGTTTAAGGTATTCTACCTTCAGCTAAAACATGCATGTGGAAACTAGAGTATGATCAACCATGTGATCGGGAAACGTGTTCAAATATGTCTCAGTTTTCGTACCCTGGTACTCGGGTGCAACATTCCAGACGCTTTACTAACACCCTCCCGACTTGGAGAGTCAGTCCCTTTAACCTCCTGTTTGGCCCAGTTTGCAATTTCTGTGGAAGATGAACAGGAATAGCGAGAACCAATGAGAGACTAGCTGGAGGTGTCTGGACGGGCAAATTTAACTCTCATTTCCCACCAGGAAGAGGAATTAACCAAAGGCTCAGCTTGCCGTGCCGGAACCATATTAGGGCCTGAAGCCATCCTGCGGTGTTGCGGCCAGCTCAAAAGAAAGCGAGTTGAAGAAAGGAGCTCAGGGGCACTGTAATTCACAAACCTGCAGAGTTATAAATGACAGCTATCGTCCAAAAATATACTGAAGTAAGGCTGCCAAGAGGACTTGAAAGCGGGGCAGAATTGCAGGAAACCGATTTCAGGAGTTAGACTGGAATTGCATTGAAAGCATAGGAAAAGAGGCAGAACGTCCACAATGATGCACTTGGCCAAAAAGGGCGTATGCGTTTTTTCCTGAATATATTCAGGAAAAAACGCATACGCCCTTTTTGGCCAACCAAGCAAGCTTGCAAAGGAAATCTGCACTACAATGAAGTCTCACTTCCCCCCGGTCAAAAGGGCCATCTGAAAAAAGTGTAAAATCCAGAAAGGCAGGACAGGCCATGGAGAACTGGGAGCCTTGTTATGCTGATGGGCGGGATGTAAATTGCCAACAGACACTCGGGAGAAGTGTATGGTGTTTCCTGAAACATCTAAAAAACAAAGCAACAGAGCCTAGGGCACTTCCACTTATGGTCCTATAGCTTAGGGAAATTAAAATCAAAAAGACACAGCCACCCCAAAGTTTGGGACGCCTCTGTTTACAAGAACCTCATTTACCGTACAAGTTCAATATCACAGAAAGTGAAAAATGGATAAAGAAGTTGTGGTACTTACGTACAATGCAGTATCACTCAACAATGAAATCTATGTCATCAGGCCCGTAGCAGCATAATGAGTGGATTCAGGTATGATGATTCTAACTGATATAAGTCACACAGAAAAAGAAACATCATAAGATATCAGTAATACACGGAATGTAAACTTGGCTACACAGGAACTGAATTACAGAACAGAACAGGGTCTCAAATTTAGAAAACCAACTTATGCTTGCTTAAGGGTAAAGGTGAGTTGGGGTGCTGCATAAAACCAGAGATTGAAATGAGCACAGATAAAGTTCCTTAAGCCAAATATGGAATAGACAAGAGCTACTCCTTGCTCAACGAAATGGACTCAACACCGCATATTAAACGCCTAAGAATGCACCTGACTAGTAAGTATCTTAAAACCTATGGATTGCTATGTCTCCGAAAGAGAATCAAGCATGTGTACAGGGGCATAAACGCAGCAGTGATAGGATTGGAGAGGTTCGGTGAGCAAATGAAGACCCTTTGAAGTCATATTGCATGGTACCCATTCCACGGGTTTCAACTACCCAGTTTTAAGGTATTCTTCCTTCAGCTAAAACATGCATGTGGAACCTAGAGTACGATCAACCATGTGATCGGGAAACGTGTTTAAATATGTCTCAGTTTTCATACCCTGGTACTCGGGTGCAACATTCCAGACGCTTTACTAACACCCTCCCGACTTGGAGAGTCAGTCCCTTTAACCTCCTGTTTGGCCCAGTTTGCAATTTCTGCGGAAGATGAACAGGAATAGCGAGAACCAATGAGAGACTAGCTGGAGGTGTCTGGACGGGCAAATTTAACTCTCATTTCCCACCAGGAAGAGGAATTAACCAAAGGCTCAGCGTGCCGTGCCGGAACCAGATTAGGGCCTGAAGCCATCCTGCGGTGTTGCGGCCAGCTCAAAAGAAAGCGAGTTGAAGAAAGGAGCTCAGGGACACTGTAATTCACAAACCTGCAGAGTTATAAATGACAGCTATCGTCCAAAAATATACTGAAGTAAGGCTGCCAAGAGGACTTGAAAGCGGGGCAGAATTGCAGGAAACCGATTTCAGGAGGTAGACTGGAATTGCATTGAAAGCATAGGAAAAGAGGCAGAACGTCCACAATGATGCACTTGGCCAAAAACGGCGTATGCGTTTTTTCCTGAATATATTCAGGAAAAAACGCATACACTCTTTTTGGCCAACCAAGCAAGCTTGCAAAGGAAATCTGCACTACAATGAAGTCTCACTTCCCCCCGGTCAAAAGGGCCATCTGAAAAAAGTGTAAAATCCAGAAAGGCAGGACAGGCCATGGAGAACTGGGAGCCTTGTTATGCTGATGGGCGGGATGTAAATTGCCAACAGACACTCGGGAGAAGTGTATGGTGTTTCCTGAAACATCTAAAAAACAAAGCAACAGAGCCTAGGGCACTTCCACTTATGGTCCTATAGCTAAGGGAAATTAAAATCAAAAAGACACAGCCACCCCAAAGTTTGGGACACCTCTGTTTACAAGAACCTCGTTTACAGTACAAGTTCAACATCGCAGAAAGTGAAAAATGGATAAAGAAGTTGTGGTATTTACTGACAAAGCAATATCACTCAGCAATGAAATCTATGTCATCAGGCCCTTAGCAGCACAATGAGTGGATTCAGATATGATGATTCTAACTGATATAAGTCACACAGAAAAAGAAACATCATAAGATATCAGTAATACACGGAATGTAAACTTGGCTACACAGGAACTGAATTACAGAACAGAACAGGGTCTCAAATTTAGAAAACCAACTTATGCTTGCTTAAGGGTAAAGGTGAGTTGGGGTGCTGCATAAAACCAGAGATTGAAATGAGCACAGATAAAGTTCCTTAAGCCAAATATGGAATAGACAAGAGCTACTCCTTGCTCAACGAAATGGACTCAACACCGCATATTAAACGCCTAAGAATGTACCTGACTAGTAAGTATCTTAAAACCTATGGATTGCTATGTCTCCGAAAGAGAATCAAGCATGTGTACAGGGGCATAAACGCAGCAGTGATAGGATTGGAGAGGTTCAGTGAGCAAATGAAGACCCTTTGAAGTCATATTGCATGGTACCCATTCCACGGGTTTCAACTACCCAGGTTTAAGGTATTCTACCTTCAGCTAAAACATGCATGTGGAAACTAGAGTATGATCAATCATGTGATCGGGAAACGTGTTCAAATATGTCTCAGTTTTCGTACCCTGGTACTCGGGTGCAACATTCCAGACGCTTTACTAACACCCTCCCGACTTGGAGAGTCAGTCCCTTTAACCTCCTGTTTGGCCCAGTTTGCAATTTCTGTGGAAGATGAACAGGAATAGCGAGAACCAATGAGAGACTAGCTGGAGGTGTCTGGACGGGCAAATTTAACTCTCATTTCCCACCAGGAAGAGGAATTAACCAAAGGCTCAGCTTGCCGTGCCGGAACCAGATTAGGGCCTGAAGCCATCCTACGGTGTTGCGGCCAGCTCAAAAGAAAGCGAGTTGAGGAAAGGAGCTCAGGGGCACTGTAATTCACAAACCTGCAGAGTTATAAATGACAGCTATCGTCCAAAAATATACTGAAGTAAGGCTGCCAAGAGGACTTGAAAGCGGGGCAGAATTGCAGGAAACCGATTTCAGGAGGTAGACTGGAATTGCATTGAAAGCATAGGAAAAGAGGCAGAACGTCCACAATGATGCACTTGGCCAAAAAGGGCGTATGCGTTTTTTTCCTGAATATATTCAGGAAAAAACACATACGCCCTTTCTGGCCAACCAAGCAAGCTTGCAAAGGAAATCTGCACTACAATGAAGTCTCACTTCCCCCCGGTCAAAAGGGCCATCTGAAAAAAGTGTAAAATCCAGAAAGGCAGGACAGGCCATGGAGAACTGGGAGCCTTGTTATGCTGATGGGCGGGATGTAAATTGCCAACAGACACTCGGGAGAAGTGTATGGTGTTTCCTGAAACATCTAAAAAACAAAGCAACAGAGCCTAGGGCACTTCCACTTATGGTCCTATAGCTTAGGGAAATTTAAATCTAAAACACACAGCCACCCCAAAGTTTGGGACGCCTCTGTTTACAAGAACCTCGTTTACAGTACAAGTTCAACATCGCAGAAAGTGAAAAATGGATAAAGAAGTTGTGGTATTTACTTACAAAGCAGTATCACTCAACAATGAAATCTATGTCATCAGGCCCGTAGCAGCATAATGAGTGGATTCAGGTACGATGATTCTAACTGAAATAAGTCACACAGAAAAAGAAACATCATAAGATATCATTAATACACAGAATGTAAACTTGGCTATACAGGAACTGAATTCCAAAACAGAACAGGGTCTCAAATTTAGAAAACCAACTTATGCTTGCTTAAGAGGAAAGGTGAGTTGGGGTGCTGCATAAAACCAGAGATTGAAATGAGCACAGATAAAGTTCCTTAAGCCAAATATGGAATAGACAAGAGCTACTCCTTGCTCAACGAAATGGACTCAACACCCCATATTAAATGCCTAAGAATGTACCTGACTAGTAAGTATCTTAAAACCTATGGATTGCTATGTCTCCAAAAGAGAATCAAGCGTCTGTACAGGGGGATAAACGCAGCAGTGATAGGATTGGAGAAGTTCGGTGAGCAAATGAAGACCCTTTGAAGTCATATTGCATGGTACCCATTACACGGGTCTCAACTCTCCAGGTTTAAGGTATTCTTCCTTCAGCTAAAACATGCATGTGGAACCCAGAGTATGATCAACCGTGTGAACGGGAGACGTGTTCAAATATGTCTCAGTTTTCCTCCCCTGGTACTCAGGTGCAACATTCCAGACGCTTTACTAACACCCTCCCGACTTGGAGAGTCAGTCCCTTTAACCTCCTGTTTGGCCCAGTTTGCAATTTCTGCGGAAGATGAACAGGAATAGCGAGAACCAATGAGAGACTAGCTGGAGGTGTCTGGACGGGCAAATTTAACTCTCATTTCCCACCAGGAAGAGGAATTAACCAAAGGCTCAGCGTGCCGTGCCGGAACCAGATTAGGGCCTGAAGCCATCCTGCGGTGTTGCGGCCAGCTCAAAAGAAAGCGAGTTGAAGAAAGGAGCTCAGGGGCACTGTAATTCACAAACCTGCAGAGTTATAAATGACAGCTATCGTCCAAAAATATACTGAAGTAAGGCTGCCAAGAGGACTTGAAAGCGGGGCAGAATTGCAGGAGACCGATTTCAGGAGGTAGACTGGAATTGCATTGAAAGCATAGGAAAAGAGGCAGAACGTCCACAATGATGCACTTGGCCAAAAAGGGCGTATGTGTTTTTTCCTGAATATATTCAGGAAAAAACGCATACGCCCTTTTTGGCCAACCAAGCAAGCTTGCAAAGGAAATCTGCACTACAATGTAGTCTCACTTCCCCCCGGTCAAAAGGGCCATCTGAAAAAAGTGTAAAATCCAGAAAGGCAGGACAGGCCATGGAGAACTGGGAGCCTTGTTATGCTGATGGGCGGGATGTAAATTGCCAACAGACACTCGGGAGAAGTGTATGGTGTTTCCTGAAACATCTAAAAAACAAAGCAACAGAGCCTAGGGCACTTCCACTTATGGTCCTATAGCTTAGGGAAATTAAAATCAAAAAGACACAGCCACCCCAAAGTTTGGGACGCCTCTGTTTACAAGAACCTCATTTACCGTACAAGTTCAATATCACAGAAAGTGAAAAATGGATAAAGAAGTTGTGGTACTTACGTACAATGCAGTATCACTCAACAATGAAATCTATGTCATCAGGCCCGTAGCAGCATAATGAGTGGATTCAGGTACGATGATTCTAACTGAAATAAGTCACACAGAAAAAGAAACATCATAAGATATCACTAATACACAGAATGTAAACTTGGCTACACAGGAACTGAATTCCAAAACAGAACAGGGTCTCAAATTTAGAAAACCAACTTATGCTTGCTTAAGGGGAAAGGTGAGTTGGGGTGCTGCATAAAACCAGAGATTGAAATGAGCACAGATAAAGTTCCTGAAGCCAAATATGGAATAGACAAGAGCTACTCCTTGCTTAACGAAATGGACTCAACACCGCATATTAAACGCCTAAGAATGTACCTGACTAGTAAGTATCTTAAAACCTATGGATTGCTATGTCTCCGAAAGAGAATCAAGCATGTGTACAGGGGCATAAACGCAGCAGTGATAGGATTGGAGAGGTTCGGTGAGCAAATGAAGACCCTTTGAAGTCATATTGCATGGTACCCATTCCACGGGTTTCAACTACCCAGGTTTAAGTTATTCTACCTTCAGCTAAAACATGCATGTGGAAACTAGAGTATGATCAACCATGTGATCGGGAAACGTGTTCAAATATGTCTCAGTTTTCGTACCCTGGTACTCGGGTGCAACATTCCAGACGCTTTACTAACACCCTCCCGACTTGGAGAGTCAGTCCCTTTAACCTCCTGTTTGGCCCAGTTTGCAATTTCTGTGGAAGATGAACAGGAATAGCGAGAACCAATGAGAGACTAGCTGGAGGTGTCTGGACGGGCAAATTTAACTCTCATTTCCCACCAGGAAGAGGAATTAACCAAAGGCTCAGCTTGCCGTGCCGGAAACAGATTAGGGCCTGAAGCCATCCTGCGGTGTTGCGGCCAGCTCAAAAGAAAGCGAGTTGAAGAAAGGAGCTCAGGGGCACTGTAATTCACAATCCTGCAGAGTTATAAATGACAGCTATCGTCCAAAAATATACTGAAGTAAGGCTGCCAAGAGGACTTGAAAGCGGGGCAGAATTGCAGGAAACCGATTTCAGGAGGTAGACTGGAATTGCATTGAAAGCATAGGAAAAGAGGCAGAACGTCCACAATGATGCACTTGGCCAAAAAGGGCGTATGCGTTTTTTCCTGAATATATTCAGGAAAAAACGCATACGCCCTTTTTGGCCAACCAAGCAAGCTTGCAAAGGAAATCTGCACTACTGTGAAGTCTCACTTCCCCCCGGTCAAAAGGGCCATCTGAAAAAAGTGTAAAATCCAGAAAGGCAGGACAGGCCATGGAGAACTGGGAGCCTTGTTATGCTGATGGGCGGGATGTAAATTGCCAACAGACACTCGGGAGAAGTGTATGGTGTTTCCTGAAACATCTAAAAAACAAAGCAACAGAGCCTAGGGCACTTCCACTTATGGTCCTATAGCTTAGGGAAATTAAAATCAAAAAGACACAGCCACCCCAAAGTTTGGGACGCCTCTGTTTACAAGAACCTCATTTACCGTACAAGTTCAATATCACAGAAAGTGAAAAATGGATAAAGAAGTTGTGGTACTTACGTACAATGCAGTATCACTCAACAATGAAATCTATGTCATCAGGCCCGTAGCAGCATAATGAGTGGATTCAGGTACGATGATTCTAACTGAAATAAGTCACACAGAAAAAGAAACATCATAAGATATCACTAATACACAGAATGTAAACTTGGCTACACAGGAACTGAATTCCAAAACAGAACAGGGTCTCAAATTTAGAAAACCAACTTATGCTTGCTTAAGGGGAAAGGTGAGTTGGGGTGCTGCATAAAACCAGAGATTGAAATGAGCACAGATAAAGTTCCTTAAGCCAAATATGGAATAGACAAGAGCTACTCCTTGCTCAACGAAATGGACTCAACACCGCATATTAAACGACTAAGAATGTACCTGACTAGTAAGTATCTTTAAACCTATGGATTGCTATGTCTCCGAAAGAGAATCAAGCATGTGTACAGGGGCATAAACGCAGCAGTGATAGGATTGGAGAGGTTCGGTGAGCAAATGAAGACCCTTTGAAGTCATATTGCATGGTACCCATTCCACGGGTTTCAACTAACCAGGTTTAAGGTATTCTACCTTCAGCTAAAACATGCATGTGGAAACTAGAGTATGATCAACCATGTGATCGGGAGACGTGTTCAAATATGTCTCAGTTTTCATACACTGGTACTCGGGTGCAACATTCCAGACGCTTTACTAACACCCTCCCGACTTGGAGAGTCATTCCCTTTAACCTCCTGTTTGGCCCAGTTTGCAATTTCTGTGGAAGATGAACAGGAATAGCGAGAACCAATGAGAGACTAGCTGGAGGTGTCTGGACGGGCAAATTTAACTCTCATTTCCCACCAGGAAGAGGAATTAACCAAAGGCTCAGCTTGCCGTGCCGGAACCAGATTAGGGCCTGAAGCCATCCTGCGGTGTTGCGGCCAGTTCACAAGAAAGCGAGTTGAAGAAAGGAGCTCAGGGGCACTGTAATTCACAAACCTGCAGAGTTATAAATGACAGCTATCGTCCAAAAATATACTGAAGTAAGGCTGCCAAGAGGACTTGAAAGCGGGGCAGAATTGCAGGAAACTGATTTCAGGAGGTAGACTGGAATTGCATTGAAAGCATAGGAAAAGAGGCAGAACGTCCACAATGATGCACTTGGCCAAAAAGGGCGTATGCGTTTTTTCCTGAATATATTCAGGAAAAAACGCATACGCCCTTTTTGGCCAACCAAGCAAGCTTGCAAAGGAAATCTGCACTACAATGAAGTCTCACTTCCCCCCAGTCAAAAGGGCCATCTGAAAAAAGTGTAAAATCCAGAAAGGCAGGACAGGCCATGGAGAACTGGGAGCCTTGTTATGCTGATGGGCGGGATGTAAATTGCCAACAGACACTCGGGAGAAGTGTATGGTGTTTCCTGAAACATCTAAAAAACAAAGCAACAGAGCCTAGGGCACTTCCACTTATGGTCCTATAGCTTAGGGAAATTAAAATCAAAAAGACACAGCCACCCCAAAGTTTGGGACGCCTCTGTTTACAAGAACCTCATTTACCGTACAAGTTCAATATCACAGAAAGTGAAAAATGGATAAAGAAGTTGTGGTACTTACGTACAATGCAGTATCACTCAACAATGAAATCTATGTCATCAGGCCCATAGCAGCATAATGAGTGGATTCAGGTACGATGATTCTAACTGAAATAAGTCACACAGAAAAAGAAACATCATAAGATATCACTAATACACAGAATGTAAACTTGGCTACACAGGAACTGAATTCCAAAACAGAACAGGGTCTCAAATTTAGAAAACCAACTTATGCTTGCTTAAGGGGAAAGGTGAGTTGGGGTGCTGCATAAAACCAGAGATTGAAATGAGCACAGATAAAGTTCCTTAAGCCAAATATGGAATAGACAAGAGCTACTCCTTGCTCAACGAAATGGACTCAACACCCCATATTAAATGCCTAAGAATGTACCTGACTAGTAAGTATCTTAAAACCTATGGATTGCTATGTCTCCAAAAGAGAATCAAGCGTCTGTACAGGGGGATAAACGCAGCAGTGATAGGATTGGAGAAGTTCGGTGAGCAAATGAAGACCCTTTGAAGTCATATTGCATGGTACCCATTACACAGGTCTCAACTCTCCAGGTTTAAGGTATTCTTCCTTCAGCTAAAACATGCATGTGGAACCCAGAGTATGATCAACCGTGTGAACGGGAGACGTGTTCAAATATGTCTCAGTTTTCCTCCCCTGGTACTCGGGTGCAACATTCCAGACGCTTTACTAACACCCTCCCGACTTGGAGAGTCAGTCCCTTTAACCTCCTGTTTGGCCCAGTTTGCAATTTCTGCGGAAGATGAACAGGAATAGCGAGAACCAATGAGAGACTAGCTGGAGGTGTCTGGACGGGCAAATTTAACTCTCATTTCCCACCAGGAAGAGGAATTAACCAAAGGCTCAGCGTGCCGTGCCGGAACCAGATTAGGGCCTGAAGCCATCCTGCGGTGTTGCGGCCAGCTCAAAAGAAAGCGAGTTGAAGAAAGGAGCTCAGGGGCACTGTAATTCACAAACCTGCAGAGTTATAAATGACAGCTATCGTCCAAAAATATACTGAAGTAAGGCTGCCAAGAGGACTTGAAAGCGGGGCAGAATTGCAGGAAACCGATTTCAGGAGGTAGACTGGAATTGCATTGAAAGCATAGGAAAAGAGGCAGAAAGTCCACAATGATGCACTTGGCCAAAAAGGGCGTATGCGTTTTTTCCTGAATATATTCAGGAAAAAACGCATACGCCCTTTTTGGCCAACCAAGCAAGCTTGCAAAGGAAATCGGCACTACAATGAAGTCTCACTTCCCCCCCGGTCAAAAGGGCCATCTGAATAAAGTGTAAAATCCAGAAAGGCAGGACAGGCCATGGAGAACTGGGAGCCTTGTTATGCTGATGGGCGGGATGTAAATTGCCAACAGCCACTCGGGAGAAGTGTATGGTGTTTCCTGAAACATCTAAAAAACAAAGCAACAGAGCCTAGGGCACTTCCACTTATGGTCCTATAGCTTAGGGAAATTAAAATCAAAAAGACACAGCCACCCCAAAGTTTGGGACGCCTCTGTTTACAAGAACCTCGTTTACAGTACAAGTTCAACATCGCAGAAAGTGAAAAATGGATAAAGAAGTTGTGGTATTTACTTACAAAGCAATATCACTCAGCAATGAAATCTATGTCATCAGGCCCTTAGCAGCACAATGAGTGGATTCAGATATGATGATTCTAACTGATATAAGTCACACAGAAAAAGAAACATCATAAGATATCAGTAATACACGGAATGTAAACTTGGCTACACAGGAACTGAATTACAGAACAGAACAGGGTCTCAAATTTAGAAAACCAACTTATGCTTGCTTAAGGGTAAAGGTGAGTTGGGGTGCTGCATAAAACCAGAGATTGAAATGAGCACAGATAAAGTTCCTTAAGCCAAATATGGAATAGACAAGAGCTACTCCTTGCTCAACGAAATGGACTCAACACCGCATATTAAACGCCTAAGAATGTACCTGACTAGTAAGTATCTTAAAACCTATGGATTGCTATGTCTCCGAAAGAGAATCAAGCATGTGTACAGGGGCATAAACGCAGCAGTGATAGGATTGGAGAGGTTCGGTGAGCAAATGAAGACCCTTTGAAGTCATATTGCATGGTACCCATTCCACGGGTTTCAACTACCCAGGTTTAAGGTATTCTACCTTCAGCTAAAACATGCATGTGGAAACTAGAGTATGATCAACCATGTGATCGGGAAACGTGTTCAAATATGTCTCAGTTTTCGTACCCTGGTACTCGGGTGCAACATTCCAGACGCTTTACTAACACCCTCCCGACTTGGAGAGTCAGTCCCTTTAACCTCCTGTTTGGCCCAGTTTGCAATTTCTGTGGAAGATGAACAGGAATAGCGAAAACCAATGAGAGACTAGCTGGAGGTGTCTGGACGGGCAAATTTAACTCTCATTTCCCACCAGGAAGAGGAATTAACCAAAGGCTCAGCTTGCCGTGCCGGAACCAGATTAGGGCCTGAAGCCATCCTGCGGTGTTGCGGCCAGCTCAAAAGAAAGCGAGTTGAAGAAAGGAGCTCAGGGGCACTGTAATTCACAATCCTGCAGAGTTATAAATGACAGCTATCGTCCAAAAATATACTGAAGTAAGGCTGCCAAGAGGACTTGAAAGCGGGGCAGAATTGCAGGAAACCGATTTCAGGAGGTAGACTGGAATTGCATTGAAAGCATAGGAAAAGAGGCAGAACGTCCACAATGATGCACTTGGCCAAAAAGGGCGTATGCGTTTTTTCCTGAATATATTCAGGAAAAAACGCATACGCCCTTTTTGGCCAACCAAGCAAGCTTGCAAAGGAAATCTGCACTACTGTGAAGTCTCACTTCCCCCCGGTCAAAAGGGCCATCTGAAAAAAGTGTAAAATCCAGAAAGGCAGGACAGGCCATGGAGAACTGGGAGCCTTGTTATGCTGATGGGCGGGATGTAAATTGCCAACAGCCACTCGGGAGAAGTGTATGGTGTTTCCTGAAACATCTAAAAAACAAAGCAACAGAGCCTAGGGCACTTCCACTTATGGTCCTATAGCTTAGGGAAATTAAAATCAAAAAGACACAGCCACCCCAAAGTTTGGGACGCCTCTGTTTACAAGAACCTCATTTACCGTACAAGTTCAATATCACAGAAAGTGAAAAATGGATAAAGAAGTTGTGGTACTTACGTACAATGCAGTATCACTCAACAATGAAATCTATGTCATCAGGCCCGTAGCAGCATAATGAGTGGATTCAGGTACGATGATTCTAACTGAAATAAGTCACACAGAAAAAGAAACATCATAAGATATCACTAATACACAGAATGTAAACTTGGCTACACAGGAACTGAATTCCAAAACAGAACAGGGTCTCAAATTTAGAAAACCAACTTATGCTTGCTTAAGGGGAAAGGTGAGTTGGGGTGCTGCATAAAACCAGAGATTGAAATGAGCACAGATAAAGTTCCTTAAGCCAAATATGGAATAGACAAGAGCTACTCCTTGCTCAACGAAATGGACTCAACACCGCATATTAAACGACTAAGAATGTACCTGACTAGTAAGTATCTTTAAACCTATGGATTGCTATGTCTCCGAAAGAGAATCAAGCATGTGTACAGGGGCATAAACGCAGCAGTGATAGGATTGGAGAGGGTCGGTGAGCAAATGAAGACCCTTTGAAGTCATATTGCATGGTACCCATTCCACGGGTTTCAACTACCCAGGTTTAAGGTATTCTACCTTCAGCTAAAACATGCATGTGGAAACTAGAGTATGATCAACCATGTGATCGGGAGACGTGTTCAAATATGTCTCAGTTTTCATACCCTGGTACTCGGGTGCAACATTCCAGACGCTTTACTAACACCCTCCCGACTTGGAGAGTCATTCCCTTTAACCTCCTGTTTGGCCCAGTTTGCAATTTCTGTGGAAGATGAACAGGAATAGCGAGAACCAATGAGAGACTAGCTGGAGGTGTCTGGACGGGCAAATTTAACTCTCATTTCCCACCAGGAAGAGGAATTAACCAAAGGCTCAGCTTGCCGTGCCGGAACCAGATTAGGGCCTGAAGCCATCCTGCGGTGTTGCGGCCAGGTCACAAGAAAGCGAGTTGAAGAAAGGAGCTCAGGGGCACTGTAATTCACAAACCTGCAGAGTTATAAATGACAGCTATCGTCCAAAAATATACTGAAGTAAGGCTGCCAAGAGGACTTGAAAGCGGGGCAGAATTGCAGGAAACTGATTTCAGGAGGTAGACTGGAATTGCATTGAAAGCATAGGAAAAGAGGCAGAACGTCCACAATGATGCACTTGGCCAAAAAGGGCGTATGCGTTTTTTCCTGAATATATTCAGGAAAAAACGCATACGCCCTTTTTGGCCAACCAAGCAAGCTTGCAAAGGAAATCTGCACTACAATGAAGTCTCACTTCCCCCCGGTCAAAAGGGCCATCTGAAAAAAGTGTAAAATCCAGAAAGGCAGGACAGGCCATGGAGAACTGGGAGCCTTGTTATGCTGATGGGCGGGATGTAAATTGCCAACAGCCACTCGGGAGAAGTGTATGGTGTTTCCTGAAACATCTAAAAAACAAAGCAACAGAGCCTAGGGCACTTCCACTTATGGTCCTATAGCTTAGGGAAATTAAAATCAAAAAGACACAGCCACCCCAAAGTTTGGGACGCCTCTGTTTACAAGAACCTCATTTACCGTACAAGTTCAATATCACAGAAAGTGAAAAATGGATAAAGAAGTTGTGGTACTTACGTACAATGCAGTATCACTCAACAATGAAATCTATGTCATCAGGCCCATAGCAGCATAATGAGTGGATTCAGGTACGATGATTCTAACTGAAATAAGTCACACAGAAAAAGAAACATCATAAGATATCACTAATACACAGAATGTAAACTTGGCTACACAGGAACTGAATTCCAAAACAGAACAGGGTCTCAAATTTAGAAAACCAACTTATGCTTGCTTAAGGGGAAAGGTGAGTTGGGGTGCTGCATAAAACCAGAGATTGAAATGAGCACAGATAAAGTTCCTTAAGCCAAATATGGAATAGACAAGAGCTACTCCTTGCTCAACGAAATGGACTCAACACCCCATATTAAATGCCTAAGAATGTACCTGACTAGTAAGTATCTTAAAACCTATGGATTGCTATGTCTCCAAAAGAGAATCAAGCGTCTGTACAGGGGGATAAACGCAGCAGTGATAGGATTGGAGAAGTTCGGTGAGCAAATGAAGACCCTTTGAAGTCATATTGCATGGTACCCATTACACGGGTCTCAACTCTCCAGGTTTAAGGTATTCTTCCTTCAGCTAAAACATGCATGTGGAACCCAGAGTATGATCAACCGTGTGAACGGGAGACGTGTTCAAATATGTCTCAGTTTTCCTCCCCTGGTACTCGGGTGCAACATTCCAGACGCTTTACTAACACCCTCCCGACTTGGAGAGTCAGTCCCTTTAACCTCCTGTTTGGCCCAGTTTGCAATTTCTGCGGAAGATGAACAGGAATAGCGAGAACCAATGAGAGACTAGCTGGAGGTGTCTGGACGGGCAAATTTAACTCTCATTTCCCACCAGGAAGAGGAATTAACCAAAGGCTCAGCGTGCCGTGTCGGAACCAGATTAGGGCCTGAAGCCATCCTGCGGTGTTGCGGCCAGCTCAAAAGAAAGCGAGTTGAAGAAAGGAGCTCAGGGGCACTGTAATTCACAAACCTGCAGAGTTATAAATGACAGCTATCGTCCAAAAATATACTGAAGTAAGGCTGCCAAGAGGACTTGAAAGCGGGGCAGAATTGCAGGAAACCGATTTCAGGAGGTAGACTGGAATTGCATTGAAAGCATAGGAAAAGAGGCAGAAAGTCCACAATGATGCACTTGGCCAAAAAGGGCGTATGCGTTTTTTCCTGAATATATTCAGGAAAAAACGCATACGCCCTTTTTGGCCAACCAAGCAAGCTTGCAAAGGAAATCTGCACTACAATGAAGTCTCACTTCCCCCCGGTCAAAAGGGCCATCTGAATAAAGTGTAAAATCCAGAAAGGCAGGACAGGCCATGGAGAACTGGGAGCCTTGTTATGCTGATGGGCGGGATGTAAATTGCCAACAGACACTCGGGAGAAGTGTATGGTGTTTCCTGAAACATCTAAAAAACAAAGCAACAGAGCCTAGGGCACTTCCACTTATGGTCCTATAGCTTAGGGAAATTAAAATCAAAAAGACACAGCCACCCCAAAGTTTGGGACGCCTCTGTTTACAAGAACCTCGTTTACAGTACAAGTACAACATCGCAGAAAGTGAAAAATGGATAAAGAAGTTGTGGTATTTACTTACAAAGCAATATCACTCAGCAATGAAATCTATGTCATCAGGCCCTTAGCAGCACAATGAGTGGATTCAGATATGATGATTCTAACTGATATAAGTCACACAGAAAAAGAAACATCATAAGATATCAGTAATACACGGAATGTAAACTTGGCTACACAGGAACTGAATTACAGAACAGAACAGGGTCTCAAATTTAGAAAACCAACTTATGCTTGCTTAAGGGTAAAGGTGAGTTGGGGTGCTGCATAAAACCAGAGATTGAAATGAGCACAGATAAAGTTCCTTAAGCCAAATATGGAATAGACAAGAGCTACTCCTTGCTCAACGAAATGGACTCAACACCGCATATTAAACGCCTAAGAATGTACCTGACTAGTAAGTATCTTAAAACCTATGGATTGCTATGTCTCCGAAAGAGAATCAAGCATGTGTACAGGGGCATAAACGCAGCAGTGATAGGATTGGAGAGGTTCGGTGAGCAAATGAAGACCCTTTGAAGTCATATTGCATGGTACCCATTCCACGGGTTTCAACTACCCAGGTTTAAGGTATTCTACCTTCAGCTAAAACATGCATGTGGAAACTAGAGTATGATCAACCATGTGATCGGGAAACGTGTTCAAATATGTCTCAGTTTTCGTACCCTGGTACTCGGGTGCAACATTCCAGACGCTTTACTAACACCCTCCCGACTTGGAGAGTCAGTCCCTTTAACCTCCTGTTTGGCCCAGTTTGCAATTTCTGTGGAAGATGAACAGGAATAGCGAGAACCAATGAGAGACTAGCTGGAGGTGTCTGGACGGGCAAATTTAACTCTCATTTCCCACCAGGAAGAGGAATTAACCAAAGGCTCAGCTTGCCGTGCCGGAACCAGATTAGGGCCTGAAGCCATCCTGCGGTGTTGCGGCCAGCTCAAAAGAAAGCGAGTTGAAGAAAGGAGCTCAGGGGCACTGTAATTCACAATCCTGCAGAGTTATAAATGACAGCTATCGTCCAAAAATATACTGAAGTAAGGCTGCCAAGAGGACTTGAAAGCGGGGCAGAATTGCAGGAAACCGATTTCAGGAGGTAGACTGGAATTGCATTGAAAGCATAGGAAAAGAGGCAGAACGTCCACAATGATGCACTTGGCCAAAAAGGGCGTATGCGTTTTTTCCTGAATATATTCAGGAAAAAACGCATACGCCCTTTTTGGCCAACCAAGCAAGCTTGCAAAGGAAATCTGCACTACTGTGAAGTCTCACTTCCCCCCGGTCAAAAGGGCCATCTGAAAAAAGTGTAAAATCCAGAAAGGCAGGACAGGCCATGGAGAACTGGGAGCCTTGTTATGCTGATGGGCGGGATGTAAATTGCCAACAGCCACTCGGGAGAAGTGTATGGTGTTTCCTGAAACATCTAAAAAACAAAGCAACAGAGCCTAGGGCACTTCCACTTATGGTCCTATAGCTTAGGGAAATTAAAATCAAAAAGACACAGCCACCCCAAAGTTTGGGACGCCTCTGTTTACAAGAACCTCATTTACCGTACAAGTTCAATATCACAGAAAGTGAAAAATGGATAAAGAAGTTGTGGTACTTACGTACAATGCAGTATCACTCAACAATGAAATCTATGTCATCAGGCCCGTAGCAGCATAATGAGTGGATTCAGGTACGATGATTCTAACTGAAATAAGTCACACAGAAAAAGAAACATCATAAGATATCACTAATACACAGAATGTAAACTTGGCTACACAGGAACTGAATTCCAAAACAGAACAGGGTCTCAAATTTAGAAAACCAACTTATGCTTGCTTAAGGGGAAAGGTGAGTTGGGGTGCTGCATAAAACCAGAGATTGAAATGAGCACAGATAAAGTTCCTTAAGCCAAATATGGAATAGACAAGAGCTACTCCTTGCTCAACGAAATGGACTCAACATCGCATATTAAACGACTAAGAATGTACCTGACTAGTAAGTATCTTTAAACCTATGGATTGCTATGTCTCCGAAAGAGAATCAAGCATGTGTACAGGGGCATAAACGCAGCAGTGATAGGATTGGAGAGGGTCGGTGAGCAAATGAAGACCCTTTGAAGTCATATTGCATGGTACCCATTCCACGGGTTTCAACTACCCAGGTTTAAGGTATTCTACCTTCAGCTAAAACATGCATGTGGAAACTAGAGTATGATCAACCATGTGATCGGGAGACGTGTTCAAATATGTCTCAGTTTTCATACCCTGGTACTCGGGTGCAACATTCCAGACGCTTTACTAACACCCTCCCGACTTGGAGAGTCATTCCCTTTAACCTCCTGTTTGGCCCAGTTTGCAATTTCTGTGGAAGATGAACAGGAATAGCGAGAACCAATGAGAGACTAGCTGGAGGTGTCTGGACGGGCAAATTTAACTCTCATTTCCCACCAGGAAGAGGAATTAACCAAAGGCTCAGCTTGCCGTGCCGGAACCAGATTAGGGCCTGAAGCCATCCTGCGGTGTTGCGGCCAGGTCACAAGAAAGCGAGTTGAAGAAAGGAGCTCAGGGGCACTGTAATTCACAAACCTGCAGAGTTATAAATGACAGCTATCGTCCAAAAATATACTGAAGTAAGGCTGCCAAGAGGACTTGAAAGCGGGGCAGAATTGCAGGAAACTGATTTCAGGAGGTAGACTGGAATTGCATTGAAAGCATAGGAAAAGAGGCAGAACGTCCACAATGATGCACTTGGCCAAAAAGGGCGTATGCGTTTTTTCCTGAATATATTCAGGAAAAAACGCATACGCAATTTTTGGCCAACCAAGCAAGCTTGCAAAGGAAATCTGCACTACAATGAAGTCTCACTTCCCCCCGGTCAAAAGGGCCATCTGAAAAAAGTGTAAAATCCAGAAAGGCAGGACAGGCCATGGAGAACTGGGAGCCTTGTTATGCTGATGGGCGGGATGTAAATTGCCAACAGCCACTCGGGAGAAGTGTATGGTGTTTCCTGAAACATCTAAAAAACAAAGCAACAGAGCCTAGGGCACTTCCACTTATGGTCCTATAGCTTAGGGAAATTAAAATCAAAAAGACACAGCCACCCCAAAGTTTGGGACGCCTCTGTTTACAAGAACCTCATTTACCGTACAAGTTCAATATCACAGAAAGTGAAAAATGGATAAAGAAGTTGTGGTACTTACGTACAATGCAGTATCACTCAACAATGAAATCTATGTCATCAGGCCCATAGCAGCATAATGAGTGGATTCAGGTACGATGATTCTAACTGAAATAAGTCACACAGAAAAAGAAACATCATAAGATATCACTAATACACAGAATGTAAACTTGGCTACACAGGAACTGAATTCCAAAACAGAACAGGGTCTCAAATTTAGAAAACCAACTTATGCTTGCTTAAGGGGAAAGGTGAGTTGGGGTGCTGCATAAAACCAGAGATTGAAATGAGCACAGATAAAGTTCCTTAAGCCAAATATGGAATAGACAAGAGCTACTCCTTGCTCAACGAAATGGACTCAACACCCCATATTAAATGCCTAAGAATGTACCTGACTAGTAAGTATCTTAAAACCTATGGATTGCTATGTCTCCAAAAGAGAATCAAGCGTCTGTACAGGGGGATAAACGCAGCAGTGATAGGATTGGAGAAGTTCGGTGAGCAAATGAAGACCCTTTGAAGTCATATTGCATGGTACCCATTACACGGGTCTCAACTCTCCAGGTTTAAGGTATTCTTCCTTCAGCTAAAACATGCATGTGGAACCCAGAGTATGATCAACCGTGTGAACGGGAGACGTGTTCAAATATGTCTCAGTTTTCCTCCCCTGGTACTCGGGTGCAACATTCCAGACGCTTTACTAACACCCTCCCGACTTGGAGAGTCAGTCCCTTTAACCTCCTGTTTGGCCCAGTTTGCAATTTCTGTGGAAGATGAACAGGAATAGCGAGAACCAATGAGAGACTAGCTGGAGGTGTCTGGACGGGCAAATTTAACTCTCATTTCCCACCAGGAAGAGGAATTAACCAAAGGCTCAGCGTGCCGTGCCGGAACCAGATTAGGGCCTGAAGCCATCCTGCGGTGTTGCGGCCAGCTCAAAAGAAAGCGAGTTGAAGAAAGGAGCTCAGGGGCACTGTAATTCACAAACCTGCAGAGTTATAAATGACAGCTATCGTCCAAAAATATACTGAAGTAAGGCTGCCAAGAGGACTTGAAAGCGGGGCAGAATTGCAGGAAACCGATTTCAGGAGGTAGACTGGAATTGCATTGAAAGCATAGGAAAAGAGGCAGAAAGTCCACAATGATGCACTTGGCCAAAAAGGGCGTATGCGTTTTTTCCTGAATATATTCAGGAAAAAACGCATACGCCCTTTTTGGCCAACCAAGCAAGCTTGCAAAGGAAATCTGCACTACAATGAAGTCTCACTTCCCCCCGGTCAAAAGGGCCATCTGAATAAAGTGTAAAATCCAGAAAGGCAGGACAGGCCATGGAGAACTGGGAGCCTTGTTATGCTGATGGGCGGGATGTAAATTGCCAACAGACACTCGGGAGAAGTGTATGGTGTTTCCTGAAACATCTAAAAAACAAAGCAACAGAGCCTAGGGCACTTCCACTTATGGTCCTATAGCTTAGGGAAATTAAAATCAAAAAGACACAGCCACCCCAAAGTTTGGGACGCCTCTGTTTACAAGAACCTCGTTTACAGTACAAGTTCAACATCGCAGAAAGTGAAAAATGGATAAAGAAGTTGTGGTATTTACTTACAAAGCAATATCACTCAGCAATGAAATCTATGTCATCAGGCCCTTAGCAGCACAATGAGTGGATTCAGATATGATGATTCTAACTGATATAAGTCACACAGAAAAAGAAACATCATAAGATATCAGTAATACACGGAATGTAAACTTGGCTACACAGGAACTGAATTACAGAACAGAACAGGGTCTCAAATTTAGAAAACCAACTTATGCTTGCTTAAGGGTAAAGGTGAGTTGGGGTGCTGCATAAAACCAGAGATTGAAATGAGCACAGATAAAGTTCCTTAAGCCAAATATGGAATAGACAAGAGCTACTCCTTGCTCAACGAAATGGACTCAACACCGCATATTAAACGCCTAAGAATGTACCTGACTAGTAAGTATCTTAAAACCTATGGATTGCTATGTCTCCGAAAGAGAATCAAGCATGTGTACAGGGGCATAAACGCAGCAGTGATAGGATTGGAGAGGTTCGGTGAGCAAATGAAGACCCTTTGAAGTCATATTGCATGGTACCCATTCCACGGGTTTCAACTACCCAGGTTTAAGGTATTCTACCTTCAGCTAAAACATGCATGTGGAAACTAGAGTATGATCAACCATGTGATCGGGAAACGTGTTCAAATATGTCTCAGTTTTCGTACCCTGGTACTCGGGTGCAACATTCCAGACGCTTTACTAACACCCTCCCGACTTGGAGAGTCAGTCCCTTTAACCTCCTGTTTGGCCCAGTTTGCAATTTCTGTGGAAGATGAACAGGAATAGCGAGAACCAATGAGAGACTAGCTGGAGGTGTCTGGACGGGCAAATTTAACTCTCATTTCCCACCAGGAAGAGGAATTAACCAAAGGCTCAGCTTGCCGTGCCGGAACCAGATTAGGGCCTGAAGCCATCCTGCGGTGTTGCGGCCAGCTCAAAAGAAAGCGAGTTGAAGAAAGGAGCTCAGGGACACTGTAATTCACAATCCTGCAGAGTTATAAATGACAGCTATCGTCCAAAAATATACTGAAGTAAGGCTGCCAAGAGGACTTGAAAGCGGGGCAGAATTGCAGGAAACCGATTTCAGGAGGTAGACTGGAATTGCATTGAAAGCATAGGAAAAGAGGCAGAACGTCCACAATGATGCACTTGGCCAAAAAGGGCGTATGCGTTTTTTCCTGAATATATTCAGGAAAAAACGTATACACTCTTTTTGGCCAACCAAGCAAGCTTGCAAAGGAAATCTGCACTACAATGAAGTCTCACTTCCCCCCGGTCAAAAGGGCCATCTGAAAAAAGTGTAAAATCCAGAAAGGCAGGACAGGCCATGGAGAACTGGGAGCCTTGTTATGCTGATGGGCGGGATGTAAATTGCCAACAGACACTCGGGAGAAGTGTATGGTGTTTCCTGAAACATCTAAAAAACAAAGCAACAGAGCCTAGGGCACTTCCACTTATGGTCCTATAGCTAAGGGAAATTAAAATCAAAAAGACACAGCCACCCCAAAGTTTGGGACGCCTCTGTTTACAAGAACCTCGTTTACAGTACAAGTTCAACATCGCAGAAAGTGAAAAATGGATAAAGAAGTTGTGGTATTTACTTACAAAGCAATATCACTCAGCAATGAAATCTATGTCATCAGGCCCTTAGCAGCACAATGAGTGGATTCAGGTATGATGATTCTAACTGATATAAGTCACACAGAAAAAGAAACATCATAAGATATCAGTAATACACGGAATGTAAACTTGGCTACACAGGAACTGAATTACAGAACAGAACAGGGTCTCAAATTTAGAAAACCAACTTATGCTTGCTTAAGGGTAAAGGTGAGTTGGGGTGCTGCATAAAACCAGAGATTGAAATGAGCACAGATAAAGTTCCTTAAGCCAAATATGGAATAGACAAGAGCTACTCCTTGCTCAACGAAATGGACTCAACACCGCATATTAAACGCCTAAGAATGTACCTGACTAGTAAGTATCTTAAAACCTATGGATTGCTATGTCTCCGAAAGAGAATCAAGCATGTGTACAGGGGCATAAACGCAGCAGTGATAGGATTGGAGAGGTTCGGTGAGCAAATGAAGACCCTTTGAAGTCATATTGCATGGTACCCATTCCACGGGTTTCAACTACCCAGGTTTAAGGTATTCTACCTTCAGCTAAAACATGCATGTGGAAACTAGAGTATGATCAACCATGTGATCGGGAAACGTGTTCAAATATGTCTCAGTTTTCGTACCCTGGTACTCGGGTGCAACATTCCAGACGCTTTACTAACACCCTCCCGACTTGGAGAGTCAGTCCCTTTAACCTCCTGTTTGGCCCAGTTTGCAATTTCTGTGGAAGATGAACAGGAATAGCGAGAACCAATGAGAGACTAGCTGGAGGTGTCTGGACGGGCAAATTTAACTCTCATTTCCCACCAGGAAGAGGAATTAACCAAAGGCTCAGCTTGCCGTGCCGGAACCAGATTAGGGCCTGAAGCCATCCTGCGGTGTTGCGGCCAGCTCAAAAGAAAGCGAGTTGAAGAAAGGAGCTCAGGGGCACTGTAATTCACAAACCTGCAGAGTTATAAATGACAGCTATCGTCCAAAAATATACTGAAGTAAGGCTGCCAAGAGGACTTGAAAGCGGGGCAGAATTGCAGGAAACCGATTTCAGGAGGTAGACTGGAATTGCATTGAAAGCATAGGAAAAGAGGCAGAACGTCCACAATGATGCACTTGGCCAAAAAGGGCGTATGCGTTTTTTCCTGAATATATTCAGGAAAAAACGCATACGCCCTTTCTGGCCAACCAAGCAAGCTTGCAAAGGAAATCTGCACTACAATGAAGTCTCACTTCCCCCCGGTCAAAAGGGCCATCTGAAAAAAGTGTAAAATCCAGAAAGGCAGGACAGGCCATGGAGAACTGGGAGCCTTGTTATGCTGATGGGCGGGATGTAAATTGCCAACAGACACTCGGGAGAAGTGTATGGTGTTTCCTGAAACATCTAAAAAACAAAGCAACAGAGCCTAGGGCACTTCCACTTATGGTCCTATAGCTTAGGGAAATTTAAATCTAAAACACACAGCCACCCCAAAGTTTGGGACGCCTCTGTTTACAAGAACCTCATTTACAGTACAAGTTCAACATCGCAGAAAGTGAAAAATGGATAAAGAAGTTGTGGTATTTACTTACAAAGCAATATCACTCAACAATGAAATCTATGTCATCAGGCCCGTAGCAGCATAATGAGTGGATTCAGGTACGATGATTCTAACTGAAATAAGTCACACAGAAAAAGAAACATCATAAGATATCATTAATACACAGAATGTAAACTTGGCTACACAGGAACTGAATTCCAAAACAGAACAGGGTCTCAAATTTAGAAAACGAACTTATGCTTGCTTAAGAGGAAAGGTGAGTTGGGGTGCTGCATAAAACCAGAGATTGAAATGAGCACAGATAAAGTTCCTTAAGCCAAATATGGAATAGACAAGAGCTACTCCTTGCTCAAAGAAATGGACTCAACACCCCATATTAAATGCCTAAGAATGTAACTGACTAGTAAATATCTTAAAACCTATGGATTGCTATGTCTCCAAAAGAGAATCAAGCGTCTGTACAGGGGGATAAACGCAGCAGTGATAGGATTGGAGAAGTTCGGTGAGCAAATGAAGACCCTTTGAAGTCATATTGCATGGTACCCATTACACGGGTCTCAACTCTCCAGGTTTAAGGTATTCTTCCTTCAGCTAAAACATGCATGTGGAACCCAGAGTATGATCAACCGTGTGAACGGGAGACGTGTTCAAATATGTCTCAGTTTTCCTCCCCTGGTACTCGGGTGCAACATTCCAGACACTTTACTAACACCCTCCCGACTTGGAGAGTCAGTCCCTTTAACCTCCTGTTTGGCCCAGTTTGCAATTTCTGCGGAAGATGAACAGGAATAGCGAGAACCAATGAGAGACTAGCTGGAGGTGTCTGGACGGGCAAATTTAACTCTCATTTCCCACCAGGAAGAGGAATTAACCAAAGGCTCAGCGTGCCGTGCCGGAACCAGATTAGGGCCTGAAGCCATCCTGCGGTGTTGCGGCCAGCTCAAAAGAAAGCGAGTTGAAGAAAGGAGCTCAGGGGCACTGTAATTCACAAACCTGCAGAGTTATAAATGACAGCTATCGTCCAAAAATATACTGAAGTAAGGCTGCCAAGAGGACTTGAAAGCGGGGCAGAATTGCAGGAAACCGATTTCAGGAGGTAGACTGGAATTGCATTGAAAGCATAGGAAAAGAGGCAGAACGTCCACCATGATGCACTTGGCCAAAAAGGACGTATGCGTTTTTTCCTGAATATATTCAGGAAAAAACGCATACGCACTTTTTGGCCAACCAAGCAAGCTTGCAAAGGAAATCTGCACTACAATGAAGTCTCACTTCCCCCCGGTCAAAAGGGCCATCTGAAAAAAGTGTAAAATCCAGAAAGGCAGGACAGGCCATGGAGAACTGGGAGCCTTGTTATGCTGATGGGCGGGATGTAAATTGCCAACAGACACTCGGGAGAAGTGTATGGTGTTTCCTGAAACATCTAAAAAACAAACAACAGAGCCTAGGGCAATTCCACTTATGGTCCTATAGCTTAGGGAAATTAAAATCAAAAAGACACAGCCACCCCAAAGTTTGGGACGCCTCTGTTTACAAGAACCTCATTTACCGTACAAGTTCAATATCACAGAAAGTGAAAAATGGATAAAGAAGTTGTGGTACTTACGTACAATGCAGTATCACTCAACAATGAAATCTATGTCATCAGGCCCGTAGCAGCATAATGAGTGGATTCAGGTACGATGATTCTAACTGAAATAAGTCACACAGAAAAAGAAACATCATAAGATATCACTAATACACAGAATGTAAACTTGGCTACACAGGAACTGAATTCCAAAACAGAACAGGGTCTCAAATTTAGAAAACCAACTTATGCTTGCTTAAGGGGAAAGGTGAGTTGGGGTGCTGCATAAAACCAGAGATTGAAATGAGCACAGATAAAGTTCCTTAAGCCAAATATGGAATAGACAAGAGCTACTCCTTGCTCAACGAAATGGACTCAACACCGCATATTAAACGCCTAAGAATGTACCTGACTAGTAAGTATCTTAAAACCTATGGATTGCTATGTCTCCGAAAGAGAATCAAGCATGTGTACAGGGGCATAAACACAGCAGTGATAGGATTGGAGAGGTTCGGTGAGCAAATGAAGACCCTTTGAAGTCATATTGCATGGTACCCATTCCACGGGTTTCAACTACCCAGGTTTAAGGTATTCTACCTTCAGCTAAAACATGCATGTGGAAACTAGAGTATGATCAACCATGTGATCGGGAAACGTGTTCAAATATGTCTCAGTTTTCGTACCCTGGTACTCGGGTGCAACATTCCAGACGCTTTACTAACACCCTCCCGACTTGGAGAGTCAGTCCCTTTAACCTCCTGTTTGGCCCAGTTTGCAATTTCTGTGGAAGATGAACAGGAATAGCGAGAACCAATGAGAGACTAGCTGGAGGTGTCTGGACGGGCAAATTTAACTCTCATTTCCCACCAGGAAGAGGAATTAACCAAAGGCTCAGCTTGCCGTGCCGGAACCAGATTAGGGCCTGAAGCCATCCTGCGGTGTTGCGGCCAGCTCAAAAGAAAGCGAGTTGAAGAAAGGAGCTCAGGGGCACTGTAATTCACAATCCTGCAGAGTTATAAATGACAGCTATCGTCCAAAAATATACTGAAGTAAGGCTGCCAAGAGGACTTGAAAGCGGGGCAGAATTGCAGGAAACCGATTTCAGGAGGTAGACTGGAATTGCATTGAAAGCATAGGAAAAGAGGCAGAACGTCCACAATGATGCACTTGGTCAAAAAGGGCGTATGCGTTTTTTCCTGAATATATTCAGGAAAAAACGCATACGCCCTTTTTGGCCAACCAAGCAAGCTTGCAAAGGAAATCTGCACTACAGTGAAGTCTCACTTCCCCCCGGTCAAAAGGGCCATCTGAAAAAAGTGTAAAATCCAGAAAGGCAGGACAGGCCATGGAGAACTGGGAGCCTTGTTATGCTGATGGGCGGGATGTAAATTGCCAACAGACACTCGGGAGAAGTGTATGGTGTTTCCTGAAACATCTAAAAAACAAAGCAACAGAGCCTAGGGCACTTCCACTTATGGTCCTATAGCTTAGGGAAATTAAAATCAAAAAGACACAGCCACCCCAAAGTTTGGGACGCCTCTGTTTACAAGAACCTCATTTACCGTACAAGTTCAATATCACAGAAAGTGAAAAATGGATAAAGAAGTTGTGGTACTTACGTACAATGCAGTATCACTCAACAATGAAATCTATGTCATCAGGCCCGTAGCAGCATAATGAGTGGATTCAGGTACGATGATTCTAACTGAAATAAGTCACACAGAAAAAGAAACATCATAAGATATCACTAATACACAGAATGTAAACTTGGCTACACAGGAACTGAATTCCAAAACAGAACAGGGTCTCAAATTTAGAAAACCAACTTATGCTTGCTTAAGGGGAAAGGTGAGTTGGGGTGCTGCATAAAACCAGAGATTGAAATGAGCACAGATAAAGGTCCTGAAGCCAAATATGGAATAGACAAGAGCTACTCCTTGCTCAACGAAATGGACTCAACACCGCATATTAAACGACTAAGAATGTACCTGACTAGTAAGTATCTTAAAACCTATGGATTGCTATGTCTCCGAAAGAGAATCAAGCATGTGTACAGGGGCATAAACGCAGCAGTGATAGGATTGGAGAGGTTCGGTGAGCAAATGAAGACCCTTTGAAGTCATATTGCATGGTACCCATTCCACGGGTTTCAACTAACCAGGTTTAAGGTATTCTACCTTCAGCTAAAACATGCATGTGGAAACTAGAGTATGATCAACCATGTGATCGGGAGACGTGTTCAAATATGTCTCAGTTTTCCTCCCCTGGTACTCGGGTGCAACATTCCAGACACTTTACTAACACCCTCCCGACTTGGAGAGTCAGTCCCTTTAACCTCCTGTTTGGCCCAGTTTGCAATTTCTGCGGAAGATGAACAGGAATAGCGAGAACCAATGAGAGACTAGCTGGAGGTGTCTGGACGGGCAAATTTAACTCTCATTTCCCACCAGGAAGAGGAATTAACCAAAGGCTCAGCGTGCCGTGCCGGAACCAGATTAGGGCCTGAAGCCATCCTGCGGTGTTGCGGCCAGCTCAAAAGAAAGCGAGTTGAAGAAAGGAGCTCAGGGGCACTGTAATTCACAAACCTGCAGAGTTATAAATGACAGCTATCGTCCAAAAATATACTGAAGTAAGGCTGCCAAGAGGACTTGAAAGCGGGGCAGAATTGCAGGAAACCGATTTCAGGAGGTAGACTGGAATTGCATTGAAAGCATAGGAAAAGAGGCAGAACGTCCACCATGATGCACTTGGCCAAAAAGGACGTATGCGTTTTTTCCTGAATATATTCAGGAAAAAACGCATACGCCCTTTTTGGCCAACCAAGCAAGCTTGCAAAGGAAATCTGCACTACAATGAAGTCTCACTTCCCCCCGGTCAAAAGGGCCATCTGAAAAAAGTGTAAAATCCAGAAAGGCAGGACAGGCCATGGAGAACTGGGAGCCTTGTTATGCTGATGGGCGGGATGTAAATTGCCAACAGACACTCGGGAGAAGTGTATGGTGTTTCCTGAAACATCTAAAAAACAAACAACAGAGCCTAGGGCACTTCCACTTATGGTCCTATAGCTTAGGGAAATTAAAATCAAAAAGACACAGCCACCCCAAAGTTTGGGACGCCTCTGTTTACAAGAACCTCATTTACCGTACAAGTTCAATATCACAGAAAGTGAAAAATGGATAAAGAAGTTGTGGTACTTACGTACAATGCAGTATCACTCAACAATGAAATCTATGTCATCAGGCCCGTAGCAGCATAATGAGTGGATTCAGGTACGATGATTCTAACTGAAATAAGTCACACAGAAAAAGAAACATCATAAGATATCACTAATACACAGAATGTAAACTTGGCTACACAGGAACTGAATTCCAAAACAGAACAGGGTCTCAAATTTAGAAAACCAACTTATGCTTGCTTAAGGGGAAAGGTGAGTTGGGGTGCTGCATAAAACCAGAGACTGAAATGAGCACAGATAAAGTTCCTTAAGCCAAATATGGAATAGACAAGAGCTACTCCTTGCTCAACGAAATGGACTCAACACCGCATATTAAACGCCTAAGAATGTACCTGACTAGTAAGTATCTTAAAACCTATGGATTGCTATGTCTCCGAAAGAGAATCAAGCATGTGTACAGGGGCATAAACACAGCAGTGATAGGATTGGAGAGGTTCGGTGAGCAAATGAAGACCCTTTGAAGTCATATTGCATGGTACCCATTCCACGGGTTTCAACTACCCAGGTTTAAGGTATTCTACCTTCAGCTAAAACATGCATGTGGAAACTAGAGTATGATCAACCATGTGATCGGGAAACGTGTTCAAATATGTCTCAGTTTTCGTACCCTGGTACTCGGGTGCAACATTCCAGACGCTTTACTAACACCCTCCCGACTTGGAGAGTCAGTCCCTTTAACCTCCTGTTTGGCCCAGTTTGCAATTTCTGTGGAAGATGAACAGGAATAGCGAGAACCAATGAGAGACTAGCTGGAGGTGTCTGGACGGGCAAATTTAACTCTCATTTCCCACCAGGAAGAGGAATTAACCAAAGGCTCAGCTTGCCGTGCCGGAACCAGATTAGGGCCTGAAGCCATCCTGCGGTGTTGCGGCCAGCTCAAAAGAAAGCGAGTTGAAGAAAGGAGCTCAGGGGCACTGTAATTCACAATCCTGCAGAGTTATAAATGACAGCTATCGTCCAAAAATATACTGAAGTAAGGCTGCCAAGAGGACTTGAAAGCGGGGCAGAATTGCAGGAAACCGATTTCAGGAGGTAGACTGGAATTGCATTGAAAGCATAGGAAAAGAGGCAGAACGTCCACAATGATGCACTTGGCCAAAAAGGGCGTATGCGTTTTTTCCTGAATATATTCAGGAAAAAACGCATACGCCCTTTTTGGCCAACCAAGCAAGCTTGCAAAGGAAATCTGCACTACAGTGAAGTCTCACTTCCCCCCGGTCAAAAGGGCCATCTGAAAAAAGTGTAAAATCCAGAAAGGCAGGACAGGCCATGGAGAACTGGGAGCCTTGTTATGCTGATGGGCGGGATGTAAATTGCCAACAGACACTCGGGAGAAGTGTATGGTGTTTCCTGAAACATCTAAAAAACAAAGCAACAGAGCCTAGGGCACTTCCACTTATGGTCCTATAGCTTAGGGAAATTAAAATCAAAAAGACACAGCCACCCCAAAGTTTGGGACGCCTCTGTTTACAAGAACCTCATTTACCGTACAAGTTCAATATCACAGAAAGTGAAAAATGGATAAAGAAGTTGTGGTACTTACGTACAATGCAGTATCACTCAACAATGAAATCTATGTCATCAGGCCCGTAGCAGCATAATGAGTGGATTCAGGTACGATGATTCTAACTGAAATAAGTCACACAGAAAAAGAAACATCATAAGATATCACTAATACACAGAATGTAAACTTGGCTACACAGGAACTGAATTCCAAAACAGAACAGGGTCTCAAATTTAGAAAACCAACTTATGCTTGCTTAAGGGGAAAGGTGAGTTGGGGTGCTGCATAAAACCAGAGATTGAAATGAGCACAGATAAAGGTCCTGAAGCCAAATATGGAATAGACAAGAGCTACTCCTTGCTCAACGAAATGGACTCAACACCGCATATTAAACGACTAAGAATGTACCTGACTAGTAAGTATCTTAAAACCTATGGATTGCTATGTCTCCGAAAGAGAATCAAGCATGTGTACAGGGGCATAAACGCAGCAGTGATAGGATTGGAGAGGTTCGGTGAGCAAATGAAGACCCTTTGAAGTCATATTGCATGGTACCCATTCCACGGGTTTCAACTAACCAGGTTTAAGGTATTCTACCTTCAGCTAAAACATGCATGTGGAAACTAGAGTATGATCAACCATGTGATCGGGAGACGTGTTCAAATATGTCTCAGTTTTCCTCCCCTGGTACTCGGGTGCAACATTCCAGACACTTTACTAACACCCTCCCGACTTGGAGAGTCAGTCCCTTTAACCTCCTGTTTGGCCCAGTTTGCAATTTCTGTGGAAGATGAACAGGAATAGCGAGAACCAATGAGAGACTAGCTGGAGGTGTCTGGACGGGCAAATTTAACTCTCATTTCCCACCAGGAAGAGGAATTAACCAAAGGCTCAGCGTGCCGTGCCGGAACCAGATTAGGTCCTGAAGCCATCCTGCGGTGTTGCGGCCAGCTCAAAAGAAAGCGAGTTGAAGAAAGGAGCTCAGGGGCACTGTAATTCACAAACCTGCAGAGTTATAAATGACAGCTATCGTCCAAAAATATACTGAAGTAAGGCTGCCAAGAGGACTTGAAAGCGGGGCAGAATTGCAGGAAACCGATTTCAGGAGGTAGACTGGAATTGCATTGAAAGCATAGGAAAAGAGGCAGAACGTCCACCATGATGCACTTGGCCAAAAAGGACGTATGCGTTTTTTCCTGAATATATTCAGGAAAAAACGCATACGCCCTTTTTGGCCAACCAAGCAAGCTTGCAAAGGAAATCTGCACTACAATGAAGTCTCACTTCCCCCCGGTCAAAAGGGCCATCTGAAAAAAGTGTAAAATCCAGAAAGGCAGGACAGGCCATGGAGAACTGGGAGCCTTGTTATGCTGATGGGCGGGATGTAAATTGCCAACAGACACTCGGGAGAAGTGTATGGTGTTTCCTGAAACATCTAAAAAACAAACAACAGAGCCTAGGGCACTTCCACTTATGGTCCTATAGCTTAGGGAAATTAAAATCAAAAAGACACAGCCACCCCAAAGTTTGGGACGCCTCTGTTTACAAGAACCTCATTTACCGTACAAGTTCAATATCACAGAAAGTGAAAAATGGATAAAGAAGTTGTGGTACTTACGTACAATGCAGTATCACTCAACAATGAAATCTATGTCATCAGGCCCGTAGCAGCATAATGAGTGGATTCAGGTACGATGATTCTAACTGAAATAAGTCACACAGAAAAAGAAACATCATAAGATATCACTAATACACAGAATGTAAACTTGGCTACACAGGAACTGAATTCCAAAACAGAACAGGGTCTCAAATTTAGAAAACCAACTTATGCTTGCTTAAGGGGAAAGGTGAGTTGGGGTGCTGCATAAAACCAGAGATTGAAATGAGCACAGATAAAGTTCCTTAAGCCAAATATGGAATAGACAAGAGCTACTCCTTGCTCAACGAAATGGACTCAACACCGCATATTAAACGCCTAAGAATGTACCTGACTAGTAAGTATCTTAAAACCTATGGATTGCTATGTCTCCGAAAGAGAATCAAGCATGTGTACAGGGGCATAAACACAGCAGTGATAGGATTGGAGAGGTTCGGTGAGCAAATGAAGACCCTTTGAAGTCATATTGCATGGTACCCATTCCACGGGTTTCAACTACCCAGGTTTAAGGTATTCTACCTTCAGCTGAAACATGCATGTGGAAACTAGAGTATGATCAACCATGTGATCGGGAAACGTGTTCAAATATGTCTCAGTTTTCGTACCCTGGTACTCGGGTGCAACATTCCAGACGCTTTACTAACACCCTCCCGACTTGGAGAGTCAGTCCCTTTAACCTCCTGTTTGGCCCAGTTTGCAATTTCTGTGGAAGATGAACAGGAATAGCGAGAACCAATGAGAGACTAGCTGGAGGTGTCTGGACGGGCAAATTTAACTCTCATTTCCCACCAGGAAGAGGAATTAACCAAAGGCTCAGCTTGCCGTGCCGGAACCAGATTAGGGCCTGAAGCCATCCTGCGGTGTTGCGGCCAGCTCAAAAGAAAGCGAGTTGAAGAAAGGAGCTCAGGGGCACTGTAATTCACAATCCTGCAGCGTTATAAATGACAGCTATCGTCCAAAAATATACTGAAGTAAGGCTGCCAAGAGGACTTGAAAGCGGGGCAGAATTGCAGGAAACCGATTTCAGGAGGTAGACTGGAATTGCATTGAAAGCATAGGAAAAGAGGCAGAACGTCCACAATGATGCACTTGGCCAAAAAGGGCGTATGCGTTTTTTCCTGAATATATTCAGGAAAAAACGCATACGCCCTTTTTGGCCAACCAAGCAAGCTTGCAAAGGAAATCTGCACTACAGTGAAGTCTCACTTCCCCCCGGTCAAAAGGGCCATCTGAAAAAAGTGTAAAATCCAGAAAGGCAGGACAGGCCATGGAGAACTGGGAGCCTTGTTATGCTGATGGGCGGGATGTAAATTGCCAACAGACACTCGGGAGAAGTGTATGGTGTTTCCTGAAACATCTAAAAAACAAAGCAACAGAGCCTAGGGCACTTCCACTTATGGTCCTATAGCTTAGGGAAATTAAAATCAAAAAGACACAGCCACCCCAAAGTTTGGGACGCCTCTGTTTACAAGAACCTCATTTACCGTACAAGTTCAATATCACAGAAAGTGAAAAATGGATAAAGAAGTTGTGGTACTTACGTACAATGCAGTATCACTCAACAATGAAATCTATGTCATCAGGCCCGTAGCAGCATAATGAGTGGATTCAGGTACAATGATTCTAACTGAAATAAGTCACACAGAAAAAGAAACATCATAAGATATCACTAATACACAGAATGTAAACTTGGCTACACAGGAACTGAATTCCAAAACAGAACAGGGTCTCAAATTTAGAAAACCAACTTATGCTTGCTTAAGGGGAAAGGTGAGTTGGGGTGCTGCATAAAACCAGAGATTGAAATGAGCACAGATAAAGGTCCTTAAGCCAAATATGGAATAGACAAGAGCTACTCCTTGCTCAACGAAATGGACTCAACACCGCATATTAAACGCCTAAGAATGTACCTGACTAGTAAGTATCTTAAAACCTATGGATTGCTATGTCTCTGAAAGAGAATCAAGCATGTGTACAGGGGCATAAACGCAGCAGTGATAGGATTGGAGAGGTTCGGTGAGCAAATGAAGACCCTTTGAAGTCATATTGCATAGTACCCATTCCACGGGTTTCAACTACCCAGGTTTAAGGTATTCTTCCTTCAGCTAAAACATGCATGTGGAACGTAGAGTACGATCAACCATGTGATCGGGAAACGTGTTCAAATATGTCTCAGTTTTCGTACCCTGGTACTCGGGTGCAACATTCCAGACGCTTTACTAACACCCTCCCGACTTGGAGAGTCAGTCCCTTTAACCTCCTGTTTGGCCCAGTTTGCAATTTCTGCGGAAGATGAACAGGAATAGCGAGAACCAATGAGAGACTAGCTGGAGGTGTCTGGACGGGCAAATTTAACTCTCATTTCCCACCAGGAAGTGGAATTAACCAAAGGCTCAGCGTGCCGTGCCGGAACCAGATTAGGGCCTGAAGCCATCCTGCGGTGTTGCGGCCAGGTCACAAGAAAGCGAGTTGAAGAAAGGAGCTCAGGGGCACTGTAATTCACAAACCTGCAGAGTTATAAATGACAGCTATCGTCCAAAAATATACTGAAGTAAGGCTGCCAAGAGGACTTGAAAGCGGGGCAGAATTGCAGGAAACCGATTTCAGGAGGTAGACTGGAATTGCATTGAAAGCATAGGAAAAGAGGCAGAACGTCCACAATGATGCACTTGGCCAAAAAGGGCGTATGCGTTTTTTCCTGAATATATTCAGGAAAAAACGCATACGCCCTTTTTGGCCAACCAAGCAAGCTTGCAAAGGAAATCTGCACTACAATGAAGTCTCACTTCCCCCCGGTCAAAAGGGCCATCTGAAAAAAGTGTAAAATCCAGAAAGGCAGGACAGGCCATGGAGAACTGGGAGCCTTTTTATGCTGATGGGAGGGATGTAAATTGCCAACAGCCACTCGGGAGAAGTGTATAGTGTTTCCTGAAACATCTAAAAAACAAAGCAACAGAGCCTAGGGCACTTCCACTTATGGTCCTATAGCTTAGGGAAATTAAAATCAAAAAGACACAGCCACCCCAAAGTTTGGGACGCCTCTGTTTACAAGAACCTCATTTACCGTACAAGTTCAATATCACAGAAAGTGAAAAATGGATAAAGAAGTTGTGGTACTTACGTACAATGCAGTATCACTCAACAATGAAATCTATGTCATCAGGCCCATAGCAGCATAATGAGTGGATTCAGGTACGATGATTCTAACTGAAATAAGTCACACAGAAAAAGAAACATCATAAGATATCACTAATACACAGAATGTAAACTTGGCTACACAGGAATTGAATTCCAAAACAGAACAGGGTCTCAAATTTAGAAAACCAACTTATGCTTGCTTAAGCGGAAAGGTGAGTTGGGGTGCTGCATAAAACCAGAGATTGAAATGAGCACAGATAAAGTTCCTTAAGCCAAATATGGAATAGACAAGAGCTACTCCTTGCTCAACGAAATGGACTCAACACCCCATATTAAATGCCTAAGAATGTACCTGACTAGTAAGTATCTTAAAACCTATGGATTGCTATGTCTCCAAAAGAGAATCAAGCGTCTGTACAGGGGGATAAACGCAGCAGTGATAGGATTGGAGAAGTTCGGTGAGCAAATGAAGACCCTTTGAAGTCATATTGCATGGTACCCATTACACGGGTCTCAACTCTCCAGGTTTAAGGTATTCTTCCTTCAGCTAAAACATGCATGTGGAACCCAGAGTATGATCAACCGTGTGAACGGGAGACGTGTTCAAATATGTCTCAGTTTTCCTCCCCTGGTACTCGGGTGCAACATTCCAGACGCTTTACTAACACCCTCCCGACTTGGAGAGTCAGTCCCTTTAACCTCCTGTTTGGCCCAGTTTGCAATTTCTGCGGAAGATGAACAGGAATAGCGAGAACCAATGAGAGACTAGCTGGAGGTGTCTGGACGGGCAAATTTAACTCTCATTTCCCACCAGGAAGAGGAATTAACCAAAGGCTCAGCATGCCGTGCCGGAACCAGATTAGGGCGTGAAGCCATCCTGCGGTGTTGCGGCCAGCTCAAAAGAAAGCGAGTTGAAGAAAGGAGCTCAGGGGCACTGTAATTCACAAACCTGCAGAGTTATAAATGACAGCTATCGTCCAAAAATATACTGAAGTAAGGCTGCCAAGAGGACTTGAAAGCGGGGCAGAATTGCAGGAAACCGATTTCAGGAGGTAGACTGGAATTGCATTGAAAGCATAGGAAAAGAGGCAGAACGTCCACAATGATGCACTTGGCCAAAAAGGGCGTATGCGTTTTTTCCTGAATATATTCAGGAAAAAACGCATACGCCCTTTTTGGCCAACCAAGCAAGCTTGCAAAGGAAATCTGCACTACAATGAAGTCTCACTTCCCCCCGGTCAAAAGGGCCATCTGAATAAAGTGTAAAATCCAGAAAGGCAGGACAGGCCATGGAGAACTGGGAGCCTTGTTATGCTGATGGGCGGGATGTAAATTGCCAACAGACACTCGGGAGAAGTGTATGGTGTTTCCTGAAACATCTAAAAAACAAAGCAACAGAGCCTAGGGCACTTCCACTTATGGTCCTATAGCTTAGGGAAATTAAAATCAAAAAGACACAGCCACCCCAAAGTTTGGGACGCCTCTGTTTACAAGAACCTCGTTTACAGTACAAGTTCAACATCGCAGAAAGTGAAAAATGGATAAAGAAGTTGTGGTATTTACTTACAAAGCAATATCACTCAGCAATGAAATCTATGTCATCAGGCCCTTAGCAGCACAATGAGTGGATTCAGGTATGATGATTCTAACTGATATAAGTCACACAGAAAAAGAAACATCATAAGATATCAGTAATACACGGAATGTAAACTTGGCTACACAAGAACTGAATTACAGAACAGAACAGGGTCTCAAATTTAGAAAACCAACTTATGCTTGCTTAAGGGGAAAGGTGAGTTGGGGTGCTGCATAAAACCAGAGATTGAAATGAGCACAGATAAAGTTCCTTAAGCCAAATATGGAATAGACAAGAGCTACTCCTTGCTCAACGAAATGGACTCAACACCGCATATTAAACGCCTAAGAATGTACCTGACTAGTAAGTATCTTAAAACCTATGGATTGCTATGTCTCCGAAAGAGAATCAAGCATGTGTACAGGGGCATAAACGCAGCAGTGATAGGATTGGAGAGGTTCGGTGAGCAAATGAAGACCCTTTGAAGTCATATTGCATGGTACCCATTCCACGGGTTTCAACTACCCAGGTTTAAGGTATTCTACCTTCAGCTAAAACATGCATGTGGAAACTAGAGTATGATCAACCATGTGATCGGGAAACGTGTTCAAATATGTCTCAGTTTTCGTACCCTGGTACTCGGGTGCAACATTCCAGACGCTTTACTAACACCCTCCCGACTTGGAGAGTCAGTCCCTTTAACCTCCTGTTTGGCCCAGTTTGCAATTTCTGTGGAAGATGAACAGGAATAGCGAGAACCAATGAGAGACTAGCTGGAGGTGTCTGGACGGGCAAATTTAACTCTCATTTCCCACCAGGAAGAGGAATTAACCAAAGGCTCAGCTTGCCGTGCCGGAACCAGATTAGGGCCTGAAGCCATCCTGCGGTGTTGCGGCCAGCTCAAAAGAAAGCGAGTTGAAGAAAGGAGCTCAGGGGCACTGTAATTCACAAACCTGCAGAGTTATAAATGACAGCTATCGTCCAAAAATATACTGAAGTAAGGCTGCCAAGAGGACTTGAAAGCGGGGCAGAATTGCAGGAAACCGATTTCAGGAGGTAGACTGGAATTGCATTGAAAGCATAGGAAAAGAGGCAGAACGTCCACAATGATGCACTTGGCCAAAAAGGGCGTATGCGTTTTTTCCTGAATATATTCAGGAAAAAACGCATACACTCTTTTTGGCCAACCAAGCAAGCTTGCAAAGGAAATCTGCACTACAATGAAGTCTCACTTCCCCCCGGTCAAAAGGGCCATCTGAAAAAAGTGTAAAATCCAGAAAGGCAGGACAGGCCATGGAGAACTGGGAGCCTTGTTATGCTGATGGGCGGGATGTAAATTGCCAACAGACACTCGGGAGAAGTGTATGGTGTTTCCTGAAACATCTAAAAAACAAAGCAACAGAGCCTAGGGCACTTCCACTTATGGTCCTATAGCTAAGGGAAATTAAAATCAAAAAGACACAGCCACCCCAAAGTTTGGGACGCCTCTGTTTACAAGAACCTCGTTTACAGTACAAGTTCAACATCGCAGAAAGTGAAAAATGGATAAAGAAGTTGTGGTATTTACTTACAAAGCAATATCACTCAGCAATGAAATCTATGTCATCAGGCCCTTAGCAGCACAATGAGTGGATTCAGGTATGATGATTCTAACTGATATAAGTCACACAGAAAAAGAAACATCATAAGATATCAGTAATACACGGAATGTAAACTTGGCTACACAGGAACTGAATTACAGAACAGAACAGGGTCTCAAATTTAGAAAACCAACTTATGCTTGCTTAAGGGTAAAGGTGAGTTGGGGTGCTGCATAAAACCAGAGATTGAAATGAGCACAGATAAAGTTCCTTAAGCCAAATATGGAATAGACAAGAGCTACTCCTTGCTCAACGAAATGGACTCAACACCGCATATTAAACGCCTAAGAATGTACCTGACTAGTAAGTATCTTAAAACCTATGGATTGCTATGTCTCCGAAAGAGAATCAAGCATGTGTACAGGGGCATAAACGCAGCAGTGATAGGATTGGAGAAGTTCGGTGAGCAAATGAAGACCCTTTGAAGTCATATTGCATGGTACCCATTCCACGGGTTTCAACTACCCAGGTTTAAGGTATTCTACCTTCAGCTAAAACATGCATGTGGAAACTAGAGTATGATCAACCATGTGATTGGGAAACGTGTTCAAATATGTCTCAGTTTTCGTACCCTGGTACTCGGGTGCAACATTCCAGACGCTTTACTAACACCCTCCCGACTTGGAGAGTCAGTCCCTTTAACCTCCTGTTTGGCCCAGTTTGCAATTTCTGTGGAAGATGAACAGGAATAGCGAGAACCAATGAGAGACTAGCTGGAGGTGTCTGGACGGGCAAATTTAACTCTCATTTCCCACCAGGAAGAGGAATTAACCAAAGGCTCAGCTTGCCGTGCCGGAACCAGATTAGGACCTGAAGCCATCCTGCGGTGTTGCGGCCAGCTCAAAAGAAAGCGAGTTGAAGAAAGGAGCTCAGGGGCACTGTAATTCACAAACCTGCAGAGTTATAAATGACAGCTATCGTCCAAAAATATACTGAAGTAAGGCTGCCAAGAGGACTTGAAAGCGGGGCAGAATTGCAGGAAACCGATTTCAGGAGGTAGACTGGAATTGCATTGAAAGCATAGGAAAAGAGGCAGAACGTCCACAATGATGCACTTGGCCAAAAAGGGCGTATGCGTTTTTTCCTGAATATATTCAGGAAAAAACGCATACGCCCTTTCTGGCCAACCAAGCAAGCTTGCAAAGGAAATCTGCACTACAATGAAGTCTCACTTCCCCCCGGTCAAAAGGGCCATCTGAAAAAAGTGTAAAATCCAGAAAGGCAGGACAGGCCATGGAGAACTGGGAGCCTTGTTATGCTGATGGGCGGGATGTAAATTGCCAACAGACACTCGGGAGAAGTGTATGGTGTTTCCTGAAACATCTAAAAAACAAAGCAACAGAGCCTAGGGCACTTCCACTTATGGTCCTATAGCTTAGGGAAATTTAAATCTAAAACACACAGCCACCCCAAAGTTTGGGACGCCTCTGTTTACAAGAACCTCGTTTACAGTACAAGTTCAACATCGCAGAAAGTGAAAAATGGATAAAGAAGTTGTGGTATTTACTTACAAAGCAGTATCACTCAACAATGAAATCTATGTCATCAGGCCCGTAGCAGCATAATGAGTGGATTCAGGTACGATGATTCTAACTGAAATAAGTCACACAGAAAAAGAAACATCATAAGATATCATTAATACACAGAATGTAAACTTGGCTACACAGGAACTGAATTCCAAAACAGAACAGGGTCTCAAATTTAGAAAACCAACTTATGCTTGCTTAAGAGGAAAGGTGAGTTGGGGTGCTGCATAAAACCAGAGATTGAAATGAGCACAGATAAAGTTCCTTAAGCCAAATATGGAATAGACAAGAGCTACTCCTTGCTCAACGAAATGGACTCAACACCCCATATTAAATGCCTAAGAATGTACCTGACTAGTAAGTATCTTAAAACCTATGGATTGCTATGTCTCCAAAAGAGAATCAAGCGTCTGTACAAGGGGATAAACGCAGCAGTGATAGGATTGGAGAAGTTCGGTGAGCAAATGAAGACCCTTTGAAGTCATGTTGCATGGTACCCATTACACGGGTCTCAACTCTCCAGGTTTAAGGTATTCTTCCTTCAGCTAAAACATGCATGTGGAACCCAGAGTATGATCAACCGTGTGAACGGGAGACGTGTTCAAATATGTCTCAGTTTTCCTCCCCTGGTACTCGGGTGCAACATTCCAGACGCTTTACTAACACCCTCCCGACTTGGAGAGTCAGTCCCTTTAACCTCCTGTTTGGCCCAGTTTGCAATTTCTGCGGAAGATGAACAGGAATAGCGAGAACCAATGAGAGACTAGCTGGAGGTGTCTGGACGGGCAAATTTAACTCTCATTTCCCACCAGGAAGAGGAATTAACCAAAGGCTCAGCGTGCCGTGCCGGAACCAGATTAGGGCCTGAAGCCATCCTGCGGTGTTGCGGCCAGCTCAAAAGAAAGCGAGTTGAAGAAAGGAGCTCAGGGGCACTGTAATTCACAAACCTGCAGAGTTATAAATGACAGCTATCGTCCAAAAATATACTGAAGTAAGGCTGCCAAGAGGACTTGAAAGCGGGGCAGAATTGCAGGACACCGATTTCAGGAGGTAGACTGGAATTGCATTGAAAGCATAGGAAAAGAGGCAGAACGTCCACAATGATGCACTTGGCCAAAAAGGGCGTATGCGTTTTTTCCTGAATATATTCAGGAAAAAACGCATACGCCCTTTTTGGCCAACCAAGCAAGCTTGCAAAGGAAATCTGCACTACAATGAAGTCTCACTTCCCCCCGGTCAAAAGGGCCATCTGAAAAAAGTGTAAAATCCAGAAAGGCAGGACAGGCCATGGAGAACTGGGAGCCTTGTTATGCTGATGGGCGGGATGTAAATTGCCAACAGACACTCGGGAGAAGTGTATGGTGTTTCCTGAAACATCTAAAAAACAAAGCAACAGAGCCTAGGGCACTTCCACTTATGGTCCTATAGCTTAGGGAAATTAAAATCAAAAAGACACAGCCACCCCAAAGTTTGGGACGCCTCTGTTTACAAGAACCTCATTTACCGTACAAGTTCAATATCACAGAAAGTGAAAAATGGATAAAGAAGTTGTGGTACTTACGTACAATGCAGTATCACTCAACAATGAAATCTATGTCATCAGGCCCGTAGCAGCATAATGAGTGGATTCAGGTACGATGATTCTAACTGAAATAAGTCACACAGAAAAAGAAACATCATAAGATATCACTAATACACAGAATGTAAACTTGGCTACACAGGAACTGAATTCCAAAACAGAACAGGGTCTCAAATTTAGAAAACCAACTTATGCTTGCTTAAGGGTAAAGGTGAGTTGGGGTGCTGAATAAAACCAGAGATTGAAATGAGCACAGATAAATTTCCTGAAGCCAAATATGGAATAGACAAGAGCTACTCCTTGCTCAACGAAATGGACTCAACACCGCATATTAAACGCCTAAGAATGTACCTGACTAGTAAGTATCTTAAAACCTATGGATTGCTATGTCTCCGAAAGAGAATCAAGCATGTGTACAGGGGCATAAACGCAGCAGTGATAGGATTGGAGAGGTTCGGTGAGCAAATGAAGACCCTTTGAAGTCATATTGCATGGTACCCATTCCACGGGTTTCAACTACCCAGGTTTAAGGTATTCTACCTTCAGCTAAAACATGCATGTGGAAACTAGAGTATGATCAACCATGTGATCGGGAAACGTGTTCAAATATGTCTCAGTTTTCGTACCCTGGTACTCGGGTGCAACATTCCAGACGCTTTACTAACACCCTCCCGACTTGGAGAGTCAGTCCCTTTAACCTCCTGTTTGGCCCAGTTTGCAATTTCTGTGGAAGATGAACAGGAATAGCGAGAACCAATGAGAGACTAGCTGGAGGTGTCTGGACGGGCAAATTTAACTCTCATTTCCCACCAGGAAGAGGAATTAACCAAAGGCTCAGCTTGCCGTGCCGGAACCAGATTAGGGCCTGAAGCCATCCTGCGGTGTTGCGGCCAGCTCAAAAGAAAGCGAGTTGAAGAAAGGAGCTCAGGGGCACTGTAATTCACAAACCTGCAGAGTTATAAATGACAGCTATCGTCCAAAAATATACTGAAGTAAGGCTGCCAAGAGGACTTGAAAGCGGGGCAGAATTGCAGGAAACCGATTTCAGGAGGTAGACTGGAATTGCATTGAAAGCATAGGAAAAGAGGCAGAACGTCCACAATGATGCACTTGGCCAAAAAGGGCGTATGCGTTTTTTCCTGAATATATTCAGGAAAAAACGCATACACTCTTTTTGGCCAACCAAGCAAGCTTGCAAAGGAAATCTGCACTACAATGAAGTCTCACTTCCCCCCGGTCAAAAGGGCCATCTGAAAAAAGTGTAAAATCCAGAAAGGCAGGACAGGCCATGGAGAACTGGGAGCCTTGTTATGCTGATGGGCGGGATGTAAATTGCCAACAGACACTCGGGAGAAGTGTATGGTGTTTCCTGAAACATCTAAAAAACAAAGCAACAGAGCCTAGGGCACTTCCACTTATGGTCCTATAGCTAAGGGAAATTAAAATCAAAAAGACACAGCCACCCCAAAGTTTGGGACGCCTCTGTTTACAAGAACCTCGTTTACAGTACAAGTTCAACATCGCAGAAAGTGAAAAATGGATAAAGAAGTTGTGGTATTTACTTACAAAGCAATATCACTCAGCAATGAAATCTATGTCATCAGGCCCTTAGCAGCACAATGAGTGGATTCAGGTATGATGATTCTAACTGATATAAGTCACACAGAAAAAGAAACATCATAAGATATCAGTAATACACGGAATGTAAACTTGGCTACACAGGAACTGAATTACAGAACAGAACAGGGTCTCAAATTTAGAAAACCAACTTATGCTTGCTTAAGGGTAAAGGTGAGTTGGGGTGCTGCATAAAACCAGAGATTGAAATGAGCACAGATAAAGTTCCTTAAGCCAAATATGGAATAGACAAGAGCTACTCCTTGCTCAACGAAATGGACTCAACACCGCATATTAAACGCCTAAGAATGTACCTGACTAGTAAGTATCTTAAAACCTATGGATTGCTATGTCTCCGAAAGAGAATCAAGCATGTGTACAGGGGCATAAACGCAGCAGTGATAGGATTGGAGAGGTTCGGTGAGCAAATGAAGACCCTTTGAAGTCATATTGCATGGTACCCATTCCACGGGTTTCAACTACCCAGGTTTAAGGTATTCTACCTTCAGCTAAAACATGCATGTGGAAACTAGAGTATGATCAACCATGTGATCGGGAAACGTGTTCAAATATGTCTCAGTTTTCGTACCCTGGTACTCGGGTGCAACATTCCAGACGCTTTACTAACACCCTCCCGACTTGGAGAGTCAGTCCCTTTAACCTCCTGTTTGGCCCAGTTTGCAATTTCTGTGGAAGATGAACAGGAATAGCGAGAACCAATGAGAGACTAGCTGGAGGTGTCTGGACGGGCAAATTTAACTCTCATTTCCCACCAGGAAGAGGAATTAACCAAAGGCTCAGCTTGCCGTGCCGGAACCAGATTAGGACCTGAAGCCATCCTGCGGTGTTGCGGCCAGCTCAAAAGAAAGCGAGTTGAAGAAAGGAGCTCAGGGGCACTGTAATTCACAAACCTGCAGAGTTATAAATGACAGCTATCGTCCAAAAATATACTGAAGTAAGGCTGCCAAGAGGACTTGAAAGCGGGGCAGAATTGCAGGAAACCGATTTCAGGAGGTAGACTGGAATTGCATTGAAAGCATAGGAAAAGAGGCAGAACGTCCACAATGATGCACTTGGCCAAAAAGGGCGTATGCGTTTTTTCCTGAATATATTCAGGAAAAAACGCATACGCCCTTTCTGGCCAACCAAGCAAGCTTGCAAAGGAAATCTGCACTACAATGAAGTCTCACTTCCCCCCGGTCAAAAGGGCCATCTGAAAAAAGTGTAAAATCCAGAAAGGCAGGACAGGCCATGGAGAACTGGGAGCCTTGTTATGCTGATGGGCGGGATGTAAATTGCCAACAGACACTCGGGAGAAGTGTATGGTGTTTCCTGAAACATCTAAAAAACAAAGCAACAGAGCCTAGGGCACTTCCACTTATGGTCCTATAGCTTAGGGAAATTTAAATCTAAAACACACAGCCACCCCAAAGTTTGGGACGCCTCTGTTTACAAGAACCTCGTTTACAGTACAAGTTCAACATCGCAGAAAGTGAAAAATGGATAAAGAAGTTGTGGTATTTACTTACAAAGCAGTATCACTCAACAATGAAATCTATGTCATCAGGCCCGTAGCAGCATAATGAGTGGATTCAGGTACGATGATTCTAACTGAAATAAGTCACACAGAAAAAGAAACATCATAAGATATCATTAATACACAGAATGTAAACTTGGCTACACAGGAACTGAATTCCAAAACAGAACAGGGTCTCAAATTTAGAAAACCAACTTATGCTTGCTTAAGAGGAAAGGTGAGTTGGGGTGCTGCATAAAACCAGAGATTGAAATGAGCACAGATAAAGTTCCTTAAGCCAAATATGGAATAGACAAGAGCTACTCCTTGCTCAACGAAATGGACTCAACACCCCATATTAAATGCCTAAGAATGTACCTGACTAGTAAGTATCTTAAAACCTATGGATTGCTATGTCTCCAAAAGAGAATCAAGCGTCTGTACAGGGGGATAAACGCAGCAGTGATAGGATTGGAGAAGTTCGGTGAGCAAATGAAGACCCTTTGAAGTCATATTGCATGGTACCCATTACACGGGTCTCAACTCTCCAGGTTTAAGGTATTCTTCCTTCAGCTAAAACATGCATGTGGAACCCAGAGTATGATCAACCGTGTGAATGGGAGACGTGTTCAAATATGTCTCAGTTTTCCTCCCCTGGTACTCGGGTGCAACATTCCAGACGCTTTACTAACACCCTCCCGACTTGGAGAGTCAGTCCCTTTAACCTCCTGTTTGGCCCAGTTTGCAATTTCTGCGGAAGATGAACAGGAATAGCGAGAACCAATGAGAGACTAGCTGGAGGTGTCTGGACGGGCAAATTTAACTCTCATTTCCCACCAGGAAGAGGAATTAACCAAAGGCTCAGCGTGCCGTGCCGGAACCAGATTAGGGCCTGAAGCCATCCTGCGGTGTTGCGGCCAGCTCAAAAGAAAGCGAGTTGAAGAAAGGAGCTCAGGGGCACTGTAATTCACAAACCTGCAGAGTTATAAATGACAGCTATCGTCCAAAAATATACTGAAGTAAGGCTGCCAAGAGGACTTGAAAGCGGGGCAGAATTGCAGGAGACCGATTTCAGGAGGTAGACTGGAATTGCATTGAAAGCATAGGAAAAGAGGCAGAACGTCCACAATGATGCACTTGGCCAAAAAGGACGTATGCGTTTTTTCCTGAATATATTCAGGAAAAAACGCATACGCCCTTTTTGGCCAACCAAGCAAGCTTGCAAAGGAAATCTGCACTACAATGAAGTCTCACTTCCCCCCGGTCAAAAGGGCCATCTGAAAAAAGTGTAAAATCCAGAAAGGCAGGACAGGCCATGGAGAACTGGGAGCCTTGTTATGCTGATGGGCGGGATGTATATTGCCAACAGCCACTCGGGAGAAGTGTATGGTGTTTCCTGAAACATCTAAAAAACAAAGCAACAGAGCCTAGGGCACTTCCACTTATGGTCCTATAGCTTAGGGAAATTAAAATCAAAAAGACACAGCCACCCCAAAGTTTGGGACGCCTCTGTTTACAAGAACCTCATTTACCGTACAAGTTCAATATCACAGAAAGTGAAAAATGGATAAAGAAGTTGTGGTACTTACGTACAATGCAGTATCACTCAACAATGAAATCTATGTCATCAGGCCCGTAGCAGCATAATGAGTGGATTCAGGTACGATGATTCTAACTGAAATAAGTCACACAGAAAAAGAAACATCATAAGATATCACTAATACACAGAATGTAAACTTGGCTACACAGGAACTGAATTCCAAAACAGAACAGGGTCTCAAATTTAGAAAACCAACTTATGCTTGCTTAAGGGGAAAGGTGAGTTGGGGTGCTGCATAAAACCAGAGATTGAAATGAGCACAGATAAATTTCCTGAAGCCAAATATGGAATAGACAAGAGCTACTCCTTGCTCAACGAAATGGACTCAACACCGCATATTAAACGCCTAAGAATGTACCTGACTAGTAAGTATCTTAAAACCTATGGATTGCTATGTCTCCGAAAGAGAATCAAGCATGTGTACAGGGGCATAAACGCAGCAGTGATAGGATTGGAGAAGTTCGGTGAGCAAATGAAGACCCTTTGAAGTCATATTGCATGGTACCCATTCCACGGGTTTCAACTACCCAGGTTTAAGGTATTCTACCTTCAGCTAAAACATGCATGTGGAAACTAGAGTATGATCAACCATGTGATTGGGAAACGTGTTCAAATATATCTCAGTTTTCGTACCCTGGTACTCGGGTGCAACATTCCAGACGCTTTACTAACACCCTCCCGACTTGGAGAGTCAGTCCCTTTAACCTCCTGTTTGGCCCAGTTTGCAATTTCTGTGGAAGATGAACAGGAATAGCGAGAACCAATGAGAGACTAGCTGGAGGTGTCTGGACGGGCAAATTTAACTCTCATTTCCCACCAGGAAGAGGAATTAACCAAAGGCTCAGCTTGCCGTGCCGGAACCAGATTAGGACCTGAAGCCATCCTGCGGTGTTGCGGCCAGCTCAAAAGAAAGCGAGTTGAAGAAAGGAGCTCAGGGGCACTGTAATTCACAAACCTGCAGAGTTATAAATGACAGCTATCGTCCAAAAATATACTGAAGTAAGGCTGCCAAGAGGACTTGAAAGCGGGGCAGAATTGCAGGAAACCGATTTCAGGAGGTAGACTGGAATTGCATTGAAAGCATAGGAAAAGAGGCAGAACGTCCACAATGATGCACTTGGCCAAAAAGGGCGTATGCGTTTTTTCCTGAATATATTCAGGAAAAAACGCATACGCCCTTTCTGGCCAACCAAGCAAGCTTGCAAAGGAAATCTGCACTACAATGAAGTCTCACTTCCCCCCGGTCAAAAGGGCCATCTGAAAAAAGTGTAAAATCCAGAAAGGCAGGACAGGCCATGGAGAACTGGGAGCCTTGTTATGCTGATGGGCGGGATGTAAATTGCCAACAGACACTCGGGAGAAGTGTATGGTGTTTCCTGAAACATCTAAAAAACAAAGCAACAGAGCCTAGGGCACTTCCACTTATGGTCCTATAGCTTAGGGAAATTTAAATCTAAAACACACAGCCACCCCAAAGTTTGGGACGCCTCTGTTTACAAGAACCTCGTTTACAGTACAAGTTCAACATCGCAGAAAGTGAAAAATGGATAAAGAAGTTGTGGTATTTACTTACAAAGCAGTATCACTCAACAATGAAATCTATGTCATCAGGCCCGTAGCAGCATAATGAGTGGATTCAGGTACGATGATTCTAACTGAAATAAGTCACACAGAAAAAGAAACATCATAAGATATCATTAATACACAGAATGTAAACTTGGCTACACAGGAACTGAATTCCAAAACAGAACAGGGTCTCAAATTTAGAAAACCAACTTATGCTTGCTTAAGAGGAAAGGTGAGTTGGGGTGCTGCATAAAACCAGAGATTGAAATGAGCACAGATAAAGTTCCTTAAGCCAAATATGGAATAGACAAGAGCTACTCCTTGCTCAACGAAATGGACTCAACACCCCATATTAAATGCCTAAGAATGTACCTGACTAGTAAGTATCTTAAAACCTATGGATTGCTATGTCTCCAAAAGAGAATCAAGCGTCTGTACAAGGGGATAAACGCAGCAGTGATAGGATTGGAGAAGTTCGGTGAGCAAATGAAGACCCTTTGAAGTCATGTTGCATGGTACCCATTACACGGGTCTCAACTCTCCAGGTTTAAGGTATTCTTCCTTCAGCTAAAACATGCATGTGGAACCCAGAGTATGATCAACCGTGTGAACGGGAGACGTGTTCAAATATGTCTCAGTTTTCCTCCCCTGGTACTCGGGTGCAACATTCCAGACGCTTTACTAACACCCTCCCGACTTGGAGAGTCAGTCCCTTTAACCTCCTGTTTGGCCCAGTTTGCAATTTCTGCGGAAGATGAACAGGAATAGCGAGAACCAATGAGAGACTAGCTGGAGGTGTCTGGACGGGCAAATTTAACTCTCATTTCCCACCAGGAAGAGGAATTAACCAAAGGCTCAGCGTGCCGTGCCGGAACCAGATTAGGGCCTGAAGCCATCCTGCGGTGTTGCGGCCAGCTCAAAAGAAAGCGAGTTGAAGAAAGGAGCTCAGGGGCACTGTAATTCACAAACCTGCAGAGTTATAAATGACAGCTATCGTCCAAAAATATACTGAAGTAAGGCTGCCAAGAGGACTTGAAAGCGGGGCAGAATTGCAGGACACCGATTTCAGGAGGTAGACTGGAATTGCATTGAAAGCATAGGAAAAGAGGCAGAACGTCCACAATGATGCACTTGGCCAAAAAGGGCGTATGCGTTTTTTCCTGAATATATTCAGGAAAAAATGCATACGCCCTTTTTGGCCAACCAAGCAAGCTTGCAAAGGAAATCTGCACTACAATGAAGTCTCACTTCCCCCCGGTCAAAAGGGCCATCTGAAAAAAGTGTAAAATCCAGAAAGGCAGGACAGGCCATGGAGAACTGGGAGCCTTGTTATGCTGATGGGCGGGATGTAAATTGCCAACAGACACTCGGGAGAAGTGTATGGTGTTTCCTGAAACATCTAAAAAACAAAGCAACAGAGCCTAGGGCACTTCCACTTATGGTCCTATAGCTTAGGGAAATTAAAATCAAAAAGACACAGCCACCCCAAAGTTTGGGACGCCTCTGTTTACAAGAACCTCATTTACCGTACAAGTTCAATATCACAGAAAGTGAAAAATGGATAAAGAAGTTGTGGTACTTACGTACAATGCAGTATCACTCAACAATGAAATCTATGTCATCAGGCCCGTAGCAGCATAATGAGTGGATTCAGGTACGATGATTCTAACTGAAATAAGTCACACAGAAAAAGAAACATCATAAGATATCACTAATACACAGAATGTAAACTTGGCTACACAGGAACTGAATTCCAAAACAGAACAGGGTCTCAAATTTAGAAAACCAACTTATGCTTGCTTAAGGGTAAAGGTGAGTTGGGGTGCTGAATAAAACCAGAGATTGAAATGAGCACAGATAAATTTCCTGAAGCCAAATATGGAATAGACAAGAGCTACTCCTTGCTCAACGAAATGGACTCAACACCGCATATTAAACGCCTAAGAATGTACCTGACTAGTAAGTATCTTAAAACCTATGGATTGCTATGTCTCCGAAAGAGAATCAAGCATGTGTACAGGGGCATAAACGCAGCAGTGATAGGATTGGAGAGGTTCGGTGAGCAAATGAAGACCCTTTGAAGTCATATTGCATGGTACCCATTCCACGGGTTTCAACTACCCAGGTTTAAGGTATTCTACCTTCAGCTAAAACATGCATGTGGAAACTAGAGTATGATCAACCATGTGATCGGGAAACGTGTTCAAATATGTCTCAGTTTTCGTACCCTGGTACTCGGGTGCAACATTCCAGACGCTTTACTAACACCCTCCCGACTTGGAGAGTCAGTCCCTTTAACCTCCTGTTTGGCCCAGTTTGCAATTTCTGTGGAAGATGAACAGGAATAGCGAGAACCAATGAGAGACTAGCTGGAGGTGTCTGGACGGGCAAATTTAACTCTCATTTCCCACCAGGAAGAGGAATTAACCAAAGGCTCAGCTTGCCGTGCCGGAACCAGATTAGGGCCTGAAGCCATCCTGCGGTGTTGCGGCCAGCTCAAAAGAAAGCGAGTTGAAGAAAGGAGCTCAGGGGCACTGTAATTCACAAACCTGCAGAGTTATAAATGACAGCTATCGTCCAAAAATATACTGAAGTAAGGCTGCCAAGAGGACTTGAAAGCGGGGCAGAATTGCAGGAAACCGATTTCAGGAGGTAGACTGGAATTGCATTGAAAGCATAGGAAAAGAGGCAGAACGTCCACAATGATGCACTTGGCCAAAAAGGGCGTATGCGTTTTTTCCTGAATATATTCAGGAAAAAACGCATACACTCTTTTTGGCCAACCAAGCAAGCTTGCAAAGGAAATCTGCACTACAATGAAGTCTCACTTCCCCCCGGTCAAAAGGGCCATCTGAAAAAAGTGTAAAATCCAGAAAGGCAGGACAGGCCATGGAGAACTGGGAGCCTTGTTATGCTGATGGGCGGGATGTAAATTGCCAACAGACACTCGGGAGAAGTGTATGGTGTTTCCTGAAACATCTAAAAAACAAAGCAACAGAGCCTAGGGCACTTCCACTTATGGTCCTATAGCTAAGGGAAATTAAAATCAAAAAGACACAGCCACCCCAAAGTTTGGGACGCCTCTGTTTACAAGAACCTCGTTTACAGTACAAGTTCAACATCGCAGAAAGTGAAAAATGGATAAAGAAGTTGTGGTATTTACTTACAAAGCAATATCACTCAGCAATGAAATCTATGTCATCAGGCCCTTAGCAGCACAATGAGTGGATTCAGGTATGATGATTCTAACTGATATAAGTCACACAGAAAAAGAAACATCATAAGATATCAGTAATACACGGAATGTAAACTTGGCTACACAGGAACTGAATTACAGAACAGAACAGGGTCTCAAATTTAGAAAACCAACTTATGCTTGCTTAAGGGTAAAGGTGAGTTGGGGTGCTGCATAAAACCAGAGATTGAAATGAGCACAGATAAAGTTCCTTAAGCCAAATATGGAATAGACAAGAGCTACTCCTTGCTCAACGAAATGGACTCAACACCGCATATTAAACGCCTAAGAATGTACCTGACTAGTAAGTATCTTAAAACCTATGGATTGCTATGTCTCCGAAAGAGAATCAAGCATGTGTACAGGGGCATAAACGCAGCAGTGATAGGATTGGAGAGGTTCGGTGAGCAAATGAAGACCCTTTGAAGTCATATTGCATGGTACCCATTCCACGGGTTTCAACTACCCAGGTTTAAGGTATTCTACCTTCAGCTAAAACATGCATGTGGAAACTAGAGTATGATCAACCATGTGATCGGGAAACGTGTTCAAATATGTCTCAGTTTTCGTACCCTGGTACTCGGGTGCAACATTCCAGACGCTTTACTAACACCCTCCCGACTTGGAGAGTCAGTCCCTTTAACCTCCTGTTTGGCCCAGTTTGCAATTTCTGTGGAAGATGAACAGGAATAGCGAGAACCAATGAGAGACTAGCTGGAGGTGTCTGGACGGGCAAATTTAACTCTCATTTCCCACCAGGAAGAGGAATTAACCAAAGGCTCAGCTTGCCGTGCCGGAACCAGATTAGGACCTGAAGCCATCCTGCGGTGTTGCGGCCAGCTCAAAAGAAAGCGAGTTGAAGAAAGGAGCTCAGGGGCACTGTAATTCACAAACCTGCAGAGTTATAAATGACAGCTATCGTCCAAAAATATACTGAAGTAAGGCTGCCAAGAGGACTTGAAAGCGGGGCAGAATTGCAGGAAACCGATTTCAGGAGGTAGACTGGAATTGCATTGAAAGCATAGGAAAAGAGGCAGAACGTCCACAATGATGCACTTGGCCAAAAAGGGCGTATGCGTTTTTTCCTGAATATATTCAGGAAAAAACGCATACGCCCTTTCTGGCCAACCAAGCAAGCTTGCAAAGGAAATCTGCACTACAATGAAGTCTCACTTCCCCCCGGTCAAAAGGGCCATCTGAAAAAAGTGTAAAATCCAGAAAGGCAGGACAGGCCATGGAGAACTGGGAGCCTTGTTATGCTGATGGGCGGGATGTAAATTGCCAACAGACACTCGGGAGAAGTGTATGGTGTTTCCTGAAACATCTAAAAAACAAAGCAACAGAGCCTAGGGCACTTCCACTTATGGTCCTATAGCTTAGGGAAATTTAAATCTAAAACACACAGCCACCCCAAAGTTTGGGACGCCTCTGTTTACAAGAACCTCGTTTACAGTACAAGTTCAACATCGCAGAAAGTGAAAAATGGATAAAGAAGTTGTGGTATTTACTTACAAAGCAGTATCACTCAACAATGAAATCTATGTCATCAGGCCCGTAGCAGCATAATGAGTGGATTCAGGTACGATGATTCTAACTGAAATAAGTCACACAGAAAAAGAAACATCATAAGATATCATTAATACACAGAATGTAAACTTGGCTACACAGGAACTGAATTCCAAAACAGAACAGGGTCTCAAATTTAGAAAACCAACTTATGCTTGCTTAAGAGGAAAGGTGAGTTGGGGTGCTGCATAAAACCAGAGATTGAAATGAGCACAGATAAAGTTCCTTAAGCCAAATATGGAATAGACAAGAGCTACTCCTTGCTCAACGAAATGGACTCAACACCCCATATTAAATGCCTAAGAATGTACCTGACTAGTAAGTATCTTAAAACCTATGGATTGCTATGTCTCCAAAAGAGAATCAAGCGTCTGTACAGGGGGATAAACGCAGCAGTGATAGGATTGGAGAAGTTCGGTGAGCAAATGAAGACCCTTTGAAGTCATATTGCATGGTACCCATTACACGGGTCTCAACTCTCCAGGTTTAAGGTATTCTTCCTTCAGCTAAAACATGCATGTGGAACCCAGAGTATGATCAACCGTGTGAACGGGAGACGTGTTCAAATATGTCTCAGTTTTCCTCCCCTGGTACTCGGGTGCAACATTCCAGACGCTTTACTAACACCCTCCCGACTTGGAGAGTCAGTCCCTTTAACCTCCTGTTTGGCCCAGTTTGCAATTTCTGCGGAAGATGAACAGGAATAGCGAGAACCAATGAGAGACTAGCTGGAGGTGTCTGGACGGGCAAATTTAACTCTCATTTCCCACCAGGAAGAGGAATTAACCAAAGGCTCAGCGTGCCGTGCCGGAACCAGATTAGGGCCTGAAGCCATCCTGCGGTGTTGCGGCCAGCTCAAAAGAAAGCGAGTTGAAGAAAGGAGCTCAGGGGCACTGTAATTCACAAACCTGCAGAGTTATAAATGACAGCTATCGTCCAAAAATATACTGAAGTAAGGCTGCCAAGAGGACTTGAAAGCGGGGCAGAATTGCAGGACACCGATTTCAGGAGGTAGACTGGAATTGCATTGAAAGCATAGGAAAAGAGGCAGAACGTCCACAATGATGCACTTGGCCAAAAAGGGCGTATGCGTTTTTTCCTGAATATATTCAGGAAAAAACGCATACGCCCTTTTTGGCCAACCAAGCAAGCTTGCAAAGGAAATCTGCACTACAATGAAGTCTCACTTCCCCCCGGTCAAAAGGGCCATCTGAAAAAAGTGTAAAATCCAGAAAGGCAGGACAGGCCATGGAGAACTGGGAGCCTTGTTATGCTGATGGGCGGGATGTAAATTGCCAACAGACACTCGGGAGAAGTGTATGGTGTTTCCTGAAACATCTAAAAAACAAAGCAACAGAGCCTAGGGCACTTCCACTTATGGTCCTATAGCTTAGGGAAATTAAAATCAAAAAGACACAGCCACCCCAAAGTTTGGGACGCCTCTGTTTACAAGAACCTCATTTACCGTACAAGTTCAATATCACAGAAAGTGAAAAATGGATAAAGAAGTTGTGGTACTTACGTACAATGCAGTATCACTCAACAATGAAATCTATGTCATCAGGCCCGTAGCAGCATAATGAGTGGATTCAGGTACGATGATTCTAACTGAAATAAGTCACACAGAAAAAGAAACATCATAAGATATCACTAATACACAGAATGTAAACTTGGCTACACAGGAACTGAATTCCAAAACAGAACAGGGTCTCAAATTTAGAAAACCAACTTATGCTTGCTTAAGGGTAAAGGTGAGTTGGGGTGCTGAATAAAACCAGAGATTGAAATGAGCACAGATAAATTTCCTGAAGCCAAATATGGAATAGACAAGAGCTACTCCTTGCTCAACGAAATGGACTCAACACCGCATATTAAACGCCTAAGAATGTACCTGACTAGTAAGTATCTTAAAACCTATGGATTGCTATGTCTCCGAAAGAGAATCAAGCATGTGTACAGGGGCATAAACGCAGCAGTGATAGGATTGGAGAGGTTCGGTGAGCAAATGAAGACCCTTTGAAGTCATATTGCATGGTACCCATTCCACGGGTTTCAACTACCCAGGTTTAAGGTATTCTACCTTCAGCTAAAACATGCATGTGGAAACTAGAGTATGATCAACCATGTGATCGGGAAACGTGTTCAAATATGTCTCAGTTTTCGTACCCTGGTACTCGGGTGCAACATTCCAGACGCTTTACTAACACCCTCCCGACTTGGAGAGTCAGTCCCTTTAACCTCCTGTTTGGCCCAGTTTGCAATTTCTGTGGAAGATGAACAGGAATAGCGAGAACCAATGAGAGACTAGCTGGAGGTGTCTGGACGGGCAAATTTAACTCTCATTTCCCACCAGGAAGAGGAATTAACCAAAGGCTCAGCTTGCCGTGCCGGAACCAGATTAGGGCCTGAAGCCATCCTGCGGTGTTGCGGCCAGCTCAAAAGAAAGCGAGTTGAAGAAAGGAGCTCAGGGGCACTGTAATTCACAAACCTGCAGAGTTATAAATGACAGCTATCGTCCAAAAATATACTGAAGTAAGGCTGCCAAGAGGACTTGAAAGCGGGGCAGAATTGCAGGAAACCGATTTCAGGAGGTAGACTGGAATTGCATTGAAAGCATAGGAAAAGAGGCAGAACGTCCACAATGATGCACTTGGCCAAAAAGGGCGTATGCGTTTTTTCCTGAATATATTCAGGAAAAAACGCATACACTCTTTTTGGCCAACCAAGCAAGCTTGCAAAGGAAATCTGCACTACAATGAAGTCTCACTTCCCCCCGGTCAAAAGGGCCATCTGAAAAAAGTGTAAAATCCAGAAAGGCAGGACAGGCCATGGAGAACTGGGAGCCTTGTTATGCTGATGGGCGGGATGTAAATTGCCAACAGACACTCGGGAGAAGTGTATGGTGTTTCCTGAAACATCTAAAAAACAAAGCAACAGAGCCTAGGGCACTTCCACTTATGGTCCTATAGCTAAGGGAAATTAAAATCAAAAAGACACAGCCACCCCAAAGTTTGGGACGCCTCTGTTTACAAGAACCTCGTTTACAGTACAAGTTCAACATCGCAGAAAGTGAAAAATGGATAAAGAAGTTGTGGTATTTACTTACAAAGCAATATCACTCAGCAATGAAATCTATGTCATCAGGCCCTTAGCAGCACAATGAGTGGATTCAGGTATGATGATTCTAACTGATATAAGTCACACAGAAAAAGAAACATCATAAGATATCAGTAATACACGGAATGTAAACTTGGCTACACAGGAACTGAATTACAGAACAGAACAGGGTCTCAAATTTAGAAAACCAACTTATGCTTGCTTAAGGGTAAAGGTGAGTTGGGGTGCTGCATAAAACCAGAGATTGAAATGAGCACAGATAAAGTTCCTTAAGCCAAATATGGAATAGACAAGAGCTACTCCTTGCTCAACGAAATGGACTCAACACCGCATATTAAACGCCTAAGAATGTACCTGACTAGTAAGTATCTTAAAACCTATGGATTGCTATGTCTCCGAAAGAGAATCAAGCATGTGTACAGGGGCATAAACGCAGCAGTGATAGGATTGGAGAGGTTCGGTGAGCAAATGAAGACCCTTTGAAGTCATATTGCATGGTACCCATTCCACGGGTTTCAACTACCCAGGTTTAAGGTATTCTACCTTCAGCTAAAACATGCATGTGGAAACTAGAGTATGATCAACCATGTGATCGGGAAACGTGTTCAAATATGTCTCAGTTTTCGTACCCTGGTACTCGGGTGCAACATTCCAGACGCTTTACTAACACCCTCCCGACTTGGAGAGTCAGTCCCTTTAACCTCCTGTTTGGCCCAGTTTGCAATTTCTGTGGAAGATGAACAGGAATAGCGAGAACCAATGAGAGACTAGCTGGAGGTGTCTGGACGGGCAAATTTAACTCTCATTTCCCACCAGGAAGAGGAATTAACCAAAGGCTCAGCTTGCCGTGCCGGAACCAGATTAGGACCTGAAGCCATCCTGCGGTGTTGCGGCCAGCTCAAAAGAAAGCGAGTTGAAGAAAGGAGCTCAGGGGCACTGTAATTCACAAACCTGCAGAGTTATAAATGACAGCTATCGTCCAAAAATATACTGAAGTAAGGCTGCCAAGAGGACTTGAAAGCGGGGCAGAATTGCAGGAAACCGATTTCAGGAGGTAGACTGGAATTGCATTGAAAGCATAGGAAAAGAGGCAGAACGTCCACAATGATGCACTTGGCCAAAAAGGGCGTATGCGTTTTTTCCTGAATATATTCAGGAAAAAACGCATACGCCCTTTCTGGCCAACCAAGCAAGCTTGCAAAGGAAATCTGCACTACAATGAAGTCTCACTTCCCCCCGGTCAAAAGGGCCATCTGAAAAAAGTGTAAAATCCAGAAAGGCAGGACAGGCCATGGAGAACTGGGAGCCTTGTTATGCTGATGGGCGGGATGTAAATTGCCAACAGACACTCGGGAGAAGTGTATGGTGTTTCCTGAAACATCTAAAAAACAAAGCAACAGAGCCTAGGGCACTTCCACTTATGGTCCTATAGCTTAGGGAAATTTAAATCTAAAACACACAGCCACCCCAAAGTTTGGGACGCCTCTGTTTACAAGAACCTCGTTTACAGTACAAGTTCAACATCGCAGAAAGTGAAAAATGGATAAAGAAGTTGTGGTATTTACTTACAAAGCAGTATCACTCAACAATGAAATCTATGTCATCAGGCCCGTAGCAGCATAATGAGTGGATTCAGGTACGATGATTCTAACTGAAATAAGTCACACAGAAAAAGAAACATCATAAGATATCATTAATACACAGAATGTAAACTTGGCTACACAGGAACTGAATTCCAAAACAGAACAGGGTCTCAAATTTAGAAAACCAACTTATGCTTGCTTAAGAGGAAAGGTGAGTTGGGGTGCTGCATAAAACCAGAGATTGAAATGAGCACAGATAAAGTTCCTTAAGCCAAATATGGAATAGACAAGAGCTACTCCTTGCTCAACGAAATGGACTCAACACCCCATATTAAATGCCTAAGAATGTACCTGACTAGTAAGTATCTTAAAACCTATGGATTGCTATGTCTCCAAAAGAGAATCAAGCGTCTGTACAGGGGGATAAACGCAGCAGTGATAGGATTGGAGAAGTTCGGTGAGCAAATGAAGACCCTTTGAAGTCATATTGCATGGTACCCATTACACGGGTCTCAACTCTCCAGGTTTAAGGTATTCTTCCTTCAGCTAAAACATGCATGTGGAACCCAGAGTATGATCAACCGTGTGAACGGGAGACGTGTTCAAATATGTCTCAGTTTTCCTCCCCTGGTACTCGGGTGCAACATTCCAGACGCTTTACTAACACCCTCCCGACTTGGAGAGTCAGTCCCTTTAACCTCCTGTTTGGCCCAGTTTGCAATTTCTGCGGAAGATGAACAGGAATAGCGAGAACCAATGAGAGACTAGCTGGAGGTGTCTGGACGGGCAAATTTAACTCTCATTTCCCACCAGGAAGAGGAATTAACCAAAGGCTCAGCGTGCCGTGCCGGAACCAGATTAGGGCCTGAAGCCATCCTGCGGTGTTGCGGCCAGCTCAAAAGAAAGCGAGTTGAAGAAAGGAGCTCAGGGGCACTGTAATTCACAAACCTGCAGAGTTATAAATGACAGCTATCGTCCAAAAATATACTGAAGTAAGGCTGCCAAGAGGACTTGAAAGCGGGGCAGAATTGCAGGAGACCGATTTCAGGAGGTAGACTGGAATTGCATTGAAAGCATAGGAAAAGAGGCAGAACGTCCACAATGATGCACTTGGCCAAAAAGGACGTATGCGTTTTTTCCTGAATATATTCAGGAAAAAACGCATACGCCCTTTTTGGCCAACCAAGCAAGCTTGCAAAGGAAATCTGCACTACAATGAAGTCTCACTTCCCCCCGGTCAAAAGGGCCATCTGAAAAAAGTGTAAAATCCAGAAAGGCAGGACAGGCCATGGAGAACTGGGAGCCTTGTTATGCTGATGGGCGGGATGTATATTGCCAACAGCCACTCGGGAGAAGTGTATGGTGTTTCCTGAAACATCTAAAAAACAAAGCAACAGAGCCTAGGGCACTTCCACTTATGGTCCTATAGCTTAGGGAAATTAAAATCAAAAAGACACAGCCACCCCAAAGTTTGGGACGCCTCTGTTTACAAGAACCTCATTTACCGTACAAGTTCAATATCACAGAAAGTGAAAAATGGATAAAGAAGTTGTGGTACTTACGTACAATGCAGTATCACTCAACAATGAAATCTATGTCATCAGGCCCGTAGCAGCATAATGAGTGGATTCAGGTACGATGATTCTAACTGAAATAAGTCACACAGAAAAAGAAACATCATAAGATATCACTAATACACAGAATGTAAACTTGGCTACACAGGAACTGAATTCCAAAACAGAACAGGGTCTCAAATTTAGAAAACCAACTTATGCTTGCTTAAGGGGAAAGGTGAGTTGGGGTGCTGCATAAAACCAGAGATTGAAATGAGCACAGATAAATTTCCTGAAGCCAAATATGGAATAGACAAGAGCTACTCCTTGCTCAACGAAATGGACTCAACACCGCATATTAAACGCCTAAGAATGTACCTGACTAGTAAGTATCTTAAAACCTATGGATTGCTATGTCTCCGAAAGAGAATCAAGCATGTGTACAGGGGCATAAACGCAGCAGTGATAGGATTGGAGAAGTTCGGTGAGCAAATGAAGACCCTTTGAAGTCATATTGCATGGTACCCATTCCACGGGTTTCAACTACCCAGGTTTAAGGTATTCTACCTTCAGCTAAAACATGCATGTGGAAACTAGAGTATGATCAACCATGTGATTGGGAAACGTGTTCAAATATATCTCAGTTTTCGTACCCTGGTACTCGGGTGCAACATTCCAGACGCTTTACTAACACCCTCCCGACTTGGAGAGTCAGTCCCTTTAACCTCCTGTTTGGCCCAGTTTGCAATTTCTGTGGAAGATGAACAGGAATAGCGAGAACCAATGAGAGACTAGCTGGAGGTGTCTGGACGGGCAAATTTAACTCTCATTTCCCACCAGGAAGAGGAATTAACCAAAGGCTCAGCTTGCCGTGCCGGAACCAGATTAGGACCTGAAGCCATCCTGCGGTGTTGCGGCCAGCTCAAAAGAAAGCGAGTTGAAGAAAGGAGCTCAGGGGCACTGTAATTCACAAACCTGCAGAGTTATAAATGACAGCTATCGTCCAAAAATATACTGAAGTAAGGCTGCCAAGAGGACTTGAAAGCGGGGCAGAATTGCAGGAAACCGATTTCAGGAGGTAGACTGGAATTGCATTGAAAGCATAGGAAAAGAGGCAGAACGTCCACAATGATGCACTTGGCCAAAAAGGGCGTATGCGTTTTTTCCTGAATATATTCAGGAAAAAACGCATACGCCCTTTCTGGCCAACCAAGCAAGCTTGCAAAGGAAATCTGCACTACAATGAAGTCTCACTTCCCCCCGGTCAAAAGGGCCATCTGAAAAAAGTGTAAAATCCAGAAAGGCAGGACAGGCCATGGAGAACTGGGAGCCTTGTTATGCTGATGGGCGGGATGTAAATTGCCAACAGACACTCGGGAGAAGTGTATGGTGTTTCCTGAAACATCTAAAAAACAAAGCAACAGAGCCTAGGGCACTTCCACTTATGGTCCTATAGCTTAGGGAAATTTAAATCTAAAACACACAGCCACCCCAAAGTTTGGGACGCCTCTGTTTACAAGAACCTCGTTTACAGTACAAGTTCAACATCGCAGAAAGTGAAAAATGGATAAAGAAGTTGTGGTATTTACTTACAAAGCAGTATCACTCAACAATGAAATCTATGTCATCAGGCCCGTAGCAGCATAATGAGTGGATTCAGGTACGATGATTCTAACTGAAATAAGTCACACAGAAAAAGAAACATCATAAGATATCATTAATACACAGAATGTAAACTTGGCTACACAGGAACTGAATTCCAAAACAGAACAGGGTCTCAAATTTAGAAAACCAACTTATGCTTGCTTAAGAGGAAAGGTGAGTTGGGGTGCTGCATAAAACCAGAGATTGAAATGAGCACAGATAAAGTTCCTTAAGCCAAATATGGAATAGACAAGAGCTACTCCTTGCTCAACGAAATGGACTCAACACCCCATATTAAATGCCTAAGAATGTACCTGACTAGTAAGTATCTTAAAACCTATGGATTGCTATGTCTCCAAAAGAGAATCAAGCGTCTGTACAAGGGGATAAACGCAGCAGTGATAGGATTGGAGAAGTTCGGTGAGCAAATGAAGACCCTTTGAAGTCATGTTGCATGGTACCCATTACACGGGTCTCAACTCTCCAGGTTTAAGGTATTCTTCCTTCAGCTAAAACATGCATGTGGAACCCAGAGTATGATCAACCGTGTGAACGGGAGACGTGTTCAAATATGTCTCAGTTTTCCTCCCCTGGTACTCGGGTGCAACATTCCAGACGCTTTACTAACACCCTCCCGACTTGGAGAGTCAGTCCCTTTAACCTCCTGTTTGGCCCAGTTTGCAATTTCTGCGGAAGATGAACAGGAATAGCGAGAACCAATGAGAGACTAGCTGGAGGTGTCTGGACGGGCAAATTTAACTCTCATTTCCCACCAGGAAGAGGAATTAACCAAAGGCTCAGCGTGCCGTGCCGGAACCAGATTAGGGCCTGAAGCCATCCTGCGGTGTTGCGGCCAGCTCAAAAGAAAGCGAGTTGAAGAAAGGAGCTCAGGGGCACTGTAATTCACAAACCTGCAGAGTTATAAATGACAGCTATCGTCCAAAAATATACTGAAGTAAGGCTGCCAAGAGGACTTGAAAGCGGGGCAGAATTGCAGGACACCGATTTCAGGAGGTAGACTGGAATTGCATTGAAAGCATAGGAAAAGAGGCAGAACGTCCACAATGATGCACTTGGCCAAAAAGGGCGTATGCGTTTTTTCCTGAATATATTCAGGAAAAAATGCATACGCCCTTTTTGGCCAACCAAGCAAGCTTGCAAAGGAAATCTGCACTACAATGAAGTCTCACTTCCCCCCGGTCAAAAGGGCCATCTGAAAAAAGTGTAAAATCCAGAAAGGCAGGACAGGCCATGGAGAACTGGGAGCCTTGTTATGCTGATGGGCGGGATGTAAATTGCCAACAGACACTCGGGAGAAGTGTATGGTGTTTCCTGAAACATCTAAAAAACAAAGCAACAGAGCCTAGGGCACTTCCACTTATGGTCCTATAGCTTAGGGAAATTAAAATCAAAAAGACACAGCCACCCCAAAGTTTGGGACGCCTCTGTTTACAAGAACCTCATTTACCGTACAAGTTCAATATCACAGAAAGTGAAAAATGGATAAAGAAGTTGTGGTACTTACGTACAATGCAGTATCACTCAACAATGAAATCTATGTCATCAGGCCCGTAGCAGCATAATGAGTGGATTCAGGTACGATGATTCTAACTGAAATAAGTCACACAGAAAAAGAAACATCATAAGATATCACTAATACACAGAATGTAAACTTGGCTACACAGGAACTGAATTCCAAAACAGAACAGGGTCTCAAATTTAGAAAACCAACTTATGCTTGCTTAAGGGTAAAGGTGAGTTGGGGTGCTGAATAAAACCAGAGATTGAAATGAGCACAGATAAATTTCCTGAAGCCAAATATGGAATAGACAAGAGCTACTCCTTGCTCAACGAAATGGACTCAACACCGCATATTAAACGCCTAAGAATGTACCTGACTAGTAAGTATCTTAAAACCTATGGATTGCTATGTCTCCGAAAGAGAATCAAGCATGTGTACAGGGGCATAAACGCAGCAGTGATAGGATTGGAGAGGTTCGGTGAGCAAATGAAGACCCTTTGAAGTCATATTGCATGGTACCCATTCCACGGGTTTCAACTACCCAGGTTTACGGTATTCTACCTTCAGCTAAAACATGCATGTGGAAACTAGAGTATGATCAACCATGTGATCGGGAAACGTGTTCAAATATGTCTCAGTTTTCGTACCCTGGTACTCGGGTGCAACATTCCAGACGCTTTACTAACACCCTCCCGACTTGGAGAGTCAGTCCCTTTAACCTCCTGTTTGGCCCAGTTTGCAATTTCTGTGGAAGATGAACAGGAATAGCGAGAACCAATGAGAGACTAGCTGGAGGTGTCTGGACGGGCAAATTTAACTCTCATTTCCCACCAGGAAGAGGAATTAACCAAAGGCTCAGCTTGCCGTGCCGGAACCAGATTAGGGCCTGAAGCCATCCTGCGGTGTTGCGGCCAGCTCAAAAGAAAGCGAGTTGAAGAAAGGAGCTCAGGGGCACTGTAATTCACAAACCTGCAGAGTTATAAATGACAGCTATCGTCCAAAAATATACTGAAGTAAGGCTGCCAAGAGGACTTGAAAGCGGGGCAGAATTGCAGGAAACCGATTTCAGGAGGTAGACTGGAATTGCATTGAAAGCATAGGAAAAGAGGCAGAACGTCCACAATGATGCACTTGGCCAAAAAGGGCGTATGCGTTTTTTCCTGAATATATTCAGGAAAAAACGCATACACTCTTTTTGGCCAACCAAGCAAGCTTGCAAAGGAAATCTGCACTACAATGAAGTCTCACTTCCCCCCGGTCAAAAGGGCCATCTGAAAAAAGTGTAAAATCCAGAAAGGCAGGACAGGCCATGGAGAACTGGGAGCCTTGTTATGCTGATGGGCGGGATGTAAATTGCCAACAGACACTCGGGAGAAGTGTATGGTGTTTCCTGAAACATCTAAAAAACAAAGCAACAGAGCCTAGGGCACTTCCACTTATGGTCCTATAGCTAAGGGAAATTAAAATCAAAAAGACACAGCCACCCCAAAGTTTGGGACGCCTCTGTTTACAAGAACCTCGTTTACAGTACAAGTTCAACATCGCAGAAAGTGAAAAATGGATAAAGAAGTTGTGGTATTTACTTACAAAGCAATATCACTCAGCAATGAAATCTATGTCATCAGGCCCTTAGCAGCACAATGAGTGGATTCAGGTATGATGATTCTAACTGATATAAGTCACACAGAAAAAGAAACATCATAAGATATCAGTAATACACGGAATGTAAACTTGGCTACACAGGAACTGAATTACAGAACAGAACAGGGTCTCAAATTTAGAAAACCAACTTATGCTTGCTTAAGGGTAAAGGTGAGTTGGGGTGCTGCATAAAACCAGAGATTGAAATGAGCACAGATAAAGTTCCTTAAGCCAAATATGGAATAGACAAGAGCTACTCCTTGCTCAACGAAATGGACTCAACACCGCATATTAAACGCCTAAGAATGTACCTGACTAGTAAGTATCTTAAAACCTATGGATTGCTATGTCTCCGAAAGAGAATCAAGCATGTGTACAGGGGCATAAACGCAGCAGTGATAGGATTGGAGAGGTTCGGTGAGCAAATGAAGACCCTTTGAAGTCATATTGCATGGTACCCATTCCACGGGTTTCAACTACCCAGGTTTAAGGTATTCTACCTTCAGCTAAAACATGCATGTGGAAACTAGAGTATGATCAACCATGTGATCGGGAAACGTGTTCAAATATGTCTCAGTTTTCGTACCCTGGTACTCGGGTGCAACATTCCAGACGCTTTACTAACACCCTCCCGACTTGGAGAGTCAGTCCCTTTAACCTCCTGTTTGGCCCAGTTTGCAATTTCTGTGGAAGATGAACAGGAATAGCGAGAACCAATGAGAGACTAGCTGGAGGTGTCTGGACGGGCAAATTTAACTCTCATTTCCCACCAGGAAGAGGAATTAACCAAAGGCTCAGCTTGCCGTGCCGGAACCAGATTAGGACCTGAAGCCATCCTGCGGTGTTGCGGCCAGCTCAAAAGAAAGCGAGTTGAAGAAAGGAGCTCAGGGGCACTGTAATTCACAAACCTGCAGAGTTATAAATGACAGCTATCGTCCAAAAATATACTGAAGTAAGGCTGCCAAGAGGACTTGAAAGCGGGGCAGAATTGCAGGAAACCGATTTCAGGAGGTAGACTGGAATTGCATTGAAAGCATAGGAAAAGAGGCAGAACGTCCACAATGATGCACTTGGCCAAAAAGGGCGTATGCGTTTTTTCCTGAATATATTCAGGAAAAAACGCATACGCCCTTTCTGGCCAACCAAGCAAGCTTGCAAAGGAAATCTGCACTACAATGAAGTCTCACTTCCCCCCGGTCAAAAGGGCCATCTGAAAAAAGTGTAAAATCCAGAAAGGCAGGACAGGCCATGGAGAACTGGGAGCCTTGTTATGCTGATGGGCGGGATGTAAATTGCCAACAGACACTCGGGAGAAGTGTATGGTGTTTCCTGAAACATCTAAAAAACAAAGCAACAGAGCCTAGGGCACTTCCACTTATGGTCCTATAGCTTAGGGAAATTTAAATCTAAAACACACAGCCACCCCAAAGTTTGGGACGCCTCTGTTTACAAGAACCTCGTTTACAGTACAAGTTCAACATCGCAGAAAGTGAAAAATGGATAAAGAAGTTGTGGTATTTACTTACAAAGCAGTATCACTCAACAATGAAATCTATGTCATCAGGCCCGTAGCAGCATAATGAGTGGATTCAGGTACGATGATTCTAACTGAAATAAGTCACACAGAAAAAGAAACATCATAAGATATCATTAATACACAGAATGTAAACTTGGCTACACAGGAACTGAATTCCAAAACAGAACAGGGTCTCAAATTTAGAAAACCAACTTATGCTTGCTTAAGAGGAAAGGTGAGTTGGGGTGCTGCATAAAACCAGAGATTGAAATGAGCACAGATAAAGTTCCTTAAGCCAAATATGGAATAGACAAGAGCTACTCCTTGCTCAACGAAATGGACTCAACACCCCATATTAAATGCCTAAGAATGTACCTGACTAGTAAGTATCTTAAAACCTATGGATTGCTATGTCTCCAAAAGAGAATCAAGCGTCTGTACAGGGGGATAAACGCAGCAGTGATAGGATTGGAGAAGTTCGGTGAGCAAATGAAGACCCTTTGAAGTCATATTGCATGGTACCCATTACACGGGTCTCAACTCTCCAGGTTTAAGGTATTCTTCCTTCAGCTAAAACATGCATGTGGAACCCAGAGTATGATCAACCGTGTGAATGGGAGACGTGTTCAAATATGTCTCAGTTTTCCTCCCCTGGTACTCGGGTGCAACATTCCAGACGCTTTACTAACACCCTCCCGACTTGGAGAGTCAGTCCCTTTAACCTCCTGTTTGGCCCAGTTTGCAATTTCTGCGGAAGATGAACAGGAATAGCGAGAACCAATGAGAGACTAGCTGGAGGTGTCTGGACGGGCAAATTTAACTCTCATTTCCCACCAGGAAGAGGAATTAACCAAAGGCTCAGCGTGCCGTGCCGGAACCAGATTAGGGCCTGAAGCCATCCTGCGGTGTTGCGGCCAGCTCAAAAGAAAGCGAGTTGAAGAAAGGAGCTCAGGGGCACTGTAATTCACAAACCTGCAGAGTTATAAATGACAGCTATCGTCCAAAAATATACTGAAGTAAGGCTGCCAAGAGGACTTGAAAGCGGGGCAGAATTGCAGGAGACCGATTTCAGGAGGTAGACTGGAATTGCATTGAAAGCATAGGAAAAGAGGCAGAACGTCCACAATGATGCACTTGGCCAAAAAGGACGTATGCGTTTTTTCCTGAATATATTCAGGAAAAAACGCATACGCCCTTTTTGGCCAACCAAGCAAGCTTGCAAAGGAAATCTGCACTACAATGAAGTCTCACTTCCCCCCGGTCAAAAGGGCCATCTGAAAAAAGTGTAAAATCCAGAAAGGCAGGACAGGCCATGGAGAACTGGGAGCCTTGTTATGCTGATGGGCGGGATGTATATTGCCAACAGCCACTCGGGAGAAGTGTATGGTGTTTCCTGAAACATCTAAAAAACAAAGCAACAGAGCCTAGGGCACTTCCACTTATGGTCCTATAGCTTAGGGAAATTAAAATCAAAAAGACACAGCCACCCCAAAGTTTGGGACGCCTCTGTTTACAAGAACCTCATTTACCGTACAAGTTCAATATCACAGAAAGTGAAAAATGGATAAAGAAGTTGTGGTACTTACGTACAATGCAGTATCACTCAACAATGAAATCTATGTCATCAGGCCCGTAGCAGCATAATGAGTGGATTCAGGTACGATGATTCTAACTGAAATAAGTCACACAGAAAAAGAAACATCATAAGATATCACTAATACACAGAATGTAAACTTGGCTACACAGGAACTGAATTCCAAAACAGAACAGGGTCTCAAATTTAGAAAACCAACTTATGCTTGCTTAAGGGGAAAGGTGAGTTGGGGTGCTGCATAAAACCAGAGATTGAAATGAGCACAGATAAATTTCCTGAAGCCAAATATGGAATAGACAAGAGCTACTCCTTGCTCAACGAAATAGACTCAACACCCCATATTAAATGCCTAAGAATGTACCTGACTAGTAAGTATCTTAAAACCTATGGATTGCTATGTCTCCAAAAGAGAATCAAGCGTCTGTACAGGGGGATAAACGCAGCAGTGATAGGATTGGAGAAGTTCGGTGAGCAAATGAAGACCCTTTGAAGTCATATTGCATGGTACCCATTACACGGGTCTCAACTCTCCAGGTTTAAGGTATTCTTCCTTCAGCTAAAACATGCATGTGGAACCCAGAGTATGATCAACCGTGTGAATGGGAGACGTGTTCAAATATGTCTCAGTTTTCCTCCCCTGGTACTCGGGTGCAACATTCCAGACGCTTTACTAACACCCTCCCGACTTGGAGAGTCAGTCCCTTTAACCTCCTGTTTGGCCCAGTTTGCAATTTCTGTGGAAGATGAACAGGAATAGCGAGAACCAATGAGAGACTAGCTGGAGGTGTCTGGACGGGCAAATTTAACTCTCATTTCCCACCAGGAAGAGGAATTAACCAAAGGCTCAGCGTGCCGTGCCGGAACCAGATTAGGTCCTGAAGCCATCCTGCGGTGTTGCGGCCAGCTCAAAAGAAAGCGAGTTGAAGAAAGGAGCTCAGGGGCACTGTAATTCACAAACCTGCAGAGTTATAAATGACAGCTATCGTCCAAAAATATACTGAAGTAAGGCTGCCAAGAGGACTTGAAAGCGGGGCAGAATTGCAGGAAACCGATTTCAGGAGGTAGACTGGAATTGCATTGAAAGCATAGGAAAAGAGGCAGAACGTCCACCATGATGCACTTGGCCAAAAAGGACGTATGCGTTTTTTCCTGAATATATTCAGGAAAAAACGCATACGCCCTTTTTGGCCAACCAAGCAAGCTTGCAAAGGAAATCTGCACTACAATGAAGTCTCACTTCCCCCCGGTCAAAAGGGCCATCTGAAAAAAGTGTAAAATCCAGAAAGGCAGGACAGGCCATGGAGAACTGGGAGCCTTGTTATGCTGATGGGCGGGATGTAAATTGCCAACAGACACTCGGGAGAAGTGTATGGTGTTTCCTGAAACATCTAAAAAACAAACAACAGAGCCTAGGGCACTTCCACTTATGGTCCTATAGCTTAGGGAAATTAAAATCAAAAAGACACAGCCACCCCAAAGTTTGGGACGCCTCTGTTTACAAGAACCTCATTTACCGTACAAGTTCAATATCACAGAAAGTGAAAAATGGATAAAGAAGTTGTGGTACTTACGTACAATGCAGTATCACTCAACAATGAAATCTATGTCATCAGGCCCGTAGCAGCATAATGAGTGGATTCAGGTACGATGATTCTAACTGAAATAAGTCACACAGAAAAAGAAACATCATAAGATATCACTAATACACAGAATGTAAACTTGGCTACACAGGAACTGAATTCCAAAACAGAACAGGGTCTCAAATTTAGAAAACCAACTTATGCTTGCTTAAGGGGAAAGGTGAGTTGGGGTGCTGCATAAAACCAGAGATTGAAATGAGCACAGATAAAGTTCCTTAAGCCAAATATGGAATAGACAAGAGCTACTCCTTGCTCAACGAAATGGACTCAACACCGCATATTAAACGCCTAAGAATGTACCTGACTAGTAAGTATCTTAAAACCTATGGATTGCTATGTCTCCGAAAGAGAATCAAGCATGTGTACAGGGGCATAAACACAGCAGTGATAGGATTGGAGAGGTTCGGTGAGCAAATGAAGACCCTTTGAAGTCATATTGCATGGTACCCATTCCACGGGTTTCAACTACCCAGGTTTAAGGTATTCTACCTTCAGCTAAAACATGCATGTGGAAACTAGAGTATGATCAACCATGTGATCGGGAAACGTGTTCAAATATGTCTCAGTTTTCGTACCCTGGTACTCGGGTGCAACATTCCAGACGCTTTACTAACACCCTCCCGACTTGGAGAGTCAGTCCCTTTAACCTCCTGTTTGGCCCAGTTTGCAATTTCTGTGGAAGATGAACAGGAATAGCGAGAACCAATGAGAGACTAGCTGGAGGTGTCTGGACGGGCAAATTTAACTCTCATTTCCCACCAGGAAGAGGAATTAACCAAAGGCTCAGCTTGCCGTGCCGGAACCAGATTAGGGCCTGAAGCCATCCTGCGGTGTTGCGGCCAGCTCAAAAGAAAGCGAGTTGAAGAAAGGAGCTCAGGGGCACTGTAATTCACAATCCTGCAGCGTTATAAATGACAGCTATCGTCCAAAAATATACTGAAGTAAGGCTGCCAAGAGGACTTGAAAGCGGGGCAGAATTGCAGGAAACCGATTTCAGGAGGTAGACTGGAATTGCATTGAAAGCATAGGAAAAGAGGCAGAACGTCCACAATGATGCACTTGGCCAAAAAGGGCGTATGCGTTTTTTCCTGAATATATTCAGGAAAAAACGCATACGCCCTTTTTGGCCAACCAAGCAAGCTTGCAAAGGAAATCTGCACTACAGTGAAGTCTCACTTCCCCCCGGTCAAAAGGGCCATCTGAAAAAAGTGTAAAATCCAGAAAGGCAGGACAGGCCATGGAGAACTGGGAGCCTTGTTATGCTGATGGGCGGGATGTAAATTGCCAACAGACACTCGGGAGAAGTGTATGGTGTTTCCTGAAACATCTAAAAAACAAAGCAACAGAGCCTAGGGCACTTCCACTTATGGTCCTATAGCTTAGGGAAATTAAAATCAAAAAGACACAGCCACCCCAAAGTTTGGGACGCCTCTGTTTACAAGAACCTCATTTACCGTACAAGTTCAATATCACAGAAAGTGAAAAATGGATAAAGAAGTTGTGGTACTTACGTACAATGCAGTATCACTCAACAATGAAATCTATGTCATCAGGCCCGTAGCAGCATAATGAGTGGATTCAGGTACGATGATTCTAACTGAAATAAGTCACACAGAAAAAGAAACATCATAAGATATCACTAATACACAGAATGTAAACTTGGCTACACAGGAACTGAAATCCAAAACAGAACAGGGTCTCAAATTTAGAAAACCAACTTATGCTTGCTTAAGGGGAAAGGTGAGTTGGGGTGCTGCATAAAACCAGAGATTGAAATGAGCACAGATAAAGGTCCTGAAGCCAAATATGGAATAGACAAGAGCTACTCCTTGCTCAACGAAATGGACTCAACACCGCATATTAAACGACTAAGAATGTACCTGACTAGTAAGTATCTTAAAACCTATGGATTGCTATGTCTCCGAAAGAGAATCAAGCATGTGTACAGGGGCATAAACGCAGCAGTGATAGGATTGGAGAGGTTCGGTGAGCAAATGAAGACCCTTTGAAGTCATATTGCATGGTACCCATTCCACGGGTTTCAACTAACCAGGTTTAAGGTATTCTACCTTCAGCTAAAACATGCATGTGGAAACTAGAGTATGATCAACCATGTGATCGGGAGACGTGTTCAAATATGTCTCAGTTTTCCTCCCCTGGTACTCGGGTGCAACATTCCAGACACTTTACTAACACCCTCCCGACTTGGAGAGTCAGTCCCTTTAACCTCCTGTTTGGCCCAGTTTGCAATTTCTGTGGAAGATGAACAGGAATAGCGAGAACCAATGAGAGACTAGCTGGAGGTGTCTGGACGGGCAAATTTAACTCTCATTTCCCACCAGGAAGAGGAATTAACCAAAGGCTCAGCGTGCCGTGCCGGAACCAGATTAGGTCCTGAAGCCATCCTGCGGTGTTGCGGCCAGCTCAAAAGAAAGCGAGTTGAAGAAAGGAGCTCAGGGGCACTGTAATTCACAAACCTGCAGAGTTATAAATGACAGCTATCGTCCAAAAATATACTGAAGTAAGGCTGCCAAGAGGACTTGAAAGCGGGGCAGAATTGCAGGAAACCGATTTCAGGAGGTAGACTGGAATTGCATTGAAAGCATAGGAAAAGAGGCAGAACGTCCACAATGATGCACTTGGCCAAAAAGGACGTATGCGTTTTTTCCTGAATATATTCAGGAAAAAACGCATATGCCCTTTTTGGCCAACCAAGCAAGCTTGCAAAGGAAATCTGCACTACAATGAAGTCTCACTTCCCCCCGGTCAAAAGGGCCATCTGAAAAAAGTGTAAAATCCAGAAAGGCAGGACAGGCCATGGAGAACTGGGAGCCTTGTTATGCTGATGGGCGGGATGTAAATTGCCAACAGACACTCGGGAGAAGTGTATGGTGTTTCCTGAAACATCTAAAAAACAAACAACAGAGCCTAGGGCACTTCCACTTATGGTCCTATAGCTTAGGGAAATTAAAATCAAAAAGACACAGCCACCCCAAAGTTTGGGACGCCTCTGTTTACAAGAACCTCATTTACCGTACAAGTTCAATATCACAGAAAGTGAAAAATGGATAAAGAAGTTGTGGTACTTACGTACAATGCAGTATCACTCAACAATGAAATCTATGTCATCAGGCCCGTAGCAGCATAATGAGTGGATTCAGGTACGATGATTCTAACTGAAATAAGTCACACAGAAAAAGAAACATCATAAGATATCACTAATACACAGAATGTAAACTTGGCTACACAGGAACTGAATTCCAAAACAGAACAGGGTCTCAAATTTAGAAAACCAACTTATGCTTGCTTAAGGGGAAAGGTGAGTTGGGGTGCTGCATAAAACCAGAGATTGAAATGAGCACAGATAAAGTTCCTTAAGCCAAATATGGAATAGACAAGAGCTACTCCTTGCTCAACGAAATGGACTCAACACCGCATATTAAACGCCTAAGAATGTACCTGACTAGTAAGTATCTTAAAACCTATGGATTGCTATGTCTCCGAAAGAGAATCAAGCATGTGTACAGGGGCATAAACACAGCAGTGATAGGATTGGAGAGGTTCGGTGAGCAAATGAAGACCCTTTGAAGTCATATTGCATGGTACCCATTCCACGGGTTTCAACTACCCAGGTTTAAGGTATTCTACCTTCAGCTAAAACATGCATGTGGAAACTAGAGTATGATCAACCATGTGATCGGGAAACGTGTTCAAATATGTCTCAGTTTTCGTACCCTGGTACTCGGGTGCAACATTCCAGACGCTTTACTAACACCCTCCCGACTTGGAGAGTCAGTCCCTTTAACCTCCTGTTTGGCCCAGTTTGCAATTTCTGTGGAAGATGAACAGGAATAGCGAGAACCAATGAGAGACTAGCTGGAGGTGTCTGGACGGGCAAATTTAACTCTCATTTCCCACCAGGAAGAGGAATTAACCAAAGGCTCAGCTTGCCGTGCCGGAACCAGATTAGGGCCTGAAGCCATCCTGCGGTGTTGCGGCCAGCTCAAAAGAAAGCGAGTTGAAGAAAGGAGCTCAGGGGCACTGTAATTCACAATCCTGCAGCGTTATAAATGACAGCTATCGTCCAAAAATATACTGAAGTAAGGCTGCCAAGAGGACTTGAAAGCGGGGCAGAATTGCAGGAAACCGATTTCAGGAGGTAGACTGGAATTGCATTGAAAGCATAGGAAAAGAGGCAGAACGTCCACAATGATGCACTTGGCCAAAAAGGGCGTATGCGTTTTTTCCTGAATATATTCAGGAAAAAACGCATACGCCCTTTTTGGCCAACCAAGCAAGCTTGCAAAGGAAATCTGCACTACAGTGAAGTCTCACTTCCCCCCGGTCAAAAGGGCCATCTGAAAAAAGTGTAAAATCCAGAAAGGCAGGACAGGCCATGGAGAACTGGGAGCCTTGTTATGCTGATGGGCGGGATGTAAATTGCCAACAGACACTCGGGAGAAGTGTATGGTGTTTCCTGAAACATCTAAAAAACAAAGCAACAGAGCCTAGGGCACTTCCACTTATGGTCCTATAGCTTAGGGAAATTAAAATCAAAAAGACACAGCCACCCCAAAGTTTGGGACGCCTCTGTTTACAAGAACCTCATTTACCGTACAAGTTCAATATCACAGAAAGTGAAAAATGGATAAAGAAGTTGTGGTACTTACGTACAATGCAGTATCACTCAACAATGAAATCTATGTCATCAGGCCCGTAGCAGCATAATGAGTGGATTCAGGTACGATGATTCTAACTGAAATAAGTCACACAGAAAAAGAAACATCATAAGATATCACTAATACACAGAATGTAAACTTGGCTACACAGGAACTGAATTCCAAAACAGAACAGGGTCTCAAATTTAGAAAACCAACTTATGCTTGCTTAAGGGGAAAGGTGAGTTGGGGTGCTGCATAAAACCAGAGATTGAAATGAGCACAGATAAAGGTCCTTAAGCCAAATATGGAATAGACAAGAGCTACTCCTTGCTCAACGAAATGGACTCAACACCGCATATTAAACGCCTAAGAATGTACCTGACTAGTAAGTATCTTAAAACCTATGGATTGCTATGTCTCTGAAAGAGAATCAAGCATGTGTACAGGGGCATAAACGCAGCAGTGATAGGATTGGAGAGGTTCGGTGAGCAAATGAAGACCCTTTGAAGTCATATTGCATAGTACCCATTCCACGGGTTTCAACTACCCAGGTTTAAGGTATTCTTCCTTCAGCTAAAACATGCATGTGGAACGTAGAGTACGATCAACCATGTGATCGGGAAACGTGTTCAAATATGTCTCAGTTTTCGTACCCTGGTACTCGGGTGCAACATTCCAGACGCTTTACTAACACCCTCCCTACTTGGAGAGTCAGTCCCTTTAACCTCCTGTTTGGCCCAGTTTGCAATTTCTGTGGAAGATGAACAGGAATAGCGAGAACCAATGAGAGACTAGCTGGAGGTGTCTGGACGGGCAAATTTAACTCTCATTTCCCACCAGGAAGAGGAATTAACCAAAGGCTCAGCATGCCGTGCCGGAACCAGATTAGGGCGTGAAGCCATCCTGCGGTGTTGCGGCCAGCTCAAAAGAAAGCGAGTTGAAGAAAGGAGCTCAGGGGCACTGTAATTCACAAACCTGCAGAGTTATAAATGACAGCTATCGTCCAAAAATATACTGAAGTAAGGCTGCCAAGAGGACTTGAATGCGGGGCAGAATTGCAGGAAACCGATTTCAGGAGGTAGACTGGAATTGCATTGAAAGCATAGGAAAAGAGGCAGAACGTCCACAATGATGCACTTGGCCAAAAAGGGCGTATGCGTTTTTTCCTGAATATATTCAGGAAAAAACGCATACGCCCTTTTTGGCCAACCAAGCAAGCTTGCAAAGGAAATCTGCACTACAATGAAGTCTCACTTCCCCCCGGTCAAAAGGGCCATCTGAATAAAGTGTAAAATCCAGAAAGGCAGGACAGGCCATGGAGAACTGGGAGCCTTGTTATGCTGATGGGCGGGATGTAAATTGCCAACAGACACTCGGGAGAAGTGTATGGTGTTTCCTGAAACATCTAAAAAACAAAGCAACAGAGCCTAGGGCACTTCCACTTATGGTCCTATAGCTTAGGGAAATTAAAATCAAAAAGACACAGCCACCCCAAAGTTTGGGACGCCTCTGTTTACAAGAACCTCGTTTACAGTACAAGTTCAACATCGCAGAAAGTGAAAAATGGATAAAGAAGTTGTGGTATTTACTTACAAAGCAATATCACTCAGCAATGAAATCTATGTCATCAGGCCCTTAGCAGCACAATGAGTGGATTCAGGTATGATGATTCTAACTGATATAAGTCACACAGAAAAAGAAACATCATAAGATATCAGTAATACACGGAATGTAAACTTGGCTACACAAGAACTGAATTACAGAACAGAACAGGGTCTCAAATTTAGAAAACCAACTTATGCTTGCTTAAGGGGAAAGGTGAGTTGGGGTGCTGCATAAAACCAGAGATTGAAATGAGCACAGATAAAGTTCCTTAAGCCAAATATGGAATAGACAAGAGCTACTCCTTGCTCAACGAAATGGACTCAACACCGCATATTAAACGCCTAAGAATGTACCTGACTAGTAAGTATCTTAAAACCTATGGATTGCTATGTCTCCGAAAGAGAATCAAGCATGTGTACAGGGGCATAAACGCAGCAGTGATAGGATTGGAGAGGTTCGGTGAGCAAATGAAGACCCTTTGAAGTCATATTGCATGGTACCCATTCCACGGGTTTCAACTACCCAGGTTTAAGGTATTCTACCTTCAGCTAAAACATGCATGTGGAAACTAGAGTATGATCAACCATGTGATCGGGAAACGTGTTCAAATATGTCTCAGTTTTCGTACCCTGGTACTCGGGTGCAACATTCCAGACGCTTTACTAACACCCTCCCGACTTGGAGAGTCAGTCCCTTTAACCTCCTGTTTGGCCCAGTTTGCAATTTCTGTGGAAGATGAACAGGAATAGCGAGAACCAATGAGAGACTAGCTGGAGGTGTCTGGACGGGCAAATTTAACTCTCATTTCCCACCAGGAAGAGGAATTAACCAAAGGCTCAGCTTGCCGTGCCGGAACCAGATTAGGGCCTGAAGCCATCCTGCGGTGTTGCGGCCAGCTCAAAAGAAAGCGAGTTGAAGAAAGGAGCTCAGGGGCACTGTAATTCACAAACCTGCAGAGTTATAAATGACAGCTATCGTCCAAAAATATACTGAAGTAAGGCTGCCAAGAGGACTTGAAAGCGGGGCAGAATTGCAGGAAACCGATTTCAGGAGGTAGACTGGAATTGCATTGAAAGCATAGGAAAAGAGGCAGAACGTCCACAATGATGCACTTGGCCAAAAAGGGCGTATGCGTTTTTTCCTGAATATATTCAGGAAAAAACGCATACACTCTTTTTGGCCAACCAAGCAAGCTTGCAAAGGAAATCTGCACTACAATGAAGTCTCACTTCCCCCCGGTCAAAAGGGCCATCTGAAAAAAGTGTAAAATCCAGAAAGGCAGGACAGGCCATGGAGAACTGGGAGCCTTGTTATGCTGATGGGCGGGATGTAAATTGCCAACAGACACTCGGGAGAAGTGTATGGTGTTTCCTGAAACATCTAAAAAACAAAGCAACAGAGCCTAGGGCACTTCCACTTATGGTCCTATAGCTAAGGGAAATTAAAATCAAAAAGACACAGCCACCCCAAAGTTTGGGACGCCTCTGTTTACAAGAACCTCGTTTACAGTACAAGTTCAACATCGCAGAAAGTGAAAAATGGATAAAGAAGTTGTGGTATTTACTTACAAAGCAATATCACTCAGCAATGAAATCTATGTCATCAGGCCCTTAGCAGCACAATGAGTGGATTCAGGTATGATGATTCTAACTGATATAAGTCACACAGAAAAAGAAACATCATAAGATATCAGTAATACACGGAATGTAAACTTGGCTACACAGGAACTGAATTACAGAACAGAACAGGGTCTCAAATTTAGAAAACCAACTTATGCTTGCTTAAGGGTAAAGGTGAGTTGGGGTGCTGCATAAAACCAGAGATTGAAATGAGCACAGATAAAGTTCCTTAAGCCAAATATGGAATAGACAAGAGCTACTCCTTGCTCAACGAAATGGACTCAACACCGCATATTAAACGCCTAAGAATGTACCTGACTAGTAAGTATCTTAAAACCTATGGATTGCTATGTCTCCGAAAGAGAATCAAGCATGTGTACAGGGGCATAAACGCAGCAGTGATAGGATTGGAGAAGTTCGGTGAGCAAATGAAGACCCTTTGAAGTCATATTGCATGGTACCCATTCCACGGGTTTCAACTACCCAGGTTTAAGGTATTCTACCTTCAGCTAAAACATGCATGTGGAAACTAGAGTATGATCAACCATGTGATTGGGAAACGTGTTCAAATATGTCTCAGTTTTCGTACCCTGGTACTCGGGTGCAACATTCCAGACGCTTTACTAACACCCTCCCGACTTGGAGAGTCAGTCCCTTTAACCTCCTGTTTGGCCCAGTTTGCAATTTCTGTGGAAGATGAACAGGAATAGCGAGAACCAATGAGAGACTAGCTGGAGGTGTCTGGACGGGCAAATTTAACTCTCATTTCCCACCAGGAAGAGGAATTAACCAAAGGCTCAGCTTGCCGTGCCGGAACCAGATTAGGACCTGAAGCCATCCTGCGGTGTTGCGGCCAGCTCAAAAGAAAGCGAGTTGAAGAAAGGAGCTCAGGGGCACTGTAATTCACAAACCTGCAGAGTTATAAATGACAGCTATCGTCCAAAAATATACTGAAGTAAGGCTGCCAAGAGGACTTGAAAGCGGGGCAGAATTGCAGGAAACCGATTTCAGGAGGTAGACTGGAATTGCATTGAAAGCATAGGAAAAGAGGCAGAACGTCCACAATGATGCACTTGGCCAAAAAGGGCGTATGCGTTTTTTCCTGAATATATTCAGGAAAAAACGCATACGCCCTTTCTGGCCAACCAAGCAAGCTTGCAAAGGAAATCTGCACTACAATGAAGTCTCACTTCCCCCCGGTCAAAAGGGCCATCTGAAAAAAGTGTAAAATCCAGAAAGGCAGGACAGGCCATGGAGAACTGGGAGCCTTGTTATGCTGATGGGCGGGATGTAAATTGCCAACAGACACTCGGGAGAAGTGTATGGTGTTTCCTGAAACATCTAAAAAACAAAGCAACAGAGCCTAGGGCACTTCCACTTATGGTCCTATAGCTTAGGGAAATTTAAATCTAAAACACACAGCCACCCCAAAGTTTGGGACGCCTCTGTTTACAAGAACCTCGTTTACAGTACAAGTGCAACATCGCAGAAAGTGAAAAATGGATAAAGAAGTTGTGGTATTTACTTACAAAGCAGTATCACTCAACAATGAAATCTATGTCATCAGGCCCGTAGCAGCATAATGAGTGGATTCAGGTACGATGATTCTAACTGAAATAAGTCACACAGAAAAAGAAACATCATAAGATATCATTAATACACAGAATGTAAACTTGGCTACACAGGAACTGAATTCCAAAACAGAACAGGGTCTCAAATTTAGAAAACCAACTTATGCTTGCTTAAGAGGAAAGGTGAGTTGGGGTGCTGCATAAAACCAGAGATTGAAATGAGCACAGATAAAGTTCCTTAAGCCAAATATGGAATAGACAAGAGCTACTCCTTGCTCAACGAAATGGACTCAACACCCCATATTAAATGCCTAAGAATGTACCTGACTAGTAAGTATCTTAAAACCTATGGATTGCTATGTCTCCAAAAGAGAATCAAGCGTCTGTACAAGGGGATAAACGCAGCAGTGATAGGATTGGAGAAGTTCGGTGAGCAAATGAAGACCCTTTGAAGTCATGTTGCATGGTACCCATTACACGGGTCTCAACTCTCCAGGTTTAAGGTATTCTTCCTTCAGCTAAAACATGCATGTGGAACCCAGAGTATGATCAACCGTGTGAACGGGAGACGTGTTCAAATATGTCTCAGTTTTCCTCCCCTGGTACTCGGGTGCAACATTCCAGACGCTTTACTAACACCCTCCCGACTTGGAGAGTCAGTCCCTTTAACCTCCTGTTTGGCCCAGTTTGCAATTTCTGCGGAAGATGAACAGGAATAGCGAGAACCAATGAGAGACTAGCTGGAGGTGTCTGGACGGGCAAATTTAACTCTCATTTCCCACCAGGAAGAGGAATTAACCAAAGGCTCAGCGTGCCGTGCCGGAACCAGATTAGGGCCTGAAGCCATCCTGCGGTGTTGCGGCCAGCTCAAAAGAAAGCGAGTTGAAGAAAGGAGCTCAGGGGCACTGTAATTCACAAACCTGCAGAGTTATAAATGACAGCTATCGTCCAAAAATATACTGAAGTAAGGCTGCCAAGAGGACTTGAAAGCGGGGCAGAATTGCAGGACACCGATTTCAGGAGGTAGACTGGAATTGCATTGAAAGCATAGGAAAAGAGGCAGAACGTCCACAATGATGCACTTGGCCAAAAAGGGCGTATGCGTTTTTTCCTGAATATATTCAGGAAAAAACGCATATGCCCTTTTTGGCCAACCAAGCAAGCTTGCAAAGGAAATCTGCACTACAATGAAGTCTCACTTCCCCCCGGTCAAAAGGGCCATCTGAAAAAAGTGTAAAATCCAGAAAGGCAGGACAGGCCATGGAGAACTGGGAGCCTTGTTATGCTGATGGGCGGGATGTAAATTGCCAACAGACACTCGGGAGAAGTGTATGGTGTTTCCTGAAACATCTAAAAAACAAAGCAACAGAGCCTAGGGCACTTCCACTTATGGTCCTATAGCTTAGGGAAATTAAAATCAAAAAGACACAGCCACCCCAAAGTTTGGGACGCCTCTGTTTACAAGAACCTCATTTACCGTACAAGTTCAATATCACAGAAAGTGAAAAATGGATAAAGAAGTTGTGGTACTTACGTACAATGCAGTATCACTCAACAATGAAATCTATGTCATCAGGCCCGTAGCAGCATAATGAGTGGATTCAGGTACGATGATTCTAACTGAAATAAGTCACACAGAAAAAGAAACATCATAAGATATCACTAATACACAGAATGTAAACTTGGCTACACAGGAACTGAATTCCAAAACAGAACAGGGTCTCAAATTTAGAAAACCAACTTATGCTTGCTTAAGGGTAAAGGTGTGTTGGGGTGCTGAATAAAACCAGAGATTGAAATGAGCACAGATAAATTTCCTGAAGCCAAATATGGAATAGACAAGAGCTACTCCTTGCTCAACGAAATGGACTCAACACCGCATATTAAACGCCTAAGAATGTACCTGACTAGTAAGTATCTTAAAACCTATGGATTGCTATGTCTCCGAAAGAGAATCAAGCATGTGTACAGGGGCATAAACGCAGCAGTGATAGGATTGGAGAGGTTCGGTGAGCAAATGAAGACCCTTTGAAGTCATATTGCATGGTACCCATTCCACGGGTTTCAACTACCCAGGTTTAAGGTATTCTACCTTCAGCTAAAACATGCATGTGGAAACTAGAGTATGATCAACCATGTGATCGGGAAACGTGTTCAAATATGTCTCAGTTTTCGTACCCTGGTACTCGGGTGCAACATTCCAGACGCTTTACTAACACCCTCCCGACTTGGAGAGTCAGTCCCTTTAACCTCCTGTTTGGCCCAGTTTGCAATTTCTGTGGAAGATGAACAGGAATAGCGAGAACCAATGAGAGACTAGCTGGAGGTGTCTGGACGGGCAAATTTAACTCTCATTTCCCACCAGGAAGAGGAATTAACCAAAGGCTCAGCTTGCCGTGCCGGAACCAGATTAGGGCCTGAAGCCATCCTGCGGTGTTGCGGCCAGCTCAAAAGAAAGCGAGTTGAAGAAAGGAGCTCAGGGGCACTGTAATTCACAAACCTGCAGAGTTATAAATGACAGCTATCGTCCAAAAATATACTGAAGTAAGGCTGCCAAGAGGACTTGAAAGCGGGGCAGAATTGCAGGAAACCGATTTCAGGAGGTAGACTGGAATTGCATTGAAAGCATAGGAAAAGAGGCAGAACGTCCACAATGATGCACTTGGCCAAAAAGGGCGTATGCGTTTTTTCCTGAATATATTCAGGAAAAAACGCATACACTCTTTTTGGCCAACCAAGCAAGCTTGCAAAGGAAATCTGCACTACAATGAAGTCTCACTTCCCCCCGGTCAAAAGGGCCATCTGAAAAAAGTGTAAAATCCAGAAAGGCAGGACAGGCCATGGAGAACTGGGAGCCTTGTTATGCTGATGGGCGGGATGTAAATTGCCAACAGACACTCGGGAGAAGTGTATGGTGTTTCCTGAAACATCTAAAAAACAAAGCAACAGAGCCTAGGGCACTTCCACTTATGGTCCTATAGCTAAGGGAAATTAAAATCAAAAAGACACAGCCACCCCAAAGTTTGGGACGCCTCTGTTTACAAGAACCTCGTTTACAGTACAAGTTCAACATCGCAGAAAGTGAAAAATGGATAAAGAAGTTGTGGTATTTACTTACAAAGCAATATCACTCAGCAATGAAATCTATGTCATCAGGCCCTTAGCAGCACAATGAGTGGATTCAGGTATGATGATTCTAACTGATATAAGTCACACAGAAAAAGAAACATCATAAGATATCAGTAATACACGGAATGTAAACTTGGCTACACAGGAACTGAATTACAGAACAGAACAGGGTCTCAAATTTAGAAAACCAACTTATGCTTGCTTAAGGGTAAAGGTGAGTTGGGGTGCTGCATAAAACCAGAGATTGAAATGAGCACAGATAAAGTTCCTTAAGCCAAATATGGAATAGACAAGAGCTACTCCTTGCTCAACGAAATGGACTCAACACCGCATATTAAACGCCTAAGAATGTACCTGACTAGTAAGTATCTTAAAACCTATGGATTGCTATGTCTCCGAAAGAGAATCAAGCATGTGTACAGGGGCATAAACGCAGCAGTGATAGGATTGGAGAGGTTCGGTGAGCAAATGAAGACCCTTTGAAGTCATATTGCATGGTACCCATTCCACGGGTTTCAACTACCCAGGTTTAAGGTATTCTACCTTCAGCTAAAACATGCATGTGGAAACTAGAGTATGATCAACCATGTGATCGGGAAACGTGTTCAAATATGTCTCAGTTTTCGTACCCTGGTACTCGGGTGCAACATTCCAGACGCTTTACTAACACCCTCCCGACTTGGAGAGTCAGTCCCTTTAACCTCCTGTTTGGCCCAGTTTGCAATTTCTGTGGAAGATGAACAGGAATAGCGAGAACCAATGAGAGACTAGCTGGAGGTGTCTGGACGGGCAAATTTAACTCTCATTTCCCACCAGGAAGAGGAATTAACCAAAGGCTCAGCTTGCCGTGCCGGAACCAGATTAGGACCTGAAGCCATCCTGCGGTGTTGCGGCCAGCTCAAAAGAAAGCGAGTTGAAGAAAGGAGCTCAGGGGCACTGTAATTCACAAACCTGCAGAGTTATAAATGACAGCTATCGTCCAAAAATATACTGAAGTAAGGCTGCCAAGAGGACTTGAAAGCGGGGCAGAATTGCAGGAAACCGATTTCAGGAGGTAGACTGGAATTGCATTGAAAGCATAGGAAAAGAGGCAGAACGTCCACAATGATGCACTTGGCCAAAAAGGGCGTATGCGTTTTTTCCTGAATATATTCAGGAAAAAACGCATACGCCCTTTCTGGCCAACCAAGCAAGCTTGCAAAGGAAATCTGCACTACAATGAAGTCTCACTTCCCCCCGGTCAAAAGGGCCATCTGAAAAAAGTGTAAAATCCAGAAAGGCAGGACAGGCCATGGAGAACTGGGAGCCTTGTTATGCTGATGGGCGGGATGTAAATTGCCAACAGACACTCGGGAGAAGTGTATGGTGTTTCCTGAAACATCTAAAAAACAAAGCAACAGAGCCTAGGGCACTTCCACTTATGGTCCTATAGCTTAGGGAAATTTAAATCTAAAACACACAGCCACCCCAAAGTTTGGGACGCCTCTGTTTACAAGAACCTCGTTTACAGTACAAGTTCAACATCGCAGAAAGTGAAAAATGGATAAAGAAGTTGTGGTATTTACTTACAAAGCAGTATCACTCAACAATGAAATCTATGTCATCAGGCCCGTAGCAGCATAATGAGTGGATTCAGGTACGATGATTCTAACTGAAATAAGTCACACAGAAAAAGAAACATCATAAGATATCATTAATACACAGAATGTAAACTTGGCTACACAGGAACTGAATTCCAAAACAGAACAGGGTCTCAAATTTAGAAAACCAACTTATGCTTGCTTAAGAGGAAAGGTGAGTTGGGGTGCTGCATAAAACCAGAGATTGAAATGAGCACAGATAAAGTTCCTTAAGCCAAATATGGAATAGACAAGAGCTACTCCTTGCTCAACGAAATGGACTCAACACCCCATATTAAATGCCTAAGAATGTACCTGACTAGTAAGTATCTTAAAACCTATGGATTGCTATGTCTCCAAAAGAGAATCAAGCGTCTGTACAGGGGGATAAACGCAGCAGTGATAGGATTGGAGAAGTTCGGTGAGCAAATGAAGACCCTTTGAAGTCATATTGCATGGTACCCATTACACGGGTCTCAACTCTCCAGGTTTAAGGTATTCTTCCTTCAGCTAAAACATGCATGTGGAACCCAGAGTATGATCAACCGTGTGAATGGGAGACGTGTTCAAATATGTCTCAGTTTTCCTCCCCTGGTACTCGGGTGCAACATTCCAGACGCTTTACTAACACCCTCCCGACTTGGAGAGTCAGTCCCTTTAACCTCCTGTTTGGCCCAGTTTGCAATTTCTGCGGAAGATGAACAGGAATAGCGAGAACCAATGAGAGACTAGCTGGAGGTGTCTGGACGGGCAAATTTAACTCTCATTTCCCACCAGGAAGAGGAATTAACCAAAGGCTCAGCGTGCCGTGCCGGAACCAGATTAGGGCCTGAAGCCATCCTGCGGTGTTGCGGCCAGCTCAAAAGAAAGCGAGTTGAAGAAAGGAGCTCAGGGGCACTGTAATTCACAAACCTGCAGAGTTATAAATGACAGCTTTCGTCCAAAAATATACTGAAGTAAGGCTGCCAAGAGGACTTGAAAGCGGGGCAGAATTGCAGGAGACCGATTTCAGGAGGTAGACTGGAATTGCATTGAAAGCATAGGAAAAGAGGCAGAACGTCCACAATGATGCACTTGGCCAAAAAGGACGTATGCGTTTTTTCCTGAATATATTCAGGAAAAAACGCATACGCCCTTTTTGGCCAACCAAGCAAGCTTGCAAAGGAAATCTGCACTACAATGAAGTCTCACTTCCCCCCGGTCAAAAGGGCCATCTGAAAAAAGTGTAAAATCCAGAAAGGCAGGACAGGCCATGGAGAACTGGGAGCCTTGTTATGCTGATGGGCGGGATGTATATTGCCAACAGCCACTCGGGAGAAGTGTATGGTGTTTCCTGAAACATCTAAAAAACAAAGCAACAGAGCCTAGGGCACTTCCACTTATGGTCCTATAGCTTAGGGAAATTAAAATCAAAAAGACACAGCCACCCCAAAGTTTGGGACGCCTCTGTTTACAAGAACCTCATTTACCGTACAAGTTCAATATCACAGAAAGTGAAAAATGGATAAAGAAGTTGTGGTACTTACGTACAATGCAGTATCACTCAACAATGAAATCTATGTCATCAGGCCCGTAGCAGCATAATGAGTGGATTCAGGTACGATGATTCTAACTGAAATAAGTCACACAGAAAAAGAAACATCATAAGATATCACTAATACACAGAATGTAAACTTGGCTACACAGGAACTGAATTCCAAAACAGAACAGGGTCTCAAATTTAGAAAACCAACTTATGCTTGCTTAAGGGGAAAGGTGAGTTGGGGTGCTGCATAAAACCAGAGATTGAAATGAGCACAGATAAATTTCCTGAAGCCAAATATGGAATAGACAAGAGCTACTCCTTGCTCAACGAAATGGACTCAACACCGCATATTAAACGCCTAAGAATGTACCTGACTAGTAAGTATCTTAAAACCTATGGATTGCTATGTCTCCGAAAGAGAATCAAGCATGTGTACAGGGGCATAAACGCAGCAGTGATAGGATTGGAGAGGTTCGGTGAGCAAATGAAGACCCTTTGAAGTCATATTGCATAGTACCCATTCCACGGGTTTCAACTACCCAGGTTTAAGGTATTCTTCCTTCAGCTAAAACATGCATGTGGAACGTAGAGTACGATCAACCATGTGATCGGGAAACGTGTTTAAATATGTCTCAGTTTTCGTACCCTGGTACTCGGGTGCAACATTCCAGACGCTTTACTAACACCCTCCCGACTTGGAGAGTCAGTCCCTTTAACCTCCTGTTTGGCCCAGTTTGCAATTTCTGCGGAAGATGAACAGGAATAGCGAGAACCAATGAGAGACTAGCTGGAGGTGTCTGGACGGGCAAATTTAACTCTCATTTCCCACCAGGAAGTGGAATTAACCAAAGGCTCAGCGTGCCGTGCCGGAACCAGATTAGGGCCTGAAGCCATCCTGCGGTGTTGCGGCCAGCTCACAAGAAAGCGAGTTGAAGAAAGGAGCTCAGGGGCACTGTAATTCACAAACCTGCAGAGTTATAAATGACAGCTATCGTCCAAAAATATACTGAAGTAAGGCTGCCAAGAGGACTTGAAAGCGGGGCAGAATTGCAGGAAACCGATTTCAGGAGGTAGACTGGAATTGCATTGAAAGCATAGGAAAAGAGGCAGAACGTCCACAATGATGCACTTGGCCAAAAAGGGCGTATGCGTTTTTTCCTGAATATATTCAGGAAAAAACGCATACGCCCTTTTTGGCCAACCAAGCAAGCTTGCAAAGGAAATCTGCACTACAATGAAGTCTCACTTCCCCCCGGTCAAAAGGGCCATCTGAAAAAAGTGTAAAATCCAGAAAGGCAGGACAGGCCATGGAGAACTGTGAGCCTTTTTATGCTGATGGGAGGGATGTAAATTGCCAACAGCCACTCGGGAGAAGTGTATAGTGTTTCCTGAAACATCTAAAAAACAAAGCAACAGAGCCTAGGGCACTTCCACTTATGGTCCTATAGCTTAGGGAAATTAAAATCAAAAAGACACAGCCACCCCAAAGTTTGGGACGCCTCTGTTTACAAGAACCTCATTTACCGTACAAGTTCAATATCACAGAAAGTGAAAAATGGATAAAGAAGTTGTGGTACTTACGTACAATGCAGTATCACTCAACAATGAAATCTATGTCATCAGGCCCGTAGCAGCATAATGAGTGGATTCAGGTACGATGATTCTAACTGAAATAAGTCACACAGAAAAAGAAACATCATAAGATATCACTAATACACAGAATGTAAACTTGGCTACACAGGAACTGAATTCCAAAACAGAACAGGGTCTCAAATTTAGAAAACCAACTTATGCTTGCTTAAGCGGAAAGGTGAGTTGGGGTGCTGCATAAAACCAGAGATTGAAATGAGCACAGATAAAGTTCCTTAAGCCAAATATGGAATAGATAAGAGCTACTCCTTGCTCAACGAAATAGACTCAACACCCCATATTAAATGCCTAAGAATGTACCTGACTAGTAAGTATCTTAAAACCTATGGATTGCTATGTCTCCAAAAGAGAATCAAGCGTCTGTACAGGGGGATAAACGCAGCAGTGATAGGATTGGAGAAGTTCGGTGAGCAAATGAAGACCCTTTGAAGTCATATTGCATGGTACCCATTACACGGGTCTCAACTCTCCAGGTTTAAGGTATTCTTCCTTCAGCTAAAACATGCATGTGGAACCCAGAGTATGATCAACCGTGTGAATGGGAGACGTGTTCAAATATGTCTCAGTTTTCCTCCCCTGGTACTCGGGTGCAACATTCCAGACGCTTTACTAACACCCTCCCGACTTGGAGAGTCAGTCCCTTTAACCTCCTGTTTGGCCCAGTTTGCAATTTCTGCGGAAGATGAACAGGAATAGCGAGAACCAATGAGAGACTAGCTGGAGGTGTCTGGACGGGCAAATTTAACTCTCATTTCCCACCAGGAAGAGGAATTAACCAAAGGCTCAGCGTGCCGTGCCGGAACCAGATTAGGGCCTGAAGCCATCCTGCGGTGTTGCGGCCAGCTCAAAAGAAAGCGAGTTGAAGAAAGGAGCTCAGGGGCACTGTAATTCACAAACCTGCAGAGTTATAAATGACAGCTATCGTCCAAAAATATACTGAAGTAAGGCTGCCAAGAGGACTTGAAAGCGGGGCAGAATTGCAGGAGACCGATTTCAGGAGGTAGACTGGAATTGCATTGAAAGCATAGGAAAAGAGGCAGAACGTCCACAATGATGCACTTGGCCAAAAAGGACGTATGCGTTTTTTCCTGAATATATTCAGGAAAAAACGCATACGCCCTTTTTGGCCAACCAAGCAAGCTTGCAAAGGAAATCTGCACTACAATGAAGTCTCACTTCCCCCCGGTCAAAAGGGCCATCTGAAAAAAGTGTAAAATCCAGAAAGGCAGGACAGGCCATGGAGAACTGGGAGCCTTGTTATGCTGATGGGCGGGATGTATATTGCCAACAGCCACTCGGGAGAAGTGTATGGTGTTTCCTGAAACATCTAAAAAACAAAGCAACAGAGCCTAGGGCACTTCCACTTATGGTCCTATAGCTTAGGGAAATTAAAATCAAAAAGACACAGCCACCCCAAAGTTTGGGACGCCTCTGTTTACAAGAACCTCATTTACCGTACAAGTTCAATATCACAGAAAGTGAAAAATGGATAAAGAAGTTGTGGTACTTACGTACAATGCAGTATCACTCAACAATGAAATCTATGTCATCAGGCCCGTAGCAGCATAATGAGTGGATTCAGGTACGATGATTCTAACTGAAATAAGTCACACAGAAAAAGAAACATCATAAGATATCACTAATACACAGAATGTAAACTTGGCTACACAGGAACTGAATTCCAAAACAGAACAGGGTCTCAAATTTAGAAAACCAACTTATGCTTGCTTAAGGGGAAAGGTGAGTTGGGGTGCTGCATAAAACCAGAGATTGAAATGAGCACAGATAAATTTCCTGAAGCCAAATATGGAATAGACAAGAGCTACTCCTTGCTCAACGAAATGGACTCAACACCGCATATTAAACGCCTAAGAATGTACCTGACTAGTAAGTATCTTAAAACCTATGGATTGCTATGTCTCCGAAAGAGAATCAAGCATGTGTACAGGGGCATAAACGCAGCAGTGATAGGATTGGAGAGGTTCGGTGAGCAAATGAAGACCCTTTGAAGTCATATTGCATAGTACCCATTCCACGGGTTTCAACTACCCAGGTTTAAGGTATTCTTCCTTCAGCTAAAACATGCATGTGGAACGTAGAGTACGATCAACCATGTGATCGGGAAACGTGTTCAAATATGTCTCAGTTTTCGTACCCTGGTACTCGGGTGCAACATTCCAGACGCTTTACTAACACCCTCCCGACTTGGAGAGTCAGTCCCTTTAACCTCCTGTTTGGCCCAGTTTGCAATTTCTGCGGAAGATGAACAGGAATAGCGAGAACCAATGAGAGACTAGCTGGAGGTGTCTGGACGGGCAAATTTAACTCTCATTTCCCACCAGGAAGTGGAATTAACCAAAGGCTCAGCGTGCCGTGCCGGAACCAGATTAGGGCCTGAAGCCATCCTGCGGTGTTGCGGCCAGGTCACAAGAAAGCGAGTTGAAGAAAGGAGCTCAGGGGCACTGTAATTCACAAACCTGCAGAGTTATAAATGACAGCTATCGTCCAAAAATATACTGAAGTAAGGCTGCCAAGAGGACTTGAAAGCGGGGCAGAATTGCAGGAAACCGATTTCAGGAGGTAGACTGGAATTGCATTGAAAGCATAGGAAAAGAGGCAGAACGTCCACAATGATGCACTTGGCCAAAAAGGGCGTATGCGTTTTTTCCTGAATATATTCAGGAAAAAACGCATACGCCCTTTTTGGCCAACCAAGCAAGCTTGCAAAGGAAATCTGCACTACAATGAAGTCTCACTTCCCCCCGGTCAAAAGGGCCATCTGAAAAAAGTGTAAAATCCAGAAAGGCAGGACAGGCCATGGAGAACTGTGAGCCTTTTTATGCTGATGGGAGGGATGTAAATTGCCAACAGCCACTCGGGAGAAGTGTATAGTGTTTCCTGAAACATCTAAAAAACAAAGCAACAGAGCCTAGGGCACTTCCACTTATGGTCCTATAGCTTAGGGAAATTAAAATCAAAAAGACACAGCCACCCCAAAGTTTAGGACGCCTCTGTTTACAAGAACCTCATTTACCGTACAAGTTCAATATCACAGAAAGTGAAAAATGGATAAAGAAGTTGTGGTACTTACGTACAATGCAGTATCACTCAACAATGAAATCTATGTCATCAGGCCCGTAGCAGCATAATGAGTGGATTCAGGTACGATGATTCTAACTGAAATAAGTCACACAGAAAAAGAAACATCATAAGATATCACTAATACACAGAATGTAAACTTGGCTACACAGGAACTGAATTCCAAAACAGAACAGGGTCTCAAATTTAGAAAACCAACTTATGCTTGCTTAAGCGGAAAGGTGAGTTGGGGTGCTGCATAAAACCAGAGATTGAAATGAGCACAGATAAAGTTCCTTAAGCCAAATATGGAATAGATAAGAGCTACTCCTTGCTCAACGAAATAGACTCAACACCCCATATTAAATGCCTAAGAATGTACCTGACTAGTAAGTATCTTAAAACCTATGGATTGCTATGTCTCCAAAAGAGAATCAAGTGTCTGTACAGGGGGATAAACGCAGCAGTGATAGGATTGGAGAAGTTCGGTGAGCAAATGAAGACCCTTTGAAGTCATATTGCATGGTACCCATTACACGGGTCTCAATTCTCCAGGTTTAAGGTATTCTTCCTTCAGCTAAAACATGCATGTGGAACCCAGAGTATGATCAACCATGTGAACGGTAGACGTGTTCAAATATGTCTCAGTTTTCCTCCCCTGGTACTCGGGTGCAACATTCCAGACGCTTTACTAACACCCTCCCGACTTGGAGAGTCAGTCCCTTTAACCTCCTGTTTGGCCCAGTTTGCAATTTCTGTGGAAGATGAACAGGAATAGCGAGAACCAATGAGAGACTAGCTGGAGGTGTCTGGACGGGCAAATTTAACTCTCATTTCCCACCAGGAAGAGGAATTAACCAAAGGCTCAGCGTGCCGTGCCGGAACCAGATTAGGGCCTGAAGCCATCCTGCGGTGTTGCGGCCAGCTCACAAGAAAGCGAGTTGAAGAAAGGAGCTCAGGGGCACTGTAATTCACAAACCTGCAGAGTTATAAATGACAGCTATCGTCCAAAAATATACTGAAGTAAGGCTGCCAAGAGGACTTGAAAGCGGGGCAGAATTGCAGGAAACCGATTTCAGGAGGTAGACTGGAATTGCATTGAAAGCATAGGAAAAGAGGCAGAACGTCCACAATGATGCACTTGGCCAAAAAGGGCGTATGCGTTTTTTCCTGAATATATTCAGGAAAAAACGCATACGCCCTTTTTGGCCAACCAAGCAAGCTTGCAAAGGAAATCTGCACTACAATGAAGTCTCACTTCCCCCCGGTCAAAAGGGCCATCTGAAAAAAGTGTAAAATCCAGAAAGGCAGGACAGGCCATGGAGAACTGGGAGCCTTGTTATGCTGATGGGCGGGATGTAAATTGCCAACAGACACTCGGGAGAAGTGTATGGTGTTTCCTGAAACATCTAAAAAACAAAGCAACAGAGCCTAGGGCACTTCCACTTATGGTCCTATAGCTTAGGGAAATTAAAATCAAAAAGACACAGCCACCCCAAAGTTTGGGACGCCTCTGTTTACAAGAACCTCGTTTACAGTACAAGTTCAACATCGCAGAAAGTGAAAAATGGATAAAGAAGTTGTGGTATTTACTTACAAAGCAATATCACTCAGCAATGAAATCTATGTCATCAGGCCCTTAGCAGCACAATGAGTGGATTCAGGTATGATGATTCTAACTGATATAAGTCACACAGAAAAAGAAACATCATAAGATATCAGTAATACACGGAATGTAAACTTGGCTACACAGGAACTGAATTACAGAACAGAACAGGGTCTCAAATTTAGAAAACCAACTTATGCTTGCTTAAGGGTAAAGGTGAGTTGGGGTGATGCATAAAACCAGAGATTGAAATGAGCACAGATAAAGTTCCTTAAGCCAAATATGGAATAGACAAGAGCTACTCCTTGCTCAACGAAATGGACTCAACACCGCATATTAAACGCCTAAGAATGTACCTGACTAGTAAGTATCTTAAAACCTATGGATTGCTATGTCTCCGAAAGAGAATCAAGCATGTGTACAGGGGCATAAACGCAGCAGTGATAGGATTGGAGAGGTTCGGTGAGCAAATGAAGACCCTTTGAAGTCATATTGCATGGTACCCATTCCACGGGTTTCAACTACCCATGTTTAAGGTATTCTACCTTCAGCTAAAACATGCATGTGGAAACTAGAGTATGATCAACCATGTGATCGGGAAACGTGTTCAAATATGTCTCAGTTTTCGTACCCTGGTACTCGGGTGCAACATTCCAGACGCTTTACTAACACCCTCCCGACTTGGAGAGTCAGTCCCTTTAACCTCCTGTTTGGCCCAGTTTGCAATTTCTGTGGAAGATGAACAGGAATAGCGAGAACCAATGAGAGACTAGCTGGAGGTGTCTGGACGGGCAAATTTAACTCTCATTTCCCACCAGGAAGAGGAATTAACCAAAGGCTCAGCTTGCCGTGCCGGAACCAGATTAGGGCCTGAAGCCATCCTGCGGTGTTGCGGCCAGCTCACAAGAAAGCGAGTTGAAGAAAGGAGCTCAGGGGCACTGTAATTCACAAACCTGCAGAGTTATAAATGACAGCTATCGTCCAAAAATATACTGAAGTAAGGCTGCCAAGAGGACTTGAAAGCGGGGCAGAATTGCAGGAAACCGATTTCAGGAGGTAGACTGGAATTGCATTGAAAGCATAGGAAAAGAGGCAGAACGTCCACAATGATGCACTTGGCCAAAAAGGGCGTATGCGTTTTTTCCTGAATATATTCAGGAAAAAACGCATACGCCCTTTTTGGCCAACCAAGCAAGCTTGCAAAGGAAATCTGCACTACAATGAAGTCTCACTTCCCCCCGGTCAAAAGGGCCATCTGAAAAAAGTGTAAAATCCAGAAAGGCAGGACAGGCCATGGAGAACTGGGAGCCTTGTTATGCTGATGGGCGGGATGTAAATTGCCAACAGACACTCGGGAGAAGTGTATGGTGTTTCCTGAAACATCTAAAAAACAAAGCAACAGAGCCTAGGGCACTTCCACTTATGGTCCTATAGCTTAGGGAAATTAAAATCAAAAAGACACAGCCACCCCAAAGTTTGGGACGCCTCTGTTTACAAGAACCTCGTTTACAGTACAAGTTCAACATCGCAGAAAGTGAAAAATGGATAAAGAAGTTGTGGTATTTACTTACAAAGCAATATCACTCAGCAATGAAATCTATGTCATCAGGCCCTTAGCAGCACAATGAGTGGATTCAGGTATGATGATTCTAACTGATATAAGTCACACAGAAAAAGAAACATCATAAGATATCAGTAATACACGGAATGTAAACTTGGCTACACAGGAACTGAATTACAGAACAGAACAGGGTCTCAAATTTAGAAAACCAACTTATGCTTGCTTAAGGGTAAAGGTGAGTTGGGGTGATGCATAAAACCAGAGATTGAAATGAGCACAGATAAAGTTCCTTAAGCCAAATATGGAATAGACAAGAGCTACTCCTTGCTCAACGAAATGGACTCAACACCGCATATTAAACGCCTAAGAATGTACCTGACTAGTAAGTATCTTAAAACCTATGGATTGCTATGTCTCCGAAAGAGAATCAAGCATGTGTACAGGGGCATAAACGCAGCAGTGATAGGATTGGAGAGGTTCGGTGAGCAAATGAAGACCCTTTGAAGTCATATTGCATGGTACCCATTCCACGGGTTTCAACTACCCATGTTTAAGGTATTCTACCTTCAGCTAAAACATGCATGTGGAAACTAGAGTATGATCAACCATGTGATCGGGAAACGTGTTCAAATATGTCTCAGTTTTCGTACCCTGGTACTCGGGTGCAACATTCCAGACGCTTTACTAACACCCTCCCGACTTGGAGAGTCAGTCCCTTTAACCTCCTGTTTGGCCCAGTTTGCAATTTCTGTGGAAGATGAACAGGAATAGCGAGAACCAATGAGAGACTAGCTGGAGGTGTCTGGACGGGCAAATTTAACTCTCATTTCCCACCAGGAAGAGGAATTAACCAAAGGCTCAGCTTGCCGTGCCGGAACCAGATTAGGGCCTGAAGCCATCCTGCGGTGTTGCGGCCAGCTCACAAGAAAGCGAGTTGAAGAAAGGAGCTCAGGGGCACTGTAATTCACAAACCTGCAGAGTTATAAATGACAGCTATCGTCCAAAAATATACTGAAGTAAGGCTGCCAAGAGGACTTGAAAGCGGGGCAGAATTGCAGGAAACCGATTTCAGGAGGTAGACTGGAATTGCATTGAAAGCATAGGAAAAGAGGCAGAACGTCCACAATGATGCACTTGGCCAAAAAGGGCGTATGCGTTTTTTCCTGAATATATTCAGGAAAAAACGCATACGCCCTTTTTGGCCAACCAAGCAAGCTTGCAAAGGAAATCTGCACTACAATGAAGTCTCACTTCCCCCCGGTCAAAAGGGCCATCTGAAAAAAGTGTAAAATCCAGAAAGGCAGGACAGGCCATGGAGAACTGGGAGCCTTGTTATGCTGATGGGCGGGATGTAAATTGCCAACAGACACTCGGGAGAAGTGTATGGTGTTTCCTGAAACATCTATAAAACAAAGCAACAGAGCCTAGGGCACTTCCACTTATGGTCCTATAGCTTAGGGAAATTAAAATCAAAAAGACACAGCCACCCCAAAGTTTGGGACGCCTCTGTTTACAAGAACCTCGTTTACAGTACAAGTTCAACATCGCAGAAAGTGAAAAATGGATAAAGAAGTTGTGGTATTTACTTACAAAGCAATATCACTCAGCAATGAAATCTATGTCATCAGGCCCTTAGCAGCACAATGAGTGGATTCAGGTATGATGATTCTAACTGAAATAAGTCACACAGAAAAAGAAACATCATAAGATATCAGTAATACACGGAATGTAAACTTGGCTACACAGGAACTGAATTACAGAACAGAACAGGGTCTCAAATTTAGAAAACCAACTTATGCTTGCTTAAGGGTAAAGGTGAGTTGGGGTGCTGCATAAAACCAGAGATTGAAATGAGCACAGATAAAGTTCCTTAAGCCAAATATGGAATAGACAAGAGCTACTCCTTGCTCAACGAAATGGACTCAACACCGCATATTAAACGCCTAAGAATGTACCTGACTAGTAAGTATCTTAAAACCTATGGATTGCTATGTCTCCGAAAGAGAATCAAGCATGTGTACAGGGGCATAAACGCAGCAGTGATAGGATTGGAGAGGTTCGGTGAGCAAATGAAGACCCTTTGAAGTCATATTGCATAGTACCCATTCCACGGGTTTCAACTACCCAGGTTTAAGGTATTCTTCCTTCAGCTAAAACATGCATGTGGAACCTAGAGTACGATCAACCATGTGATCGGGAAACGTGTTCAAATATGTCTCAGTTTTCGTACCCTGGTACTCGGGTGCAACATTCCAGACGCTTTACTAACACCCTCCCGACTTGGAGAGTCAGTCCCTTTAACCTCCTGTTTGGCCCAGTTTGCAATTTCTGCGGAAGATGAACAGGAATAGCGAGAACCAATGAGAGACTAGCTGGAGGTGTCTGGACGGGCAAATTTAACTCTCATTTCCCACCAGGAAGAGGAATTAACCAAAGGCTCAGCGTGCCGTGCCGGAACCAGATTAGGGCCTGAAGCCATCCTGCGGTGTTGCGGCCAGGTCACAAGAAAGCGAGTTGAAGAAAGGAGCTCAGGGGCACTGTAATTCACAAACCTGCAGAGTTATAAATGACAGCTATCGTCCAAAAATATACTGAAGTAAGGCTGCCAAGAGGACTTGAAAGCGGGGCAGAATTGCAGGAAACCGATTTCAGGAGGCAGACTGGAATTGCATTGAAAGCATAGGAAAAGAGGCAGAACGTCCACAATGATGCACTTGGCCAAAAAGGGCGTATGCGTTTTTTCCTGAATATATTCAGGAAAAAACGCATACGCCCTTTTTGGCCAACCAAGCAAGCTTGCAAAGGAAATCTGCACTACAATGAAGTCTCACTTCCCCCCGGTCAAAAGGGCCATCTGAAAAAAGTGTAAAATCCAGAAAGGCAGGACAGGCCATGGAGAACTGGGAGCCTTGTTATGCTGATGGGCGGGATGTAAATTGCCAACAGACACTCGGGAGAAGTGTATGGTGTTTCCTGAAACATCTAAAAAACAAAGCAACAGAGCCTAGGGCACTTCCACTTATGGTCCTATAGCTTAGGGAAATTAAAATCAAAAAGACACAGCCACCCCAAAGTTTGGGACGCCTCTGTTTACAAGAACCTCGTTTACAGTACAAGTTCAACATCGCAGAAAGTGAAAAATGGATAAAGAAGTTGTGGTATTTACTTACAAAGCAATATCACTCAGCAATGAAATCTATGTCATCAGGCCCTTAGCAGCACAATGAGTGGATTCAGGTATGATGATTCTAACTGATATAAGTCACACAGAAAAAGAAACATCATAAGATATCAGTAATACACGGAATGTAAACTTGGCTACACAGGAACTGAATTACAGAACAGAACAGGGTCTCAAATTTAGAAAACCAACTTATGCTTGCTTAAGGGTAAAGGTGAGTTGGGGTGCTGCATAAAACCAGAGATTGAAATGAGCACAGATAAAGTTCCTTAAGCCAAATATGGAATAGACAAGAGCTACTCCTTGCTCAACGAAATGGACTCAACACCGCATATTAAACGCCCAAGAATGTACCTGACTAGTAAGTATCTTAAAACCTATGGATTGCTATGTCTCCGAAAGAGAATCAAGCATGTGTACAGGGGCATAAACGCAGCAGTGATAGGATTGGAGAGGTTCGGTGAGCAAATGAAGACCCTTTGAAGTCATATTGCATGGTACCCATTCCACGGGTTTCAACTACCCATGTTTAAGGTATTCTACCTTCAGCTAAAACATGCATGTGGAAACTAGAGTATGATCAACCATGTGATCGGGAAACGTGTTCAAATATGTCTCAGTTTTCGTACCCTGGTACTCGGGTGCAACATTCCAGACGCTTTACTAACACCCTCCCGACTTGGAGAGTCAGTCCCTTTAACCTCCTGTTTGGCCCAGTTTGCAATTTCTGTGGAAGATGAACAGGAATAGCGAGAACCAATGAGAGACTAGCTGGAGGTGTCTGGACGGGCAAATTTAACTCTCATTTCCCACCAGGAAGAGGAATTAACCAAAGGCTCAGCTTGCCGTGCCGGAACCAGATTAGGGCCTGAAGCCATCCTGCGGTGTTGCGGCCAGCTCACAAGAAAGCGAGTTGAAGAAAGGAGCTCAGGGGCACTGTAATTCACAAACCTGCAGAGTTATAAATGACAGCTATCGTCCAAAAATATACTGAAGTAAGGCTGCCAAGAGGACTTGAAAGCGGGGCAGAATTGCAGGAAACCGATTTCAGGAGGTAGACTGGAATTGCATTGAAAGCATAGGAAAAGAGGCAGAACGTCCACAATGATGCACTTGGCCAAAAAGGGCGTATGCGTTTTTTCCTGAATATATTCAGGAAAAAACGCATACGCCCTTTTTGGCCAACCAAGCAAGCTTGCAAAGGAAATCTGCACTACAATGAAGTCTCACTTCCCCCCGGTCAAAAGGGCCATCTGAAAAAAGTGTAAAATCCAGAAAGGCAGGACAGGCCATGGAGAACTGGGAGCCTTGTTATGCTGATGGGCGGGATGTAAATTGCCAACAGACACTCGGGAGAAGTGTATGGTGTTTCCTGAAACATCTAAAAAACAAAGCAACAGAGCCTAGGGCACTTCCACTTATGGTCCTATAGCTTAGGGAAATTAAAATCAAAAAGACACAGCCACCCCAAAGTTTGGGACGCCTCTGTTTACAAGAACCTCGTTTACAGTACAAGTTCAACATCGCAGAAAGTGAAAAATGGATAAAGAAGTTGTGGTATTTACTTACAAAGCAATATCACTCAGCAATGAAATCTATGTCATCAGGCCCTTAGCAGGACAATGAGTGGATTCAGGTATGATGATTCTAACTGAAATAAGTCACACAGAAAAAGAAACATCATAAGATATCAGTAATACACGGAATGTAAACTTGGCTACACAGGAACTGAATTACAGAACAGAACAGGGTCTCAAATTTAGAAAACCAACTTATGCTTGCTTAAGGGTAAAGGTGAGTTGGGGTGCTGCATAAAACCAGAGATTGAAATGAGCACAGATAAAGTTCCTTAAGCCAAATATGGAATAGACAAGAGCTACTCCTTGCTCAACGAAATGGACTCAACACCGCATATTAAACGCCTAAGAATGTACCTGACTAGTAAGTATCTTAAAACCTATGGATTGCTATGTCTCCGAAAGAGAATCAAGCATGTGTACAGGGGCATAAACGCAGCAGTGATAGGATTGGAGAGGTTCGGTGAGCAAATGAAGACCCTTTGAAGTCATATTGCATAGTACCCATTCCACGGGTTTCAACTACCCAGGTTTAAGGTATTCTTCCTTCAGCTAAAACATGCATGTGGAACCTAGAGTACGATCAACCATGTGATCGGGAAACGTGTTCAAATATGTCTCAGTTTTCGTACCCTGGTACTCGGGTGCAACATTCCAGACGCTTTACTAACACCCTCCCGACTTGGAGAGTCAGTCCCTTTAACCTCCTGTTTGGCCCAGTTTGCAATTTCTGCGGAAGATGAACAGGAATAGCGAGAACCAATGAGAGACTAGCTGGAGGTGTCTGGACGGGCAAATTTAACTCTCATTTCCCACCAGGAAGAGGAATTAACCAAAGGCTCAGCGTGCCGTGCCGGAACCAGATTAGGGCCTGAAGCCATCCTGCGGTGTTGCGGCCAGGTCACAAGAAAGCGAGTTGAAGAAAGGAGCTCAGGGGCACTGTAATTCACAAACCTGCAGAGTTATAAATGACAGCTATCGTCCAAAAATATACTGAAGTAAGGCTGCCAAGAGGACTTGAAAGCGGGGCAGAATTGCAGGAAACCGATTTCAGGAGGTAGACTGGAATTGCATTGAAAGCATAGGAAAAGAGGCAGAACGTCCACAATGATGCACTTGGCCAAAAAGGGCGTATGCGTTTTTTCCTGAATATATTCAGGAAAAAACGCATACGCCCTTTTTGGCCAACCAAGCAAGCTTGCAAAGGAAATCTGCACTACAATGAAGTCTCACTTCCCCCCGGTCAAAAGGGCCATCTGAAAAAAGTGTAAAATCCAGAAAGGCAGGACAGGCCATGGAGAACTGGGAGCCTTGTTATGCTGATGGGCGGGATGTAAATTGCCAACAGACACTCGGGAGAAGTGTATGGTGTTTCCTGAAACATCTAAAAAACAAAGCAACAGAGCCTAGGGCACTTCCACTTATGGTCCTATAGCTTAGGGAAATTAAAATCAAAAAGACACAGCCACCCCAAAGTTTGGGACGCCTCTGTTTACAAGAACCTCGTTTACAGTACAAGTTCAACATCGCAGAAAGTGAAAAATGGATAAAGAAGTTGTGGTATTTACTTACAAAGCAATATCACTCAGCAATGAAATCTATGTCATCAGGCCCTTAGCAGCACAATGAGTGGATTCAGGTATGATGATTCTAACTGAAATAAGTCACACAGAAAAAGAAACATCATAAGATATCAGTAATACACGGAATGTAAACTTGGCTACACAGGAACTGAATTACAGAACAGAACAGGGTCTCAAATTTAGAAAACCAACTTATGCTTGCTTAAGGGTAAAGGTGAGTTGGGGTGCTGCATAAAACCAGAGATTGAAATGAGCACAGATAAAGTTCCTTAAGCCAAATATGGAATAGACAAGAGCTACTCCTTGCTCAACGAAATGGACTCAACACCGCATATTAAACGCCTAAGAATGTACCTGACTAGTAAGTATCTTAAAACCTATGGATTGCTATGTCTCCGAAAGAGAATCAAGCATGTGTACAGGGGCATAAACGCAGCAGTGATAGGATTGGAGAGGTTCGGTGAGCAAATGAAGACCCTTTGAAGTCATATTGCATAGTACCCATTCCACGGGTTTCAACTACCCAGGTTTAAGGTATTCTTCCTTCAGCTAAAACATGCATGTGGAACCTAGAGTACGATCAACCATGTGATCAGGAAACGTGTTCAAATATGTCTCAGTTTTCGTACCCTGGTACTCGGGTGCAACATTCCAGACGCTTTACTAACACCCTCCCGACTTGGAGAGTCAGTCCCTTTAACCTCCTGTTTGGCCCAGTTTGCAATTTCTGCGGAAGATGAACAGGAATAGCGAGAACCAATGAGAGACTAGCTGGAGGTGTCTGGACGGGCAAATTTAACTCTCATTTCCCACCAGGAAGAGGAATTAACCAAAGGCTCAGCGTGCCGTGCCGGAACCAGATTAGGGCCTGAAGCCATCCTGCGGTGTTGCGGCCAGCTCACAAGAAAGCGAGTTGAAGAAAGGAGCTCAGGGGCACTGTAATTCACAAACCTGCAGAGTTATAAATGACAGCTATCGTCCAAAAATATACTGAAGTAAGGCTGCCAAGAGGACTTGAAAGCGGGGCAGAATTGCAGGACACCGATTTCAGGAGGTAGACAGGAATTGCATTGAAAGCATAGGAAAAGAGGCAGAACGTCCACAATGATGCACTTGGCCAAAAAGGGCGTATGCGTTTTTTCCTGAATATATTCAGGAAAAAACGCATACGCCCTTTTTGGCCAACCAAGCAAGCTTGCAAAGGAAATCTGCACTACAATGAAGTCTCACTTCCCCCCGGTCAAAAGGGCCATCTGAAAAAAGTGTAAAATCCAGAAAGGCAGGACAGGCCATGGAGAACTGGGAGCCTTGTTATGCTGATGGGCGGGATGTAAATTGCCAACAGACACTCGGGAGAAGTGTATGGTGTTTCCTGAAACATCTAAAAAACAAAGCAACAGAGCCTAGGGCACTTCCACTTATGGTCCTATAGCTTAGGGAAATTAAAATCAAAAAGACACAGCCACCCCAAAGTTTGGGACGCCTCTGTTTACAAGAACCTCGTTTACAGTACAAGTTCAACATCGCAGAAAGTGAAAAATGGATAAAGAAGTTGTGGTATTTACTTACAAAGCAATATCACTCAGCAATGAAATCTATGTCATCAGGCCCTTAGCAGGACAATGAGTGGATTCAGGTATGATGATTCTAACTGAAATAAGTCACACAGAAAAAGAAACATCATAAGATATCAGTAATACACGGAATGTAAACTTGGCTACACAGGAACTGAATTACAGAACAGAACAGGGTCTCAAATTTAGAAAACCAACTTATGCTTGCTTAAGGGTAAAGGTGAGTTGGGGTGCTGCATAAAACCAGAGATTGAAATGAGCACAGATAAAGTTCCTTAAGCCAAATATGGAATAGACAAGAGCTACTCCTTGCTCAACGAAATGGACTCAACACCGCATATTAAACGCCTAAGAATGTACCTGACTAGTAAGTATCTTAAAACCTATGGATTGCTATGTCTCCGAAAGAGAATCAAGCATGTGTACAGGGGCATAAACGCAGCAGTGATAGGATTGGAGAGGTTCGGTGAGCAAATGAAGACCCTTTGAAGTCATATTGCATAGTACCCATTCCACGGGTTTCAACTACCCAGGTTTAAGGTATTCTTCCTTCAGCTAAAACATGCATGTGGAACCTAGAGTACGATCAACCATGTGATCGGGAAACGTGTTCAAATATGTCTCAGTTTTCGTACCCTGGTACTCGGGTGCAACATTCCAGACGCTTTACTAACACCCTCCCGACTTGGAGAGTCAGTCCCTTTAACCTCCTGTTTGGCCCAGTTTGCAATTTCTGCGGAAGATGAACAGGAATAGCGAGAACCAATGAGAGACTAGCTGGAGGTGTCTGGACGGGCAAATTTAACTCTCATTTCCCACCAGGAAGAGGAATTAACCAAAGGCTCAGCGTGCCGTGCCGGAACCAGATTAGGGCCTGAAGCCATCCTGCGGTGTTGCGGCCAGGTCACAAGAAAGCGAGTTGAAGAAAGGAGCTCAGGGGCACTGTAATTCACAAACCTGCAGAGTTATAAATGACAGCTATCGTCCAAAAATATACTGAAGTAAGGCTGCCAAGAGGACTTGAAAGCGGGGCAGAATTGCAGGAAACCGATTTCAGGAGGTAGACTGGAATTGCATTGAAAGCATAGGAAAAGAGGCAGAACGTCCACAATGATGCACTTGGCCAAAAAGGGCGTATGCGTTTTTTCCTGAATATATTCAGGAAAAAACGCATACGCCCTTTTTGGCCAACCAAGCAAGCTTGCAAAGGAAATCTGCACTACAATGAAGTCTCACTTCCCCCCGGTCAAAAGGGCCATCTGAAAAAAGTGTAAAATCCAGAAAGGCAGGACAGGCCATGGAGAACTGGGAGCCTTGTTATGCTGATGGGCGGGATGTAAATTGCCAACAGCCACTCGGGAGAAGTGTATGGTGTTTCCTGAAACATCTAAAAAACAAAGCAACAGAGCCTAGGGCACTTCCACTTATGGTCCTATAGCTTAGGGAAATTAAAATCAAAAAGACACAGCCACCCCAAAGTTTGGGACGCCTCTGTTTACAAGAACCTCGTTTACAGTACAAGTTCAACATCGCAGAAAGTGAAAAATGGATAAAGAAGTTGTGGTATTTACTTACAAAGCAATATCACTCAGCAATGAAATCTATGTCATCAGGCCCTTAGCAGCACAATGAGTGGATTCAGGTATGATGATTCTAACTGAAATAAGTCACACAGAAAAAGAAACATCATAAGATATCAGTAATACACGGAATGTAAACTTGGCTACACAGGAACTGAATTACAGAACAGAACAGGGTCTCAAATTTAGAAAACCAACTTATGCTTGCTTAAGGGTAAAGGTGAGTTGGGGTGCTGCATAAAACCAGAGATTGAAATGAGCACAGATAAAGTTCCTTAAGCCAAATATGGAATAGACAAGAGCTACTCCTTGCTCAACGAAATGGACTCAACACCGCATATTAAACGCCTAAGAATGTACCTGACTAGTAAGTATCTTAAAACCTATGGATTGCTATGTCTCCGAAAGAGAATCAAGCATGTGTACAGGGGCATAAACGCAGCAGTGATAGGATTGGAGAGGTTCGGTGAGCAAATGAAGACCCTTTGAAGTCATATTGCATAGTACCCATTCCACGGGTTTCAACTACCCAGGTTTAAGGTATTCTTCCTTCAGCTAAAACATGCATGTGGAACCTAGAGTACGATCAACCATGTGATCGGGAAACGTGTTCAAATATGTCTCAGTTTTCGTACCCTGGTACTCGGGTGCAACATTCCAGACGCTTTACTAACACCCTCCCGACTTGGAGAGTCAGTCCCTTTAACCTCCTGTTTGGCCCAGTTTGCAATTTCTGCGGAAGATGAACAGGAATAGCGAGAACCAATGAGAGACTAGCTGGAGGTGTCTGGACGGGCAAATTTAACTCTCATTTCCCACCAGGAAGAGGAATTAACCAAAGGCTCAGCGTGCCGTGCCGGAACCAGATTAGGGCCTGAAGCCATCCTGCGGTGTTGCGGCCAGCTCACAAGAAAGCGAGTTGAAGAAAGGAGCTCAGGGGCACTGTAATTCACAAACCTGCAGAGTTATAAATGACAGCTATCGTCCAAAAATATACTGAAGTAAGGCTGCCAAGAGGACTTGAAAGCGGGGCAGAATTGCAGGACACCGATTTCAGGAGGTAGACAGGAATTGCATTGAAAGCATAGGAAAAGAGGCAGAACGTCCACAATGATGCACTTGGCCAAAAAGGGCGTATGCGTTTTTTCCTGAATATATTCAGGAAAAAACGCATACGCCCTTTTTGGCCAACCAAGCAAGCTTGCAAAGGAAATCTGCACTACAATGAAGTCTCACTTCCCCCCGGTCAAAAGGGCCATCTGAAAAAAGTGTAAAATCCAGAAAGGCAGGACAGGCCATGGAGAACTGGGAGCCTTGTTATGCTGATGGGCGGGATGTAAATTGCCAACAGACACTCGGGAGAAGTGTATGGTGTTTCCTGAAACATCTAAAAAACAAAGCAACAGAGCCTAGGGCACTTCCACTTATGGTCCTATAGCTTAGGGAAATTAAAATCAAAAAGACACAGCCACCCCAAAGTTTGGGACGCCTCTGTTTACAAGAACCTCATTTACCGTACAAGTTCAATATCACAGAAAGTGAAAAATGGATAAAGAAGTTGTGGTACTTACGTACAATGCAGTATCACTCAACAATGAAATCTATGTCATCAGGCCCGTAACAGCATAATGAGTGGATTCAGGTACGATGATTCTAACTGAAATAAGTCACACAGAAAAAGAAACATCATAAGATATCACTAATACACAGAATGTAAACTTGGCTACACAGGAATTGAATTCCAAAACAGAACAGGGTCTCAAATTTAGAAAACCAACTTATGCTTGCTTAAGCGGAAAGGTGAGTTGGGGTGCTGCATAAAACCAGAGATTGAAATGAGCACAGATAAAGTTCCTTAAGCCAAATATGGAATAGACCAGAGCTACTCCTTGCTCAACGAAATGGACTCAACACCCCATATTAAATGCCTAAGAATGTACCTGACTAGTAAGTATTTAAAACCTATGGATTGCTATGTCTCCAAAAGAGAATCAAGCGTCTGTACAGGGGGATAAACGCAGCAGTGATAGGATTGGAGAAGTTCGGTGAGCAAATGAAGACCCTTTGAAGTCATATTGCATGGTACCCATTCCACGGGTCTCAACTCTCCAGGTTTAAGGTATTCTTCCTTCAGCTAAAACATGCATGTGGAACCCAGAGTATGATCAACCGTGTGAACGGGAGACGTGTTCAAATATGTCTCAGATTTCCTCCCCTGGTACTCGGGTGCAACATTCCAGACGCTTTACTAACACCCTCCCGACTTGGAGAGTCAGTCCCTTTAACCTCCTGTTTGGCCCAGTTTGCAATTTCTGCGGAAGATGAACAGGAATAGCGAGAACCAATGAGAGACTAGCTGGAGGTGTCTGGACGGGCAAATTTAACTCTCATTTCCCACCAGGAAGAGGAATTAACCAAAGGCTCAGCTTGCCGTGCCGGAACCAGATTAGGGCCTGAAGCCATCCTGCGGTGTTGCGGCCAGCTCAAAAGAAAGCGAGTTGAAGAAAGGAGCTCAGGGGCACTGTAATTCACAAACCTGCAGAGTTATAAATGACAGCTATCGTCCAAAAATATACTGAAGTAAGGCTGCCAAGAGGACTTGAAAACGGGGCAGAATTGCAGGACACCGATTTCAGGAGGTAGACTGGAATTGCATTGAAAGCATAGGAAAAGAGGCAGAACGTCCACAATGATGCACTTGGCCAAAAAGGACGTATGCGTTTTTTCCTGAATATATTCAGGAAAAAACGCATACGCCCTTTTTGGCCAACCAAGCAAGCTTGCAAAGGAAATCTGCACTACAATGAAGTCTCACTTCCCCCCGGTCAAAAGGGCCATCTGAAAAAAGTGTAAAATCCAGAAAGGCAGGACAGGCCATGGAGAACTGGGAGCCTTGTTATGCTGATGGGCGGGATGTAAATTGCCAACAGACACTCGGGAGAAGTGTATGGTGTTTCCTGAAACATCTAAAAAACAAAGCAACAGAGCCTAGGGCACTTCCACTTATGGTCCTATAGCTTAGGGAAATTAAAATCAAAAAGACACAGCCACCCCAAAGTTTGGGACGCCTCTGTTTACAAGAACCTCGTTTACAGTACAAGTTCAACATCGCAGAAAGTGAAAAATGGATAAAGAAGTTGTGGTATTTACTTACAAAGCAATATCACTCAGCAATGAAATCTATGTCATCAGGCCCTTAGCAGCACAATGAGTGGATTCAGGTATGATGATTCTAACTGAAATAAGTCACACAGAAAAAGAAACATCATAAGATATCAGTAATACACGGAATGTAAACTTGGCTACACAGGAACTGAATTACAGAACAGAACAGGGTCTCAAATTTAGAAAACCAACTTATGCTTGCTTAAGGGTAAAGGTGAGTTGGGGTGCTGCATAAAACCAGAGATTGAAATGAGCACAGATAAAGTTCCTTAAGCCAAATATGGAATAGACAAGAGCTACTCCTTGCTCAACGAAATGGACTCAACACCGCATATTAAACGCCTAAGAATGTACCTGACTAGTAAGTATCTTAAAACCTATGGATTGCTATGTCTCCGAAAGAGAATCAAGCATGTGTACAGGGGCATAAACGCAGCAGTGATAGGATTGGAGAGGTTCGGTGAGCAAATGAAGACCCTTTGAAGTCATATTGCATGGTACCCATTCCACGGGTTTCAACTACCCAGGTTTAAGGTATTCTTCCTTCAGCTAAAACATGCATGTGGAACCTAGAGTACGATCAACCATGTGATCGGGAAACGTGTTCAAATATGTCTCAGTTTTCGTACCCTGGTACTCGGGTGCAACATTCCAGACGCTTTACTAACACCCTCCCGACTTGGAGAGTCAGTCCCTTTAACCTCCTGTTTGGCCCAGTTTGCAATTTCTGCGGAAGATGAACAGGAATAGCGAGAACCAATGAGAGACTAGCTGGAGGTGTCTGGACGGGCAAATTTAACTCTCATTTCCCACCAGGAAGAGGAATTAACCAAAGGCTCAGCGTGCCGTGCCGGAACCAGATTAGGGCCTGAAGCCATCCTGCGGTGTTGCGGCCAGGTCACAAGAAAGCGAGTTGAAGAAAGGAGCTCAGGGGCACTGTAATTCACAAACCTGCAGAGTTATAAATGACAGCTATCGTCCAAAAATATACTGAAGTAAGGCTGCCAAGAGGACTTGAAAGCGGGGCAGAATTGCAGGAAACCGATTTCAGGAGGTAGACTGGAATTGCATTGAAAGCATAGGAAAAGAGGCAGAACGTCCACAATGATGCACTTGGCCAAAAAGGGCGTATGCGTTTTTTCCTGAATATATTCAGGAAAAAACGCATACGCCCTTTTTGGCCAACCAAGCAAGCTTGCAAAGGAAATCTGCACTACAATGAAGTCTCACTTCCCCCCGGTCAAAAGGGCCATCTGAAAAAAGTGTAAAATCCAGAAAGGCAGGACAGGCCATGGAGAACTGGGAGCCTTGTTATGCTGATGGGCGGGATGTAAATTGCCAACAGACACTCGGGAGAAGTGTATGGTGTTTCCTGAAACATCTAAAAAACAAAGCAACAGAGCCTAGGGCACTTCCACTTATGGTCCTATAGCTTAGGGAAATTAAAATCAAAAAGACACAGCCACCCCAAAGTTTGGGACGCCTCTGTTTACAAGAACCTCGTTTACAGTACAAGTTCAACATCGCAGAAAGTGAAAAATGGATAAAGAAGTTGTGGTATTTACTTACAAAGCAATATCACTCAGCAATGAAATCTATGTCATCAGGCCCTTAGCAGCACAATGAGTGGATTCAGGTATGATGATTCTAACTGAAATAAGTCACACAGAAAAAGAAACATCATAAGATATCAGTAATACACGGAACGTAAACTTGGCTACACAGGAACTGAATTACAGAACAGAACAGGGTCTCAAATTTAGAAAACCAACTTATGCTTGCTTAAGGGTAAAGGTGAGTTGGGGTGCTGCATAAAACCAGAGATTGAAATGAGCACAGATAAAGTTCCTTAAGCCAAATATGGAATAGACAAGAGCTACTCCTTGCTCAACGAAATGGACTCAACACCGCATATTAAACGCCTAAGAATGTACCTGACTAGTAAGTATCTTAAAACCTATGGATTGCTATGTCTCCGAAAGAGAATCAAGCATGTGTACAGGGGCATAAACGCAGCAGTGATAGGATTGGAGAGGTTCGGTGAGCAAATGAAGACCCTTTGAAGTCATATTGCATAGTACCCATTCCACGGGTTTCAACTACCCAGGTTTAAGGTATTCTTCCTTCAGCTAAAACATGCATGTGGAACCTAGAGTACGATCAACCATGTGATCGGGAAACGTGTTCAAATATGTCTCAGTTTTCGTACCCTGGTACTCGGGTGCAACATTCCAGACGCTTTACTAACACCCTCCCGACTTGGAGAGTCAGTCCCTTTAACCTCCTGTTTGGCCCAGTTTGCAATTTCTGCGGAAGATGAACAGGAATAGCGAGAACCAATGAGAGACTAGCTGGAGGTGTCTGGACGGGCAAATTTAACTCTCATTTCCCACCAGGAAGAGGAATTAACCAAAGGCTCAGCGTGCCGTGCCGGAACCAGATTAGGGCCTGAAGCCATCCTGCGGTGTTGCGGCCAGCTCACAAGAAAGCGAGTTGAAGAAAGGAGCTCAGGGGCACTGTAATTCACAAACCTGCAGAGTTATAAATGACAGCTATCGTCCAAAAATATACTGAAGTAAGGCTGCCAAGAGGACTTGAAAGCGGGGCAGAATTGCAGGAAACCGATTTCAGGAGGTAGACTGGAATTGCATTGAAAGCATAGGAAAAGAGGCAGAACGTCCACAATGATGCACTTGGCCAAAAAGGGCGTATGCGTTTTTTCCTGAATATATTCAGGAAAAAACGCATACACCCTTTTTGGCCAACCAAGCAAGCTTGCAAAGGAAATCTGCACTACAATGAAGTCTCACTTCCCCCCGGTCAAAAGGGCCATCTGAAAAAAGTGTAAAATCCAGAAAGGCAGGACAGGCCATGGAGAACTGGGAGCCTTGTTATGCTGATGGGCGGGATGTAAATTGCCAACAGACACTCGGGAGAAGTGTATGGTGTTTCCTGAAACATCTAAAAAACAAAGCAACAGAGCCTAGGGCACTTCCACTTATGGTCCTATAGCTTAGGGAAATTAAAATCAAAAAGACACAGCCACCCCAAAGTTTGGGACGCCTCTGTTTACAAGAACCTCGTTTACAGTACAAGTTCAACATCGCAGAAAGTGAAAAATGGATAAAGAAGTTGTGGTATTTACTTACAAAGCAATATCACTCAGCAATGAAATCTATGTCATCAGGCCCTTAGCAGCACAATGAGTGGATTCAGGTATGATGATTCTAACTGAAATAAGTCACACAGAAAAAGAAACATCATAAGATATCAGTAATACACGGAACGTAAACTTGGCTACACAGGAACTGAATTACAGAACAGAACAGGGTCTCAAATTTAGAAAACCAACTTATGCTTGCTTAAGGGTAAAGGTGAGTTGGGGTGCTGCATAAAACCAGAGATTGAAATGAGCACAGATAAAGTTCCTTAAGCCAAATATGGAATAGACAAGAGCTACTCCTTGCTCAACGAAATGGACTCAACACCGCATATTAAACGCCTAAGAATGTACCTGACTAGTAAGTATCTTAAAACCTATGGATTGCTATGTCTCCGAAAGAGAATCAAGCATGTGTACAGGGGCATAAACGCAGCAGTGATAGGATTGGAGAGGTTCGGTGAGCAAATGAAGACCCTTTGAAGTCATATTGCATAGTACCCATTCCACGGGTTTCAACTACCCAGGTTTAAGGTATTCTTCCTTCAGCTAAAACATGCATGTGGAACCTAGAGTACGATCAACCATGTGATCGGGAAACGTGTTCAAATATGTCTCAGTTTTCGTACCCTGGTACTCGGGTGCAACATTCCAGACGCTTTACTAACACCCTCCCGACTTGGAGAGTCAGTCCCTTTAACCTCCTGTTTGGCCCAGTTTGCAATTTCTGCGGAAGATGAACAGGAATAGCGAGAACCAATGAGAGACTAGCTGGAGGTGTCTGGACGGGCAAATTTAACTCTCATTTCCCACCAGGAAGAGGAATTAACCAAAGGCTCAGCGTGCCGTGCCGGAACCAGATTAGGGCCTGAAGCCATCCTGCGGTGTTGCGGCCAGCTCACAAGAAAGCGAGTTGAAGAAAGGAGCTCAGGGGCACTGTAATTCACAAACCTGCAGAGTTATAAATGACAGCTATCGTCCAAAAATATACTGAAGTAAGGCTGCCAAGAGGACTTGAAAGCGGGGCAGAATTGCAGGACACCGATTTCAGGAGGTAGACTGGAATTGTATTGAAAGCATAGGAAAAGAGGCAGAACGTCCACAATGATGCACTTGGCCAAAAAGGGCGTATGCGTTTTTTCCTGAATATATTCAGGAAAAAACGCATACGCCCTTTTTGGCCAACCAAGCAAGCTTGCAAAGGAAATCTGCACTACAATGAAGTCTCACTTCCCCCCGGTCAAAAGGGCCATCTGAAAAAAGTGTAAAATCCAGAAAGGCAGGACAGGCCATGGAGAACTGGGAGCCTTGTTATGCTGATGGGCGGGATGTAAATTGCCAACAGACACTCGGGAGAAGTGTATGGTGTTTCCTGAAACATCTAAAAAACAAAGCAACAGAGCCTAGGGCACTTCCACTTATGGTCCTATAGCTTAGGGAAATTAAAATCAAAAAGACACAGCCACCCCAAAGTTTGGGACGCCTCTGTTTACAAGAACCTCATTTACCGTACAAGTTCAATATCACAGAAAGTGAAAAATGGATAAAGAAGTTGTGGTACTTACGTACAATGCAGTATCACTCAACAATGAAATCTATGTCATCAGGCCCGTAGCAGCATAATGAGTGGATTCAGGTACGATGATTCTAACTGAAATAAGTCACACAGAAAAAGAAACATCATAAGATATCACTAATACACAGAATGTAAACTTGGCTACACAGGAACTGAATTCCAAAACAGAACAGGGTCTCAAATTTAGAAAACCAACTTATGCTTGCTTAAGGGGAAAGGTGAGTTGGGGTGCTGCATAAAACCAGAGATTGAAATGAGCACAGATAAAGTTCCTTAAGCCAAATATGGAATAGACAAGAGCTACTCCTTGCTCAACGAAATGGACTCAACACCCCATATTAAATGCCTAAGAATGTACCTGACTAGTAAGTATCTTAAAACCTATGGATTGCTATGTCTCCAAAAGAGAATCAAGCGTCTGTACAGGGGGATAAACGCAGCAGTGATAGGATTGGAGAAGTTCGGTGAGCAAATGAAGACCCTTTGAAGTCATATTGCATGGTACCCATTACACGGGTCTCAACTCTCCAGGTTTAAGGTATTCTTCCTTCAGCTAAAACATGCATGTGGAACCCAGAGTATGATCAACCGTGTGAACGGGAGACGTGTTCAAATATGTCTCAGATTTCCTCCCCTGGTACTCGGGTGCAACATTCCAGACGCTTTACTAACACCCTCCCGACTTGGAGAGTCAGTCCCTTTAACCTCCTGTTTGGCCCAGTTTGCAATTTCTGCGGAAGATGAACAGGAATAGCGAGAACCAATGAGAGACTAGCTGGAGGTGTCTGGACGGGCAAATTTAACTCTCATTTCCCACCAGGAAGAGGAATTAACCAAAGGCTCAGCGTGCCGTGCCGGAACCAGATTAGGGCCTGAAGCCATCCTGCGGTGTTGCGGCCAGCTCAAAAGAAAGCGAGTTGAAGAAAGGAGCTCAGGGGCACTGTAATTCACAAACCTGCAGAGTTATAAATGACAGCTATCGTCCAAAAATATACTGAAGTAAGGCTGCCAAGAGGACTTGAAAGCGGGGCAGAATTGCAGGAAACCGATTTCAGGAGGTAGACTGGAATTGCATTGAAAGCATAGGAAAAGAGGCAGAACGTCCACAATGATGCACTTGGCCAAAAAGGGCGTATGTGTTTTTTCCTGAATATATTCAGGAAAAAACGCATACGCCCTTTTTGGCCAACCAAGCAAGCTTGCAAAGGAAATCTGCACTACAATGAAGTCTCACTTCCCCCCGGTCAAAAGGGCCATCTGAAAAAAGTGTAAAATCCAGAAAGGCAGGACAGGCCATGGAGAACTGGGAGCCTTGTTATGCTGATGGGCGGGATGTAAATTGCCAACAGACACTCGGGAGAAGTGTATGGTGTTTCCTGAAACATCTAAAAAACAAAGCAACAGAGCCTAGGGCACTTCCACTTATGGTCCTATAGCTTAGGGAAATTAAAATCAAAAAGACACAGCCACCCCAAAGTTTGGGACGCCTCTGTTTACAAGAACCTCGTTTACAGTACAAGTTCAACATCGCAGAAAGTGAAAAATGGATAAAGAAGTTGTGGTATTTACTTACAAAGCAATATCACTCAGCAATGAAATCTATGTCATCAGGCCCTTAGCAGCACAATGAGTGGATTCAGGTATGATGATTCTAACTGAAATAAGTCACACAGAAAAAGAAACATCATAAGATATCAGTAATACACGGAATGTAAACTTGGCTACACAGGAACTGAATTACAGAACAGAACAGGGTCTCAAATTTAGAAAACCAACTTATGCTTGCTTAAGGGGAAAGGTGAGTTGGGGTGTTGCATAAAACCAGAGATTGAAATGAGCACAGATAAATTTCCTGAAGCCAAATATGGAATAGACAAGAGCTACTCCTTGCTCAACGAAATGGACTCAACACCGCATATTAAACGCCTAAGAATGTACCTGACTAGTAAGTATCTTAAAACCTATGGATTGCTATGTCTCCGAAAGAGAATCAAGCATGTGTACAGGGGCATAAACGCAGCAGTGATAGGATTGGAGAGGTTCGGTGAGCAAATGAAGACCCTTTGAAGTCATATTGCATAGTACCCATTCCACGGGTTTCAACTACCCAGGTTTAAGGTATTCTTCCTTCAGCTAAAACATGCATGTGGAACCTAGAGTACGATCAACCATGTGATCGGGAAACGTGTTCAAATATGTCTCAGTTTTCGTACCCTGGTACTCGGGTGCAACATTCCAGACGCTTTACTAACACCCTCCCGACTTGGAGAGTCAGTCCCTTTAACCTCCTGTTTGGCCCAGTTTGCAATTTCTGCGGAAGATGAACAGGAATAGCGAGAACCAATGAGAGACTAGCTGGAGGTGTCTGGACGGGCAAATTTAACTCTCATTTCCCACCAGGAAGAGGAATTAACCAAAGGCTCAGCGTGCCGTGCCGGAACCAGATTAGGGCCTGAAGCCATCCTGCGGTGTTGCGGCCAGCTCACAAGAAAGCGAGTTGAAGAAAGGAGCTCAGGGGCACTGTAATTCACAAACCTGCAGAGTTATAAATGACAGCTATCGTCCAAAAATATACTGAAGTAAGGCTGCCAAGAGGACTTGAAAGCGGGGCAGAATTGCAGGAAACCGATTTCAGGAGGTAGACTGGAATTGCATTGAAAGCATAGGAAAAGAGGCAGAACGTCCACAATGATGCACTTGGCCAAAAAGGGCGTATGCGTTTTTTCCTGAATATATTCAGGAAAAAACGCATACACCCTTTTTGGCCAACCAAGCAAGCTTGCAAAGGAAATCTGCACTACAATGAAGTCTCACTTCCCCCCGGTCAAAAGGGCCATCTGAAAAAAGTGTAAAATCCAGAAAGGCAGGACAGGCCATGGAGAACTGGGAGCCTTGTTATGCTGATGGGCGGGATGTAAATTGCCAACAGACACTCGGGAGAAGTGTATGGTGTTTCCTGAAACATCTAAAAAACAAAGCAACAGAGCCTAGGGCACTTCCACTTATGGTCCTATAGCTTAGGGAAATTAAAATCAAAAAGACACAGCCACCCCAAAGTTTGGGACGCCTCTGTTTACAAGAACCTCGTTTACAGTACAAGTTCAACATCGCAGAAAGTGAAAAATGGATAAAGAAGTTGTGGTATTTACTTACAAAGCAATATCACTCAGCAATGAAATCTATGTCATCAGGCCCTTAGCAGCACAATGAGTGGATTCAGGTATGATGATTCTAACTGAAATAAGTCACACAGAAAAAGAAACATCATAAGATATCAGTAATACACGGAACGTAAACTTGGCTACACAGGAACTGAATTACAGAACAGAACAGGGTCTCAAATTTAGAAAACCAACTTATGCTTGCTTAAGGGTAAAGGTGAGTTGGGGTGCTGCATAAAACCAGAGATTGAAATGAGCACAGATAAAGTTCCTTAAGCCAAATATGGAATAGACAAGAGCTACTCCTTGCTCAACGAAATGGACTCAACACCGCATATTAAACGCCTAAGAATGTACCTGACTAGTAAGTATCTTAAAACCTATGGATTGCTATGTCTCCGAAAGAGAATCAAGCATGTGTACAGGGGCATAAACGCAGCAGTGATAGGATTGGAGAGGTTCGGTGAGCAAATGAAGACCCTTTGAAGTCATATTGCATAGTACCCATTCCACGGGTTTCAACTACCCAGGTTTAAGGTATTCTTCCTTCAGCTAAAACATGCATGTGGAACCTAGAGTACGATCAACCATGTGATCGGGAAACGTGTTGAAATATGTCTCAGTTTTCGTACCCTGGTACTCGGGTGCAACATTCCAGACGCTTTACTAACACCCTCCCGACTTGGAGAGTCAGTCCCTTTAACCTCCTGTTTGGCCCAGTTTGCAATTTCTGCGGAAGATGAACAGGAATAGCGAGAACCAATGAGAGACTAGCTGGAGGTGTCTGGACGGGCAAATTTAACTCTCATTTCCCACCAGGAAGAGGAATTAACCAAAGGCTCAGCGTGCCGTGCCGGAACCAGATTAGGGCCTGAAGCCATCCTGCGGTGTTGCGGCCAGCTCACAAGAAAGCGAGTTGAAGAAAGGAGCTCAGGGGCACTGTAATTCACAAACCTGCAGAGTTATAAATGACAGCTATCGTCCAAAAATATACTGAAGTAAGGCTGCCAAGAGGACTTGAAAGCGGGGCAGAATTGCAGGACACCGATTTCAGGAGGTAGACTGGAATTGTATTGAAAGCATAGGAAAAGAGGCAGAACGTCCACAATGATGCACTTGGCCAAAAAGGGCGTATGCGTTTTTTCCTGAATATATTCAGGAAAAAACGCATACGCCCTTTTTGGCCAACCAAGCAAGCTTGCAAAGGAAATCTGCACTACAATGAAGTCTCACTTCCCCCCGGTCAAAAGGGCCATCTGAAAAAAGTGTAAAATCCAGAAAGGCAGGACAGGCCATGGAGAACTGGGAGCCTTGTTATGCTGATGGGCGGGATGTAAATTGCCAACAGACACTCGGGAGAAGTGTATGGTGTTTCCTGAAACATCTAAAAAACAAAGCAACAGAGCCTAGGGCACTTCCACTTATGGTCCTATAGCTTAGGGAAATTAAAATCAAAAAGACACAGCCACCCCAAAGTTTGGGACGCCTCTGTTTACAAGAACCTCATTTACCGTACAAGTTCAATATCACAGAAAGTGAAAAATGGATAAAGAAGTTGTGGTACTTACGTACAATGCAGTATCACTCAACAATGAAATCTATGTCATCAGGCCCGTAGCAGCATAATGAGTGGATTCAGGTACGATGATTCTAACTGAAATAAGTCACACAGAAAAAGAAACATCATAAGATATCACTAATACACAGAATGTAAACTTGGCTACACAGGAACTGAATTCCAAAACAGAACAGGGTCTCAAATTTAGAAAACCAACTTATGCTTGCTTAAGGGGAAAGGTGAGTTGGGGTGCTGCATAAAACCAGAGATTGAAATGAGCACAGATAAAGTTCCTTAAGCCAAATATGGAATAGACAAGAGCTACTCCTTGCTCAACGAAATGGACTCAACACCCCATATTAAATGCCTAAGAATGTACCTGACTAGTAAGTATCTTAAAACCTATGGATTGCTATGTCTCCAAAAGAGAATCAAGCGTCTGTACAGGGGGATAAACGCAGCAGTGATAGGATTGGAGAAGTTCGGTGAGCAAATGAAGACCCTTTGAAGTCATATTGCATGGTACCCATTCCACGGGTCTCAACTCTCCAGGTTTAAGGTATTCTTCCTTCAGCTAAAACATGCATGTGGAACCCAGAGTATGATCAACCGTGTGAACGGGAGACATGTTCAAATATGTCTCAGTTTTCCTCCCCTGGTACTCGGGTGCAACAGTCCAGACGCTTTACTAACACTCTCCCGACTTGGAGAGTCAGCGCCTTTAACCTCCTGTTTGGCCCAGTTTGCAATTTCTGCGGAAGATGAACAGGAATAGCGAGAACCAATGAGAGACTAGCTGGAGGTGTCTGGACGGGCAAATTTAACTCTCATTTCCCACCAGGAAGAGGAAATAACCAAAGGCTCATCGTGCCGTGACGGAACCAGATTAGGGCCTGAAGCCATCCTGCGGTGTTGCGGCCAGCTCAAAAGAAAGCGAGTTGAAGAAAGGAGCTCAGGGGCACTGTAATTCACAAACCTGCAGAGTTATAAATGACAGCTATCGTCCAAAAATATACTAAAGTAAGGCTGCCAAGAGGACTTGAAAGCGGGGCAGAATTGCAGGAAACCGATTTCAGGAGGTAGACTGGAATTGCATTGAAAGCATAGGAAAAGAGGCAGAACATCCACAATGATGCACTTGGCCAAAAAGGACGTATGCATTTTTTCCTGAATATATTCAGGAAAAAACGCATACTTCCTTTTTGGCCAACTAAGCAAACTTGCAAAGGAAATCTGCACTACAATGAAGTCTCACTTCCTCCCGGTCAAAAGGGCCATCTGAAAAAAGTGTAAAATCCAGAAAGGCAGGACAGGCCATGGAGAACTGGGAGCCTTGTTATGCTGATGGGCGGGATGTAAATTGCCAACAGACACTCGGGAGAAGTGTATGGTGTTTCCTGAAACATCTAAAAAACAAAGCAACAGAGCCTAGGGCACTTCCACTTATGGTCCTATAGCTTAGGGAAATTAAAATCAAAAAGACACAGCCACCCCAAAGTTTGGGACGCCTCTGTTTACAAGAACCTCGTTTACAGTACAAGTTCAACATCGCAGAAAGTGAAAAATGGATAAAGAAGTTGTGGTATTTACTTACAAAGCAATATCACTCAGCAATGAAATCTATGTCATCAGGCCCTTAGCAGCACAATGAGTGGATTCAGGTATGATGATTCTAACTGAAATAAGTCACACAGAAAAAGAAACATCATAAGATATCAGTAATACACGGAATGTAAACTTGGCTCCACAGGAACTGAATTACAGAACAGAACAGGGTCTCAAATTTAGAAAACCAACTTATGCTTGCTTAAGGGTAAAGGTGAGTTGGGGTGATGCATAAAACCAGAGATTGAAATGAGCACAGATAAAGTTCCTTAAGCCAAATATGGAATAGACAAGAGCTACTCCTTGCTCAACGAAATGGACTCAACACCGCATATTAAACGCCTAAGAATGTACCTGACTAGTAAGTATCTTAAAACCTATGGATTGCTATGTCTCCGAAAGAGAATCAAGCATGTGTACAGGGGCATAAACGCAGCAGTGATAGGATTGGAGAGGTTCGGTGAGCAAATGAAGACCCTTTGAAGTCATATTGCATGGTACCCATTCCACGGGTTTCAACTACCCAGGTTTAAGGTATTCTTCCTTCAGCTAAAACATGCATGTGGAACCTAGAGTATGATCAACCATGTGATCGGGAGACGTGTTCAAATATGTCTCAGTTTTCCTCCCCTGGTACTCGGGTGCAACATTCCAGACGCTTTACTAACACTCTCCCGACTTGGAGAGTCAGTGCCTTTAACCTCCTGTTTGGCCCAGTTTGCAATTTCTGCGGAAGATGAACAGGAATAGCGAGAACCAATGAGAGACTAGCTGGAGGTGTCTGGATGGGCAAATTTAACTCTCATTTCCCACCAGGAAGAGGAATTAACCAAAGGCTCAGCGTGCCGTGCCGGAACCAGATTAGGGCCTGAAGCCATCCTGCGGTGTTGCGGCCAGGTCACAAGAAAGCGAGTTGAAGAAAGGAGCTCAGGGGCACTGTAATTCACAAACCTGCAGAGTTATAAATGACAGCTATCATACAAAAATATACTGAAGTAAGGCTGCCAAGAGGACTTGAAAGCGGGGCAGAATTGCAGGAAACCGATTTCAGGAGGTAGACTGGAATTGCATTGAAAGCATAGGAAAAGAGGCAGAACGTCCACAATGATGCACTTGGCCAAAAAGGGAGTATGTGTTTTTTCCTGAATATATTCAGGAAAAAACGCATACGCCCTTTTTGGCCAACCAAGCAAACTTGCAAAGGAAATCTGCACTACAATGAAGTCTCACTTCCCCCCGGTCAAAAGGGCCATCTGAAAAAAGTGTAAAATCCAGAAAGGCAGGACAGGCCATGGAGAACTGGGAGCCTTGTTATGCTGATGGGCGGGATGTAAATTGCCAACAGACACTCGGGAGAAGTGTATGGTGTTTCCTGAAACATCTAAAAAACAAAGCAACAGAGCCTAGGGCACTTCCACTTATGGTCCTATAGCTTAGGGAAATTAAAATCAAAAAGACACAGCCACCCCAAAGTTTGGGACGCCTCTGTTTACAAGAACCTCATTTACTGTACAAGTTCAATATCACAGAAAGTGAAAAATGGATAAAGAACTTGTGGTACTTACGTACAATGCAGTATCACTCAGCAATGAAATCTATGTCATCAGGCCCGTAGCAGCATAATGAGTGGATTCAGGTAAGATGATTCTAACTGAAATAAGTGACACAGAAAAAGAAACATCATAAGATATCACTAATACACGGAATGTAAACTTGGCTACACAGGAACTGAATTCCAAAACAGAACAGGGTCTCAAATTTAGAAAACCAACTTATGCTTGCTTAAGGGGAAAGGTGAGTTGGGGTGCTGCATAAAACCAGAGATTGAAATGAGCACAGATAAAGTTCCTTAAGCCAAATATGGAATAGACAAGAGCTACTCCTTGCTCAACGAAATGGACTCAACACCCCATATTAAACGCCTAAGAATGTACCTGACTAGTAAGTATCTTAAAACCTACGGATTGCTATGTCTCCGAAAGAGAATCAAGCGTCTGTACAGGGGCATAAACGCAGCAGTGATAGGATTGGAGAGGTTCGGTGACAAATGAAGACCCTTTGAAGTCATATTGCATGGTACCCATTCCACGGGTCTCAACTCTCCAGGTTTAAGGTATTCTTCCTTCAGCTAAAACATGCATGTGGAACCCAGAGTGTGATCAACCGTGTGAACGGGAGACATGTTCAAATATGTCTCAGTTTTCCTCCCCTGGTACTCGGGTGCAACATTCCAGACGCTTTACTAACACTCTCCCGACTTGGAGAGTCAGCGCCTTTAACCTCCTGTTTGGCCCAGTTTGCAATTTCTGCAGAAGATGAACAGGAATAGCGAGAACCAATGAGAGACTAGCTGGAGGTGTCTGGACGGGCAAATTTAACTCTCATTTCCCACCAGGAAGAGGAAATAACCAAAGGCTCATCGTGCCGTGACGGAACCAGATTAGGGCCTGAAGCCATCCTGCGGTGTTGCGGCCAGCTCAAAAGAAAGCGAGTTGAAGAAAGGAGCTCAGGGGCACTGTAATTCACAAACCTGCAGAGTTATAAATGACAGCTATCGTCCAAAAATATACTAAAGTAAGGCTGCCAAGAGGACTTGAAAGCGGGGCAGAATTGCAGGAAACCGATTTCAGGAGGTAGACTGGAATTGCATTGAAAGCATAGGAAAAGAGGCAGAACATCCACAATCATGCACTTGGCCAAAAAGGACGTATGCATTTTTTGCTGAATATATTCAGGAAAAAACGCATACGTCCTTTTTGGCCAACCAAGAAAGCTTGCAAAGGAAATCTGCACTACAATGAAGTCTCACTTCCCCCCGGTCAAAAGGGCCATCTGAAAAAAGTGTAAAATCCAGAAAGGCAGGACAGGCCATGGAGAACTGGGAGCCTTGTTATGCTGATGGGCGGGATGTAAATTGCGAACAGACACTCGGGAGAAGTGTATGGTGTTTCCTGAAACATCTAAAAAACAAAGCAACAGAGCCTAGGGCACTTCCTCTTATGGTCCTATAGCTTAGGGAAATTAAAATCAAAAAGACACAGCCACCCCAAAGTTTGGGACGCCTCTGTTTACAAGAACCTCATTTACTGTACAAGTTCAATATCACAGAAAGTGAAAAATGGATAAAGAACTTGTGGTACTTACGTACAATGCAGTATCACTCAGCAATGAAATCTATGTCATCAGGCCCGTAGCAGCATAATGAGTGGATTCAGGTAAGATGATTCTAACTGAAATAAGTGACACAGAAAAAGAAACATCATAAGATATCACTAATACACGGAATGTAAACTTGGCTACACAGGAACTGAATTCCAAAACAGAACAGGGTCTCAAATTTAGAAAACCAACTTATGCTTGCTTAAGGGGAAAGGTGAGTTGGGGTGCTGCATAAAACCAGAGATTGAAATGAGCACAGATAAAGTTCCTTAAGCCAAATATGGAATAGACAAGAGCTACTCCTTGCTCAACGAAATGGACTCAACACCCCATATTAAACGCCTAAGAATGTACCTGACTAGTAAGTATCTTAAAACCTATGGATTGCTATGTCTCCGAAAGAGAATCAAGCGTCTGTACAGGGGCATAAACGCAGCAGTGATAGGATTGGAGAGGTTCGGTGACAAATGAAGACCCTTTGTAGTCATATTGCATGGTACCCATTCCACGGGTCTCAACTCTCCAGGTTTAAGGTATTCTTCCTTCAGCTAAAACATGCATGTGGAACCCAGAGTATGATCAACCGTGTGAACGGGAGACATGTTCAAATATGTCTCAGTTTTCCTCCCCTGGTACTCGGGTGCAACAGTCCAGACGCTTTACTAACACTCTCCCGACTTGGAGAGTCAGCGCCTTTAACCTCCTGTTTGGCCCAGTTTGCAATTTCTGCGGAAGATGAACAGGAATAGCGAGAACCAATGAGAGACTAGCTGGAGGTGTCTGGACGGGCAAATTTAACTCTCATTTCCCACCAGGAAGAGGAAATAACCAAAGGCTCATCGTGCCGTGACGGAACCAGATTAGGGCCTGAAGCCATCCTGCGGTGTTGCGGCCAGCTCAAAAGAAAGCGAGTTGAAGAAAGGAGCTCAGGGGCACTGTAATTCACAAACCTGCAGAGTTATAAATGACAGCTATCGTCCAAAAATATACTAAAGTAAGGCTGCCAAGAGGACTTGAAAGCGGGGCAGAATTGCAGGAAACCGATTTCAGGAGGTAGACTGGAATTGCATTGAAAGCATAGGAAAAGAGGCAGAACATCCACAATGATGCACTTGGCCAAAAAGGACGTATGCATTTTTTCCTGAATATATTCAGGAAAAAACGCATACTTCCTTTTTGGCCAACTAAGCAAACTTGCAAAGGAAATCTGCACTACAATGAAGTCTCACTTCCTCCCGGTCAAAAGGGCCATCTGAAAAAAGTGTAAAATCCAGAAAGGCAGGACAGGCCATGGAGAACTGGGAGCCTTGTTATGCTGATGGGCGGGATGTAAATTGCCAACAGACACTCGGGAGAAGTGTATGGTGTTTCCTGAAACATCTAAAAAACAAAGCAACAGAGCCTAGGGCACTTCCACTTATGGTCCTATAGCTTAGGGAAATTAAAATCAAAAAGACACAGCCACCCCAAAGTTTGGGACGCCTCTGTTTACAAGAACCTCGTTTACAGTACAAGTTCAACATCGCAGAAAGTGAAAAATGGATAAAGAAGTTGTGGTATTTACTTACAAAGCAATATCACTCAGCAATGAAATCTATGTCATCAGGCCCTTAGCAGCACAATGAGTGGATTCAGGTATGATGATTCTAACTGAAATAAGTCACACAGAAAAAGAAACATCATAAGATATCAGTAATACACGGAATGTAAACTTGGCTCCACAGGAACTGAATTACAGAACAGAACAGGGTCTCAAATTTAGAAAACCAACTTATGCTTGCTTAAGGGTAAAGGTGAGTTGGGGTGATGCATAAAACCAGAGATTGAAATGAGCACAGATAAAGTTCCTTAAGCCAAATATGGAATAGACAAGAGCTACTCCTTGCTCAACGAAATGGACTCAACACCGCATATTAAACGCCTAAGAATGTACCTGACTAGTAAGTATCTTAAAACCTATGGATTGCTATGTCTCCGAAAGAGAATCAAGCATGTGTACAGGGGCATAAACGCAGCAGTGATAGGATTGGAGAGGTTCGGTGAGCAAATGAAGACCCTTTGAAGTCATATTGCATGGTACCCATTCCACGGGTTTCAACTACCCAGGTTTAAGGTATTCTTCCTTCAGCTAAAACATGCATGTGGAACCTAGAGTATGATCAACCATGTGATCGGGAGACGTGTTCAAATATGTCTCAGTTTTCCTCCCCTGGTACTCGGGTGCAACATTCCAGACGCTTTACTAACACTCTCCCGACTTGGAGAGTCAGTGCCTTTAACCTCCTGTTTGGCCCAGTTTGCAATTTCTGCGGAAGATGAACAGGAATAGCGAGAACCAATGAGAGACTAGCTGGAGGTGTCTGGATGGACAAATTTAACTCTCATTTCCCACCAGGAAGAGGAATTAACCAAAGGCTCAGCGTGCCGTGCCGGAACCAGATTAGGGCCTGAAGCCATCCTGCGGTGTTGCGGCCAGGTCACAAGAAAGCGAGTTGAAGAAAGGAGCTCAGGGGCACTGTAATTCACAAACCTGCAGAGTTATAAATGACAGCTATCATACAAAAATATACTGAAGTAAGGCTGCCAAGAGGACTTGAAAGCGGGGCAGAATTGCAGGAAACCGATTTCAGGAGGTAGACTGGAATTGCATTGAAAGCATAGGAAAAGAGGCAGAACGTCCACAATGATGCACTTGGCCAAAAAGGGCGTATGTGTTTTTTCCTGAATATATTCAGGAAAAAACGCATACGCCCTTTTTGGCCAACCAAGCAAACTTGCAAAGGAAATCTGCACTACAATGAAGTCTCACTTCCCCCCGGTCAAAAGGGCCATCTGAAAAAAGTGTAAAATCCAGAAAGGCAGGACAGGCCATGGAGAACTGGGAGCCTTGTTATGCTGATGGGCGGGATGTAAATTGCCAACAGACACTCGGGAGAAGTGTATGGTGTTTCCTGAAACATCTAAAAAACAAAGCAACAGAGCCTAGGGCACTTCCTCTTATGGTCCTATAGCTTAGGGAAATTAAAATCAAAAAGACACAGCCACCCCAAAGTTTGGGACGCCTCTGTTTACAAGAACCTCATTTACTGTACAAGTTCAATATCACAGAAAGTGAAAAATGGATAAAGAACTTGTGGTACTTACGTACAATGCAGTATCACTCAGCAATGAAATCTATGTCATCAGGCCCGTAGCAGCATAATGAGTGGATTCAGGTAAGATGATTCTAACTGAAATAAGTGACACAGAAAAAGAAACATCATAAGATATCACTAATACACGGAATGTAAACTTGGCTACACAGGAACTGAATTCCAAAACAGAACAGGGTCTCAAATTTAGAAAACCAACTTATGCTTGCTTAAGGGGAAAGGTGAGTTGGGGTGATGCATAAAACCAGAGATTGAAATGAGCACAGATAAAGTTCCTTAAGCCAAATATGGAATAGACAAGAGCTACTCCTTGCTCAACGAAATGGACTCAACACCCCATATTAAACGCCTAAGAATGTACCTGACTAGTAAGTATCTTAAAACCTACGGATTGCTATGTCTCCGAAAGAGAATCAAGCGTCTGTACAGGGGCATAAACGCAGCAGTGATAGGATTGGAGAGGTTCGGTGACAAATGAAGACCCTTTGAAGTCATATTGCATGGTACCCATTCCACGGGTCTCAACTCTCCAGGTTTAAGGTATTCTTCCTTCAGCTAAAACATGCATGTGGAACCCAGAGTATGATCAACCGTGTGAACGGGAGACATGTTCAAATATGTCTCAGTTTTCCTCCCCTGGTACTCGGGTGCAACATTCCAGACGCTTTACTAACACTCTCCCCACTTGGAGAGTCAGCGCCTTTAACCTCCTGTTTGGCCCAGTTTGCAATTTCTGCAGAAGATGAACAGGAATAGCGAGAACCAATGAGAGACTAGCTGGAGGTGTCTGGACGGGCAAATTTAACTCTCATTTCCCACCAGGAAGAGGAAATAACCAAAGGCTCATCGTGCCGTGACGGAACCAGATTAGGGCCTGAAGCCATCCTGCGGTGTTGCGGCCAGCTCAAAAGAAAGCGAGTTGAAGAAAGGAGCTCAGGGGCACTGTAATTCACAAACCTGCAGAGTTATAAATGACAGCTATCGTCCAAAAATATACTAAAGTAAGGCTGCCAAGAGGACTTGAAAGCGGGGCAGAATTGCAGGAAACCGATTTCAGGAGGTAGACTGGAATTGCATTGAAAGCATAGGAAAAGAGGCAGAACATCCACAATGATGCACTTGGCCAAAAAGGACGTATGCATTTTTTCCTGAATATATTCAGGAAAAAACGCATACGTCCTTTTTGGCCAACTAAGCAAACTTGCAAAGGAAATCTGCACTACAATGAAGTCTCACTTCCTCCCGGTCAAAAGGGCCATCTGAAAAAAGTGTAAAATCCAGAAAGGCAGGACAGGCCATGGAGAACTGGGAGCCTTGTTATGCTGATGGGCGGGATGTAAATTGCCAACAGACACTCGGGAGAAGTGTATGGTGTTTCCTGAAACATCTAAAAAACAAAGCAACAGAGCCTAGGGCACTTCCACTTATGGTCCTATAGCTTAGGGAAATTAAAATCAAAAAGACACAGCCACCCCAAAGTTTGGGACGCCTCTGTTTACAAGAACCTCGTTTACAGTACAAGTTCAACATCGCAGAAAGTGAAAAATGGATAAAGAAGTTGTGGTATTTACTTACAAAGCAATATCACTCAGCAATGAAATCTATGTCATCAGGCCCTTAGCAGCACAATGAGTGGATTCAGGTATGATGATTCTAACTGAAATAAGTCACACAGAAAAAGAAACATCATAAGATATCAGTAATACACGGAATGTAAACTTGGCTCCACAGGAACTGAATTACAGAACAGAACAGGGTCTCAAATTTAGAAAACCAACTTATGCTTGCTTAAGGGGAAAGGTGAGTTGGGGTGATGCATAAAACCAGAGATTGAAATGAGCACAGATAAAGTTCCTTAAGCCAAATATGGAATAGACAAGAGCTACTCCTTGCTCAACGAAATGGACTCAACACAGCATATTAAACGCCTAAGAATGTACCTGACTAGTAAGTATCTTAAAACCTATGGATTGCTATGTCTCCGAAAGAGAATCAAGCATGTGTACAGGGGCATAAACGCAGCAGTGATAGGATTGGAGAGGTTCGGTGAGCAAATGAAGACCCTTTGAAGTCATATTGCATGGTACCCATTCCACGGGTTTCAACTACCCAGGTTTAAGGTATTCTTCCTTCAGCTAAAACATGCATGTGGAACCTAGAGTATGATCAACCATGTGATCGGGAGACGTGTTCAAATATGTCTCAGTTTTCCTCCCCTGGTACTCGGGTGCAACATTCCAGACGCTTTACTAACACTCTCCCGACTTGGAGAGTCAGTGCCTTTAACCTCCTGTTTGGCCCAGTTTGCAATTTCTGCGGAAGATGAACAGGAATAGCGAGAACCAATGAGAGACTAGCTGGAGGTGTCTGGATGGGCAAATTTAACTCTCATTTCCCACCAGGAAGAGGAATTAACCAAAGGCTCAGCGTGCCGTGCCGGAACCAGATTAGGGCCTGAAGCCATCCTGCGGTGTTGCGGCCAGGTCACAAGAAAGCGAGTTGAAGAAAGGAGCTCAGGGGCACTGTAATTCACAAACCTGCAGAGTTATAAATGACAGCTATCATACAAAAATATACTGAAGTAAGGCTGCCAAGAGGACTTGAAAGCGGGGCAGAATTGCAGGAAACCGATTTCAGGAGGTAGACTGGAATTGCATTGAAAGCATAGGAAAAGAGGCAGAACGTCCACAATGATGCACTTGGCCAAAAAGGGCGTATGTGTTTTTTCCTGAATATATTCAGGAAAAAACGCATACTTCCTTTTTGGCCAACCAAGCAAACTTGCAAAGGAAATCTGCACTACAATGAAGTCTCACTTCCCCCCGGTCAAAAGGGCCATCTGAAAAAAGTGTAAAATCCAGAAAGGCAGGACAGGCCATGGAGAACTGGGAGCCTTGTTATGCTGATGGGCGGGATGTAAATTGCCAACAGACACTCGGGAGAAGTGTATGGTGTTTCCTGAAACATCTAAAAAACAAAGCAACAGAGCCTAGGGCACTTCCTCTTATGGTCCTATAGCTTAGGGAAATTAAAATCAAAAAGACACAGCCACCCCAAAGTTTGGGACGCCTCTGTTTACAAGAACCTCATTTACTGTACAAGTTCAATATCACAGAAAGTGAAAAATGGATAAAGAAGTTGTGGTACTTACGTACAATGCAGTATCACTCAGCAATGAAATCTATGTCATCAGGCCCGTAGCAGCATAATGAGTGGATTCAGGTAAGATGATTCTAACTGAAATAAGTGACACAGAAAAAGAAACATCATAAGATATCACTAATACACGGAATGTAAACTTGGCTACACAGGAACTGAATTCCAAAACAGAACAGGGTCTCAAATTTAGAAAACCAACTTATGCTTGCTTAAGGGGAAAGGTGAGTTGGGGTGATGCATAAAACCAGAGATTGAAATGAGCACAGATAAAGTTCCTTAAGCCAAATATGGAATAGACAAGAGCTACTCCTTGCTCAACGAAATGGACTCAACACCCCATATTAAACGCCTAAGAATGTACCTGACTAGTAAGTATCTTAAAACCTACGGATTGCTATGTCTCCGAAAGAGAATCAAGCGTCTGTACAGGGGCATAAACGCAGCAGTGATAGGATTGGAGAGGTTCGGTGACAAATGAAGACCCTTTGAAGTCATATTGCATGGTACCCATTCCACGGGTCTCAACTCTCCAGGTTTAAGGTATTCTTCCTTCAGCTAAAACATGCATGTGGAACCCAGAGTATGATCAACCGTGTGAACGGGAGACATGTTCAAATATGTCTCAGTTTTCCTCCCCTGGTACTCGGGTGCAACATTCCAGACGCTTTACTAACACTCTCCCCACTTGGAGAGTCAGCGCCTTTAACCTCCTGTTTGGCCCAGTTTGCAATTTCTGCAGAAGATGAACAGGAATAGCGAGAACCAATGAGAGACTAGCTGGAGGTGTCTGGACGGGCAAATTTAACTCTCATTTCCCACCAGGAAGAGGAAATAACCAAAGGCTCATCGTGCCGTGACGGAACCAGATTAGGGCCTGAAGCCATCCTGCGGTGTTGCGGCCAGCTCAAAAGAAAGCGAGTTGAAGAAAGGAGCTCAGGGGCACTGTAATTCACAAACCTGCAGAGTTATAAATGACAGCTATCGTCCAAAAATATACTGAAGTAAGGCTGCCAAGAGGACTTGAAAGCGGGGCAGAATTGCAGGAAACCGATTTCAGGAGGTAGACTGGAATTGCATTGAAAGCATAGGAAAAGAGGCAGAACATCCACAATGATGCACTTGGCCAAAAAGGACGTATGCATTTTTTGCTGAATATATTCAGGAAAAAACGCATACGTCCTTTTTGGCCAACTAAGCAAACTTGCAAAGGAAATCTGCACTACAATGAAGTCTCACTTCCTCCCGGTCAAAAGGGTCATCTGAAAAAAGTGTAAAATCCAGAAAGGCAGGACAGGCCATGGAGAACTGGGAGCCTTGTTATGCTGATGGGCGAGATGTAAATTGCCAACAGACACTCGGGAGAAGTGTATGGTGTTTCCTGAAACATCTAAAAAACAAAGCAACAGAGCCTAGGGCACTTCCACTTATGGTCCTATAGCTTAGGGAAATTAAAATCAAAAAGACACAGCCACCCCAAATTTTGGGACGCCTCTGTTTACAAGAACCTCGTTTACAGTACAAGTTCAACATCGCAGAAAGTGAAAAATGGATAAAGAAGTTGTGGTATTTACTTACAAAGCAATATCACTCAGCAATGAAATCTATGTCATCAGGCCCTTAGCAGCACAATGAGTGGATTCAGGTATGATGATTCTAACTGAAATAAGTCACACAGAAAAAGAAACATCATAAGATATCAGTAATACACGGAATGTAAACTTGGCTCCACAGGAACTGAATTACAGAACAGAACAGGGTCTCAAATTTAGAAAACCAACTTATGCTTGCTTAAGGGGAAAGGTGAGTTGGGGTGATGCATAAAACCAGAGATTGAAATGAGCACAGATAAAGTTCCTTAAGCCAAATATGGAATAGACAAGAGCTACTCCTTGCTCAACGAAATGGACCCAACACCCCATATTAAACGCCTAAGAATGTACCTGACTAGTAAGTATCTTAAAACCTATGGATTCTTATGTCTCCGAAAGAGAATCAAGCATGTGTACAGGGGCATAAACGCAGCAGTGATAGGATTGGAGAGGTTCGGTGAGCAAATGAAGACCCTTTGAAGTCATATTGCATGGTACCCATTCCACGGGTTTCAACTACCCAGGTTTAAGGTATTCTTCCTTCAGCTAAAACATGCATGTGGAACCTAGAGTATGATCAACCATGTGATCGGGAGACGTGTTCAAATATGTCTCAGTTTTCCTCCCCTGGTACTCGGGTGCAACATTCCAGACGCTTTACTAACACTCTCCCGACTTGGAGAGACAGTGCCTTTAACCTCCTGTTTGGCCCAGTTTGCAATTTCTGCGGAAGATGAACAGGAATAGCGAGAACCAATGAGAGACTAGCTGGAGGTGTCTGGACGGGCAAATTTAACTCTCATTTCCCACCAGGAAGAGGAATTAACCAAAGGCTCAGCGTGCCGTGCCGGAACCAGATTAGGGCCTGAAGCCATCCTGCGGTGTTGCGGCCAGGTCACAAGAAAGTGAGTTGAAGAAAGGAGCTCAGGGGCACTGTAATTCACAAACCTGCAGAGTTATAAATGACAGCTATCATACAAAAATATACTGAAGTAAGGCTGCCAAGAGGACTTGAAAGCGGGGCAGAATTGCAGGAAACCGATTTCAGGAGGTAGACTGGAATTGCATTGAAAGCATAGGAAAAGAGGCAGAACGTCCACAATGATGCACTTGGCCAAAAAGGGCGTATGTGTTTTTTCCTGAATATATTCAGGAAAAAACGCATACGCCCTTTTTGGCCAACCAAGCAAACTTGCAAAGGAAATCTGCACTACAATGAAGTCTCACTTCCCCCCGGTCAAAAGGGCCATCTGAAAAAAGTGTAAAATCCAGAAAGGCAGGACAGGCCATGGAGAACTGGGAGCCTTGTTATGCTGATGGGCGGGATGTAAATTGCCAACAGACACTCGGGAGAAGTGTATGGTGTTTCCTGAAACATCTAAAAAACAAAGCAACAGAGCCTAGGGCACTTCCACTTATGGTCCTATAGCTTAGGGAAATTAAAATCAAAAAGACACAGCCACCCCAAAGTTTGGGACGCCTCTGTTTACAAGAACCTCATTTACTGTACAAGTTCAATATCACAGAAAGTGAAAAATGGATAAAGAACTTGTGGTACTTACGTACAATGCAGTATCACTCAGCAATGAAATCTATGTCATCAGGCCCATAGCAGCATAATGAGTGGATTCAGGTAAGATGATTCTAACTGAAATAAGTGACACAGAAAAAGAAACATCATAAGATATCACTAATACACGGAATGTAAACTTGGCTACACAGGAACTGAATTCCAAAACAGAACAGGGTCTCAAATTTAGAAAACCAACTTATGCTTGCTTAAGGGGAAAGGTGAGTTGGGGTGCTGCATAAAACCAGAGATTGAAATGAGCACAGATAAAGTTCCTTAAGCCAAATATGGAATAGACAAGAGCTACTCCTTGCTCAACGAAATGGACTCAACACCCCATATTAAACGCCTAAGAATGTACCTGACTAGTAAGTATCTTAAAACCTATGGATTGCTATGTCTCCGAAAGAGAATCAAGCGTGTGTACAGGGGCATAAACGCAGCAGTGATAGGATTGGAGAGGTTCGGTGAGCAAATGAAGACCCTTTGAAGTCATATTGCATGGTACCCATTCCACGGGTCTCAACTCTCCAGGTTTAAGGTATTCTTCCTTCAGCTAAAACATGCATGTGGAACCCAGAGTATGATCAACCGTGTGAACGGGAGACATGTTCAAATATGTCTCAGTTTTCCTCCCCTGGTACTCGGGTGCAACATTCCAGATGCTTTACTAACACTCTCCCCACTTAGAGAGTCAGCGCCTTTAACCTCCTGTTTGGCCCAGTTTGCAATTTCTGCGGAAGATGAACAGGAATAGCGAGAACCAATGAGAGACTAGCTGGAGGTGTCTGGACGGGCAAATTTAACTCTCATTTCCCACCAGGAAGAGGAAATAACCAAAGGCTCATCATGCCGTGACGGAACCAGATTAGGGCCTGAAGCCATCCTGCGGTGTTGCGGCCAGCTCAAAAGAAAGCGAGTTGAAGAAAGGAGCTCAGGGGCACTGTAATTCACAAACCTGCAGAGTTATAAATGACAGCTATCATCCAAAAATATACTGAAGTAAGGCTGCCAAGAGGACTTGAAAGCGGGCAGAATTGCAGGAAACCGATTTCAGGAGGTAGACTGGAATTGCATTGAAAGCATAGGAAAAGAGGCAGAACATCCACAATGATGCACTTGGCCAAAAAGGACGTATGCGTTTTTTCCTGAATATATTCAGGAAAAAACGCATACGTCCTTTTTGGCCAACTAAGAAAACTTGCAAAGGAAATCTGCACTACAATGAAGTCTCACTTCCCCCCGGTCAAAAGGGCCATCTGAAAAAAGTGTAAAATCCAGAAAGGCAGGACAGGCCATGGAGAACTGGGAGCCTTGTTATGCTGATGGGCGGGATGTAAATTGCCAACAGACACTCGGGAGAAGTGTATGGTGTTTCCTGAAACATCTAAAAAACAAAGCAACAGAGCCTAGGGCACTTCCACTTATGGTCCTATAGCTTAGGGAAATTAAAATCAAAAAGACACAGCCACCCCAAAGTTTGGGACGCCTCTGTTTACAAGAACCTCGTTTACAGTACAAGTTCAACATCGCAGAAAGTGAAAAATGGATAAAGAAGTTGTGGTATTTACTTACAAAGCAATATCACTCAGCAATGAAATCTATGTCATCAGGCCCTTAGCAGCACAATGAGTGGATTCAGGTATGATGATTCTAACTGAAATAAGTCACACAGAAAAAGAAACATCATAAGATATCAGTAATACACGGAATGTAAACTTGGCTCCACAGGAACTGAATTACAGAACAGAACAGGGTCTCAAATTTAGAAAACCAACTTATGCTTGCTTAAGGGGAAAGGTGAGTTGGGGTGATGCATAAAACCAGAGATTGAAATGAGCACAGATAAAGTTCCTTAAGCCAAATATGGAATAGACAAGAGCTACTCCTTGCTCAACGAAATGGACCCAACACCCCATATTAAACGCCTAAGAATGTACCTGACTAGTAAGTATCTTAAAACCTATGGATTCTTATGTCTCCGAAAGAGAATCAAGCATGTGTACAGGGGCATAAACGCAGCAGTGATAGGATTGGAGAGGTTCGGTGAGCAAATGAAGACCCTTTGAAGTCATATTGCATGGTACCCATTCCACGGGTTTCAACTACCCAGGTTTAAGGTATTCTTCCTTCAGCTAAAACATGCATGTGGAACCTAGAGTATGATCAACCATGTGATCGGGAGACGTGTTCAAATATGTCTCAGTTTTCCTCCCCTGGTACTCGGGTGCAACATTCCAGACGCTTTACTAACACTCTCCCGACTTGGAGAGTCAGTGCCTTTAACCTCCTGTTTGGCCCAGTTTGCAATTTCTGCGGAAGATGAACAGGAATAGCGAGAACCAATGAGAGACTAGCTGGAGGTGTCTGGACGGGCAAATTTAACTCTCATTTCCCACCAGGAAGAGGAATTAACCAAAGGCTCAGCGTGCCGTGCCGGAACCAGATTAGGGCCTGAAGCCATCCTGCGGTGTTGCGGCCAGGTCACAAGAAAGCGAGTTGAAGAAAGGAGCTCAGGGGCACTGTAATTCACAAACCTGCAGAGTTATAAATGACAGCTATCGTCCAAAAATATACTGAAGTAAGGCTGCCAAGAGGACTTGAAAGCGGGGCAGAATTGCAGGAAACCGATTTCAGGAGGTAGACTGGAATTGCATTTAAAGCACAGGAAAAGAGGCAGAACGTCCACCATGATGCACTTGGTCAAAAAGGGCGTATGCGTTTTTTCCTGAATATATTCAGGAAAAAACGCATACGCCCTTTTTGGCCAACCAAGCAAGCTTGCAAAGGAAATCTGCACTACAATGAAGTCTCACTTCCCCCCGGTCAAAAGGGCCATCTGAAAAAAGTGTAAAATCCAGAAAGGCAGGACAGGCCATGGAGAACAGGGAGCCTTGTTATGCTGATGGGCGGGATGTAAATTGCCAACAGACACTCGGCAGAAGTGTATGGTGTTTCCTGAAACATCTGAAAAACAAAGCAACAGAGCCTAGGGCACTTCCACTTATGGTCCTATAGCTTAGGGAAATTAAAATCAAAAAGACACAGCCACCCCAAAGTTTGGGACGCCTCTGTTTACAATAACCTCGTTTACAGTACAAGTTCAACATCGCAGAAAGTGAAAAATGGATAAAGAAGTTGTGGTATTTACTTACAAAGCAATATCACTCAGCAATGAAATCTATGTCATCAGGCCCTTAGCAGCACAATGAGTGGATTCAGGTATGATGATTCTAACTGAAATAAGTCACACAGAAAAAGAAACATCATAAGATATCAGTAATACATGGAATGTAATCTTGGCTACACAGGAACTGAATTACAGAACAGAACAGGGTCTCAAATTTAGAAAACCAACTTATGCTTGCTTAAGGGTAAAGGTGAGTTGGGGTGCTGCATAAAACCAGAGATTGAAATGAGCACAGATAAAGTTCCTTAAGCCAAATATGGAATAGACAAGAGCTACTCCTTGCTCAACGAAATGGACTCAACACCGCATATTAAACGCCTAAGAATGTACCTGACTAGTAAGTATCTTAAAACCTATGGATTGCTATGTCTCCGAAAGAGAATCAAGCATGTGTACAGGGGCATAAACGCAGCAGTGATAGGATTGGAGAGGTTCGGTGAGCAAATGAAGACCCTTTGAAGTCATATTGCATGGTACCCATTCCACGGGTTTCAACTACCCAGGTTTAAGGTATTCTTCCTTCAGCTAAAACATGCATGTGGAACCTAGAGTATGATCAACCATGTGATCGGGAGACGTGTTGAAATATGTCTCAGTTTTCGTACCCTGGTACTCGGGTGCAACATTCCAGACGCTTTACTAACATCCTCCCGACTTGGAGAGTCAGTCCGTTTAACCTCCTGTTTGGCCCAGTTTGCAATTTCTGCGGAAGATGAACAGGAATAGCGAGAATCAATGAGAGACTACCTGGAGGTGTCTGGACGGGCAAATTTAACTCTCATTTCCCACCAGGAAGAGGAATTAACCAAAGGCTCAGCTTGCCGTGCCGGAACCAGATTAGGGCCTGAAGCCATCCTGCGGTTTTGCGGCCAGCTCAAAAGAAAGCGAGTTGAAGAAAGGAGCTCAGGGGCACTGTAATTCACAAACCTGCAGAGTTATAAATGACAGCTATCATTCAAAAATATACTGAAGTAAGGCTGCCAAGAGGACTTGAAAGCGGGGCAGAATTGCAGGAAACCGATTTCAGGAGGTAGACTGGAATTGCATTGAAAGCATAGGAAAAGAGGCAGAACGTCCACAATGATGCACTTGGCCAAAAAGGGCGTATGTGTTTTTTCCTGAATATATTCAGGAAAAAACGCATACGCCCTTTTTGGCCAACCAAGCAAACTTGCAAAGCAAATCTGCACTACAATGAAGTCTCACTTCCCCCCGGTCAAAAGGGCCATCTGAAAAAAGTGTAAAATCCAGAAAGGCAGGACAGGCCATGGAGAACTGGGAGCCTTGTTATGCTGATGGGCGGGATGTAAATTGCCAACAGACACTCGGGAGAAGTGTATGGTGTTTCCTGAAACATCTAAAAAACAAAGCAACAGAGCCTAGGGCACTTCCACTTATGGTCCTATAGCTTAGGGAAATTAAAATCAAAAAGACACATCCACCCCAAAGTTTGCGACGCCTCTGTTTACAAGAACCTCGTTTACAATACAAGTTCAACATCGCAGAAAGTGAAAAATGGATAAAGAAGTTGTGGTATTTACTTACAAAGCAATATCACTCAGCAATGAAATCTATGTCATCAGGCCCTTAGAAGCATAATGAGTGGATTCAGGTATGATGATTCTAACTGAAATAAGTCACACAGAAAAAGAAACATCATAAGATATCAGTAATACATGGAATGTAATCTTGGCTACACAGGAACTGAATTACAGAACAGAACAGGGTCTCAAATTTAGAAAACCAACTTATGCTTGCTTAAGGGTAAAGGTGAGTTGGGGTGCTGCATAAAACCAGAGATTGAAATGAGCACAGATAAAGTTCCTTAAGCCAAATATGGAATAGACAAGAGCTACTCCTTGTTCAACGAAATGGACTCAACACCCCATATTAAACTCCTAAGAATGTACCTGACTAGTAAGTATCTTAAAACCTATGGATTGCTATGTCTCCGAAAGAGAATCAAGCGTGTGTACAGGGGCATAAACGCAGCAGTGATAGGATTGGAGAGGTTCGGTGAGCAATTGAAGACCCTTTGAATTCATATTGCATGGTACCCATTCCACGGGTTTCAACTACCCAGGTTTAAGGTACTCTTCCTTCAGCTAAAACATGCATGTGGAACCTAGAGTATGATCAACCATGTGATCGGAAAACGTGTTCAAATATGTCTCAGTTTTCGTACCCTGGTACTCGGGTGCAACATTCCAGACGCTTTACTAACACTCTCCCGACTTGGAGAGTCAGTCCCTTTAACCTCCTGTTTGCCCCAGTTTGCAATTTCTGCGGAAGATGAACAGGAATAGCGAGAACCAATGAGAGACTAGCTGGAGGTGTCTGGACGGGCAAATTTAACTCTCATTTCCCACGAGGAAGACGAATTAACCAAAGGCTCAGCGTGCCGTGCCGGAACCAGATTAGGGCCTGAAGCAATCCTGCGGTGCTGCGGCCAGCTCACAAGAAAGCGAGTTGAAGAAAGGAGCTCAGAGGCACTGTAATTCACAAACCTGCAGACTTATAAATGACAGCTATCGTCCAAAAATATACTGAAGTAAGGCTGCCAAGAGGACTTGAAAGCGGGGCAGAATTGCAGGAAACCGATTTCAGGAGGTAGACTGGAATTGCATTGAAAGCATAGGAAAAGAGGCAGAACGTCCACAGTGATGCACTTGGCCAAAAAGGGCGTATGCGTTTTTTCCTGAATATATTCAGGAAAAAACGCATACGCCCTCTTTGGCCAACCAAGCAAGCTTGCAAAGGAAATCTGCACTACAATGAAGTCTCACTTCCCCCCGGTCAAAAGGGCCATCTGAAAAAAGTGTAAAATCCAGAAAGGCAGGACAGGCCATGGAGAACTGGGAGCCTTGTTATGCTGATGGGCGGGATGTAAATTGCCAACAGACACTCGGGAGAAGTGTATGGTGTTTCCTGAAACATCTAAAAAACAAAGCAACAGAGCCTAGGGCACTTCCACTTATGGTCCTATAGCTTAGGGAAATTAAAATCAAAAAGACACAGCCACCCCAAAGTTTGGGACGCCTCTGTTTACAAGAACCTCGTGTACAGTACAAGTTCAACATCGCAGAAAGTGAAAAATGGATAAAGAAGTTGTGGTATTTACTTACAAAGCAATATCACTCAGCAATGAAATCTATGTCATCAGGCCCTTAGCAGCACAATGAGTGGATTCAGGTATGATGATTCTAACTGAAATAAGTCACACAGAAAAAGAAACATCATAAGATATCAGTAATACACAGAATGTAAACTTGGCTACACAGGAACTGAATTCCAAAACAGAACAGGGTCTCAAATTTAGAAAACCAACTTATGCTTGCTTAAGGGTAAAGGTGAGTTGGGGTGCTGCATAAAACCAGAGATTGAAATGAGCACAGATAAAGTTCCTTAAGCCAAATATGGAATAGACAAGAGCTACTCCTTGCTCAACGAAATGGACTCAACACCGCATATTAAACGCCTAAGAATGTACCTGACTAGTAAGTATCTTAAAACCTATGGATTGCTATGTCTCCGAAAGAGAATCAAGCATGTGTACAGGGGCATAAACGCAGCAGTGATAGGATTGGAGAGGTTCGGTGAGCAAATGAAGACCCTTTGAAGTCATATTGCATGGTACCCATTCCACGGGTTTCAACTACCCAGGTTTAAGGTATTCTTCCTTCAGCTAAAACATGCATGTGGAACCTAGAGTATGATCAACCATGTGATCGGGAGACGTGTTGAAATATGTCTCAGTTTTCGTACCCTGGTACTCGGGTGCAACATTCCAGACGCTTTACTAACATCCTCCCGACTTGGAGAGTCAGTCCCTTTAACCTCCTGTTTGGCCCAGTTTGAAATTTCTGCGGAAGATGAACAGGAATAGCGAGAATCAATGAGAGACTACCTGGAGGTGTCTGGACGGGCAAATTTAACTCTCATTTCCCACCAGGAAGAGGAATTAACCAAAGGCTCAGCGTGCCGTGCCGGAACCAGATTAGGGCCTGAAGCCATCCTGCGGTGTTGCGGCCAGCTCAAAAGAAAGCGAGTTGAAGAAAGGAGCTCAGGGGCACTGTAATTCACAAACCTGCAGAGTTATAAATGACAGCTATCATCCAAAAATATACTGAAGTAAGGCTGCCAAGAGGACTTGAAAGCGGGGCAGAATTGCAGGAAACCGATTTCAGGAGGTAGACTGGAATTGCATTGAAAGCATAGGAAAAGAGGCAGAACGTCCACAATGATGCACTTGGCCAAAAAGGGCGTATGTGTTTTTTCCTGAATATATTCAGGAAAAAACGCATACGCCCTTTTTGGCCAACCAAGCAAACTTGCAAAGGAAATCTGCACTACAATGAAGTCTCACTTCCCCCCGGTCAAAAGGGCCATCTGAAAAAAGTGTAAAATCCAGAAAGGCAGGACAGGCCATGGAGAACTGGGAGCCTTGTTATGCTGATGGGCGGGATGTAAATTGCCAACAGACACTCGGCAGAAGTGTATGGTGTTTCCTGAAACATCTAAAAAACAAAGCAACAGAGCCTAGGGCACTTCCACTTATGGTCCTATAGCTTAGGGAAATTAAAATCAAAAAGACACATCCACCCCAATGTTTGCGACGCCTCTGTTTACAAGAACCTCGTTTACAATACAAGTTCAACATCGCAGAAAGTGAAAAATGGATAAAGAAGTTGTGGTATTTACTTACAAAGCAATATCACTCAGCAATGAAATCTATGTCATCAGGCCCTTAGAAGCATAATGAGTGGATTCAGGTATGATGATTCTAACTGAAATAAGTCACACAGAAAAAGAAACATCATAAGATATCAGTAATACACGGAATGTAATCTTGGCTACACAGGAACTGAATTACAGAACAGAACAGGGTCTCAAATTTAGAAAACCAACTTATGCTTGCTTAAGGGTAAAGGTGAGTTGGGGTGCTGCATAAAACCAGAGATTGAAATGAGCACAGATAAAGTTCCTTAAGCCAAATATGGAATAGACAAGAGCTACTCCTTGTTCAACGAAATGGACTCAACACCCCATATTAAACTCCTAAGAATGTACCTGACTAGTAAGTATCTTAAAACCTATGGATTGCTATGTCTCCGAAAGAGAATCAAGCGTGTGTACAGGGGCATAAACGCAGCAGTGATAGGATTGGAGAGGTTCGGTGAGCAATTGAAGACCCTTTGAATTCATATTGCATGGTACCCATTCCACGGGTTTCAACTACCCAGGTTTAAGGTACTCTTCCTTCAGCTAAAACATGCATGTGGAACCTAGAGTATGATCAACCATGTGTTCGGAAAACGTGTTCAAATATGTCTCAGTTTTCGTACCCTGGTACTCGGGTGCAACATTCCAGACGCTTTACTAACACTCTCCCGACTTGGAGAGTCAGTCCCTTTAACCTCCTGTTTGCCCCAGTTTGCAATTTCTGCGGAAGATGAACAGGAATAGCGAGAACCAATGAGAGACTAGCTGGAGGTGTCTGGACGGGCAAATTTAACTCTCATTTCCCACCAGGAAGAGGAATTAACCAAAGGCTCAGCGTGCCGTGCCGGAACCAGATTAGGGCCTGAAGCAATCCTGCGGTGTTGCGGCCAGCTCACAAGAAAGCGAGTTGAAGAAAGGAGCTCAGAGGCACTGTAATTCACAAACCTGCAGACTTATAAATGACAGCTATCGTCCAAAAATATACTGAAGTAAGGCTGCCAAGAGGACTTGAAAGCGGGGCAGAATTGCAGGAAACCGATTTCAGGAGGTAGACTGGAATTGCATTGAAAGCATAGGAAAAGAGGCAGAACGTCCACAGTGATGCACTTGGCCAAAAAGGGCGTATGCGTTTTTTCCTGAATATATTCAGGAAAAAACGCATACGCCCTCTTTGGCCAACCAAGCAAGCTTGCAAAGGAAATCTGCACTACAATGAAGTCTCACTTCCCCCCGGTCAAAAGGGCCATCTGAAAAAAGTGTAAAATCCAGAAAGGCAGGACAGGCCATGGAGAACTGGGAGCCTTGTTATGCTGATGGGCGGGATGTAAATTGCCAACAGACACTCGGGAGAAGTGTATGGTGTTTCCTGAAACATCTAAAAAACAAAGCAACAGAGCCTAGGGCACTTCCACTTATGGTCCTATAGCTTAGGGAAATTAAAATCAAAAAGACACAGCCACCCCAAAGTTTGGGACGCCTCTGTTTACAAGAACCTCGTTTACAGTACAAGTTCAATATCACAGAAAGTGAAAAATGGATAAAGAACTTGTGGTACTTACGTACAATGCAGTATCACTCAGCAATGAAATCTATATCATCAGGCCCGTAGCAGCATAATGAGTGGATTCAGGTACAATGATTCGAACTGATATAAGTCACACAGGAAAAGAAACATCATAAGATATCACTAATACACGGAATGTAAACTTGGCTACACAGGAACTGAATTCCAAAACAGAACAGGGTCTCAAATTTAGAAAACCAACTTATGCTTGCTTAAGGGGAAAGGTGAGTTGGGGTGCTGCATAAAACCAGAGATTGAAATGAGCACAGATAATGTTACTTAAGCCAAATATGTAATAGACAAGAGCTACTCCTTGCTCAACGAAATGGACTCAACACCCCATATTAAATGCCTAAGAATGTACATGACTAGTAAGTATCTTAAAACCTATGGATTGCTATGTCTCCGAAAGGGAATCAAGCGTGTGTACAGGGGCATAAACGCAGCAGTGATAGGATTGGAGAGGTTCGGTGAGCAAATGAAGACACTTTGAAGTCATATTGCATGGTACCCATTCCATGGGTCTCAACTCTCCAGGTTTCAGGGATTCTTCCTTCAGCTAAAACATGCATGTGGAACCCAGAGTATGATCAACCATGTGAATGGGAGACGTGTTCAAATATGTCTCAGTTCTCGTCCCCTGGTACTCGGGTGCAACATTCCAGACGCTTTACTAACACTCTCCCGACTTGGAGAGTCAGTGCCTTTAACCTCCTGTTTGGCCCAGTTTGCAATTTCTGCGGAAGATGAACAGGAATAGGGAGAACCAATGAGAGACTAGCTGGAGGTGTCTGGACGGGCAAATTTAACTCTCATTTCCCACCAGGAAGAGGAATTAACCAAAGGCTCAGCATGTCGTGCCGGAACCAGATTAGGGCCTGAAGCCATCCTGCGGTGTTGCGGCCAGCTCACAAGAAAGCGAGTTGAAGAAAGGAGCTCAGGGGCACTGCAATTCACAAACCTGCAGACTTATAAATGACAGCTATCGTCCAAAAATATACTGAGGTAAGGTTGCCAAGAGGACTTGAAAGCGGGGAAGAATTGCAGGAAACCGATTTCAGGAGGTAGACTGGAATTGCATTGAAAGCATAGGAAAAGAGGGAGAACGTCCACAATGATGCACTTGGCCAAAAAGGGCGTATGCGTTTTTTCCTGAATCAGGAAAAAACGCATACGCACTTTTTGGCCAACCAAGCAAGCTTGCAAAGGAAATCTGCACTACAATGAAGTCTCACTTCCCCCCGGTCAAAAGGGCCATCTGAGAAAAGTGTAAAATCCAGAAAGGCAGGACAGGCCATGGAGAACTGGGAGCCTTGTTATGCTGATGGGTGGGATGTAAATTGCCAACAGACACTCGGGAGAAGTGTATGGTGTTTCCTGAAACATCTAAAAAACAAAGCAACAGAGCCTAGGGCACTTCCACTTATGGTCCTATAGCTTAGGGAAATTAAAATCAAAAAGACACAGCCACCCCACAGTTTGGGACAGCTCTGTTTACAAGAACCTCGTTTACGGTACAAGTTCAATATCGCAGAAAGTGAAAAATGGATAAAGAAGTTGTGGTACTTATGTACAATGCAAAATCACTCAGCCATGAAATCTATGTCATCAGGCCCGTAGCAGCACAATGAGTGGATTCAGGTATGATGATTCTAACTGAAATATGTCACACAGAAAAAGAAACATCATAAGATATCACTAATACACGGAATGTGAACTTGGCTACACATGAACTGAATTACAAAACAGAACAGGGTCTCAAGTTTAGAAAACCAACTTATGCTTCCTTAAGGGGGAAAGTGAGTTGGGGTGCTGCATAAAACCAGAGTTTGAAATTAGCACAGATACCATTCAATAAGCCAAATATGTAATAGGCAAGACCTACCCCTTGCTCAACAAAATGGACTGAACAATGAGGTATCACCTCACACCTGATAGAATGGGCATCATGAGAAAATCTACAAACAAAAATGCTGGAAAGGGTGTGGAGAAAAGGAACCCTCTTCCACTATTGTTGGGAATATAAATTGATACAGTCACTACGGAGAACAATATGGAGTTTCTTAAGAAACTAACAATAGAATTACCATATGATACAGCAATCCCAGTACTGGACATATACCCAGACAAAACCATAAATCAAAACGAGACATTCACCGCAATGTTCATTGCATCACTATTTACAATATCGAGGTAATGGAAGCAACCTAAATGCCCACAGACAGACGAATGCATAAAGTTGTGGTACATATATAAAATGGAATATTACTAAGCCATGAAAAGGAATGAAATTGGGTCATTTGTAGAGACGTCGATGGATCTAGAGACTGTCATACAGAGTGAAGTAAGTCAGAAAGAGAAAAACAAATCTTGTATATTCATGCATATATGTGGAACCTAGAAAAACTGTACAGATTAACCATTTTGCAAGGCATAAATAGAGCAACAGATGTAGACAACAAATGTATGGACAACAAGGGGGGAAAGCTGTTGGGGGGGTGGTGGTGGGAGGAGTTGAGAGACTGGGATTGGCATGTATACATTTATATGTATAAAATAGATAACCAATAAGAACCTGCTGTATAAAAATATAAAATAAAATTCAAAATTAAAAAGAAATAAAATTTAAAAAATAAAACAGAAAAAACAATTATTCCCTTCACATACATGTATTTATATGAATAAATTATTTCCATGCTTATATCTGTAAATACAAAAAAGAGGAATAAAATCTACCTTGAAGCAAAAACGAAAAAGAGAAAAAAAACACAGAACCCACCAGTTCCACAGAGGAAAACCGTATCAGGGCACTTGCTCCAGTTGTAAACAATTCTGAAGTTGGCCAGTGGTGGGGAATCGTCTCCCATTCAGCCAGCAGCCCCCACGCAACAAGCGTCCTCATTGCAAAGCTGGGGCACCGTGCCGAGGCATCTGTGAGTAAACGTGAGCTGAGCCCCAGGCCAGTTGCTGCTGAACTATTCCCACCCGTCCCAGGTAAAACACCTGAATATATACAAGGACTTGAAAGCCTAGAGGAAGGGCCATAGAGCCACACGAGTGACAGCATGCCGGCCGACTTGGTGCCTGCAGGCCAGCCAGGATGGTCCTGGCCCTGGGTGCTCTTCTGGAAGATTTCCATTTCCCTGACTGAGATACCCGTCCTGTCCCTGCCCCCACTGCTTTTTTCCTTCCTCACCTCTGCCCAGGGAGAAATTCCAGCAGCAGGTATGGGTGACACATCCTCTTCTTTAGCAGGTGGCAGCCTGGCAACTGCTGCAGAAAGTCCAGCAGAGCCCCACTCACACTGGGCCACCCACAAAGCCGTGGCCTCTCACTCCCTCCCACCAGCCCAGCCCCGAGACTGCTGACAGGGCAGAGAAAATGGCGTCAGGCACGGCTGCAGGGGCTCTTGCTGCCTGGAGTGGTATTTATATTGATCTCAACCCAGGCACACCTGGGGAGGGCTGGCCCGCACGGTAAGGCTGCCCAGGTCAGCCAATCATCACCCCTCAGGGGCTCACAGTTGCAGAAAATGGAACTTGCTGAACCGGCCAGGTCCAAGGAACAGGTGTGGGCTCCTGAGAGTCAGGATAGACAAGGGGCTGCAGCTTTGGCTTGTTTTCTAATCATTTTATCTGGCCCATGAGTGGGAGACAACTTCAAGAAAACCCTCTCCTTATGAGAGGAACCCAGGAGTCAGGGAGAGGAGGGGTGGGTGGTGGTTGGAGACAGAGGCCTGGTGCCCCGGGTGCAGTGGAAGTCTCTGGAAGACCAGGTGGAGGGAGGCCGCACAGAGTGATGCCCAGGGTCACAGACCTGTCGCAGCTGCTGTTTGTTAGTTCAAGTCCTGCTCTGAGGTGCTCTGTGCCAGCTCTGAGCGACAGGTGAGCTGGGGGTGCTCTGCAATGAGGGCTATGTGCACGGTTCCTGTGTGCCCAGCCCTGCCATGGTACCTGCAAGGGTAGCTCTGTATCCTGGGAAGGGCCTGACCACGAGAGCCCCGTGGGCTGGGGTGGGGGTGGGGTACCTGCCCAGGTGAGCTCCATATTCTGGGATTGGTCTGACCACGAGAGCCCCATGGGCTGCTGGGGACCTGGTAAAGGATGTCAGGACAGTCAGTGAAGCCACCGAGGATATACCTCCAGTTGCTCCTAATTCCTACACCCTGCTGGTCATTCTACCAACCACCAGGACATGGTATTCTGTATTAGTCTTCAATGATGCCTTCTTTTGTATTCCATTAGTCCCAGAGTCACAAGAAATTTTGGCTTGTGAGTGGCAGGACTCAACATACAACTAAAACAATACTTCCGGGCCGTCTTGCCCCAAGGGTGCAAAAATTCCCACACCATCTTTGGGGAAAGCTTAGCTAAAGACCTAAAAGTTCTACCTCTGGAAAAGGAAACCCTCCTTCAGTACGCAGACGACATTCTGATCGCCAGCCCTACTAAGGAGGCCTCTGAACTACCAAGCCAATAAAGGATAGAAGTTGTCCAAGAAAAAGCTCAAATATCACAGACTGCGGTGACCTGCCTGGGCTTCATTCTCACAGAAGGTTGGAGAAGCCCATCCCAGGAAAGGGAAGAAACCATTTGCAGCCTTACCCTTTTCTAAAACTAGAAGACAGCTTAGGGGTTCCTGGGGAGGCCAGGGTTTGCTGCTTCTGGATCCCTAACTACAGTCTACTAGCTGGGCCTCTATATGAAACACTGAAAGGAAAAGATGATGATCCTTTTGAATAGAATCCAGAAGTGGTCTTTCAAGAATGGAAAGAGCAGTCAATTCAGACCCTTGCCCTGGAACTCCCTAATTTAGCTAAACCCTTTGACCTTTACATTCCCGGTGAAAGGTGAATCGCCATTGGAGAATTAGTGCAAAAACTGGGACCACTTGAAATGGAACAATGCAAGAATGCCATCCAGGTAGGATAAACTACGGTCACCAAGGGGCTTGGCCCACTGCCGCATCTGGCCAAGATACTGGCGGTATCTAAAAACCTGGAAATCAGCAGCCCAAAAGGCCACCTCCTTCCTAAGGGAAAAGGACCCCACGTGGTGATCCTAACCACCAACGATGCCCTGAAGTTGCAGGGTTCGCTCCGTGGGCACACCGACCTCGAGTGAGGAGGCCCTCCAACTCCAACATCCAGAGAGATAACCGGGGGCAACAGGGCACCATGACGACTCGTGTGAACATCACTTGACCTGGAGTTTCTCTCATAAAACAATAAGAGTGTGTCCCAAAAGAGTAGACTACTGCTTGCAGGACTTACTGCACCCAGAGGGGAGCTAATAATCTTGGCGGGGGAACCGTATATCACACTGTCACCATAGAAAAGCCTACAGACACCGTGATGATGGTGGCCAATAAGACCGGCTGGACTCCTGTTTACTTCAAAAGGCTGTTGACTCAGTGGTCATCATGGTCCTTGATCACCACTGACCCTGGACTGTCTGGGAGTTGAGCGGGCAGGGCTCTGACACCTGGTGCTGTTTGTACGTTAATTCAGGGGCCTAATTGAAGAAAGCGCAGACTACTGGTCAGAGCATCTAGGCTGGCAGAAACGGTCAGCCTAAGGTGGCCGAACAAATGTGGGGCGGGGTGAAACCGGCCCCCACAGCGTCTCTGCACATCTCTTTCCTGGACCCTTAAAGGTCATTAGAATCTATAACACTTCCAATGCTGGTGCTCAGGTGGACGAGCAGGGAGGCAGGGGGCCTGGGGACAATCAACGTCACCTGGAGGCTGCTGGGGAGAAGCTCTGACCCTCGCCCCCGGGTATTAGGGCTCCCAACTCAGCACTCAGCAGTTACAGAAGAAGTGTCTGCACCCTCAGCACTCCAAGAATGAGGAACGGGACAAAAGGCAGAGGAGGGGTTTGTCCCCAGCAAAGCCCATTAAAAATCCCTGGGAGATAAAAATAGAATCTGGGCAATAAAGTCAAGTCTAACCTTTTTTATCCTTTGTGCTTTGTCTAATTTCACGTGCTCCTAGGGTCCCGCATGCAGAGGTTCCACACCCGGCACTTCAGACCAGATTTCCTAGTGCAGAATGGCTGGGTCGACACCTCAGCTCCTGGGGCCCAGTGCAGACTCCGCGATATAGAGCCTGAGCTGCAGCCAACCTGGCCCTCGAGAGCTCCGCCCCCTCCCTCCCACTGACTCTGACAGGATCTCTACACAGCAGCCCAGCCCACAGCCCACGGGGTAGTGCATGCTCTCACCTCTCCATTCTCTGATCAAAATATAAAGTTTCCTTTGCTTGTGAACCAAACTCAGTCTCGATCTGTTGGCCCCAATGACACTGGGCAGGGGGACACTTGTTGGGGTCCACTCTGGAGGATCAGTAACAGAAATTGAGACTATTGTAAGCTCAATGAACAGATGTGTGAGCCAAACTGTAGTTAACATAGAACAGTGTATAAGGCTCGGGTAAAATAAGATGTTTCTAACACTTCCATTTGATATTTCCATCACTTTATTATAAGCAAGTTCAGTGAAAAGGTTTGTCTTATTTGTCAGGTCAATATTAGAGAAACGAAGTGATTTCTTTCCAAGGATGTACATCTAATAATCTTGGTTAAAGCTTCAATCTTGTTTTAAATGCTTTTCCATTGAAAATGATACCTCTCTTTCAGCTCCCCCATTTCTGAGAAGTATAAAATCTTATAATTTATTATTACCAAAGGGGAAAGGTGGGAGGAGGGATAAATTAACAGTTTGGGATTAACACATACACACTGCTATGTATAAAATAGATCATCAACAAGGAACTACTGTATAGCACAGGGAACTACACTCAACATTTTGCAATAACCTATAAGGGGAAATAATCTGAAAAAGAATAGATATTTTTATTGACATCATCTATCAATGACAGTTAAAGTGTAACCTAAGGGAAGCTGGTGGTGAGTGCTTCTGACCCTGAAGACTTCAATCATCTAAAGTTTGGACTCTGCCTACTTCCCAAGGCCCTTAATGAACATATGTGTAGCCGTAGCTTAAAAAATTCCCCAGTTTGGGTTTCGGGGAGACACTGATTTTGAAAAAGCCCTGGTGTTCTCCTTACATGAATGGGACTCTTCCTACTGCTAAAACATGTCTGTCACACCCAGAGGATGGTATACCGTCTGATCGGGAAGAGTTTGGAAAAGGCATCTCATCTCCTCATCTCCTGGTGCTCGGGTTCACCCCTCCAGAGTCTTTATTAACAGTCTCCCCACTTGGAGATGTCAGCACTGTCAACATCCTGTTGCGTACAGTTTGGAATTTGTCCAGAGGATGAAGCGGAAGGATGAGGAACAATGAGAGACAAGTCCTAGGTGTTCAGACAGGCACATGTCACTCTAATTTCCAATCAGGAAGACGAATTGACCAAAGGCTAGGGTTGCCCATGGAAACAGTATAGGGCTTGAGGAAATCCCGCTGCTTTGTGGCCAGTTCCCATAAACACAAGTTGAACAATGGAACTCAGGGGCAGTAAAATTCACAAAACTGCAGAGTTGAAAATATCCATCACTGAAAAATGTCTTGAGGAAAGTCAGAGAAAAGGACTTGTAAGCAAGGGAGAATGGCAGGAAAGGGATTTGAGGAGGTAGAAAGGACTCGCCATTAAGCACAAGAAAAGGAGCTGAACATTGCCAACATTGCAGTTGGCCAAAAAGGGTGTATGCGTTTTTTTCTGTATATATTCAAGAAAAGGGCATACACTTTTTTAGCCAACCAAACAGGTGGGCACTGGAAGTCAATACTACAAAAGATATCACTTCGCATCAGTCAGAAGAGCCATCCTCATAAAGCGTAAACAACAGAAATGCAGGACAGGGCAAGGAGAAGAGGGAGCCCTGTGAGACTTATAGTGGAAATGTATATTGCCAACGGCCATTCTGGAGAAGTGTATTGTGTTTACTAAAGCATCTAAAAAATGAGCTACAGAGCATAGGGCACTTGCACTCATGGGCGTATATCTTGAGAAAAACAAAAATCGAGAGGACACAGGCACCCCAATGTTTACCCCCTCTCTGTTTAAAAGATCCTCAACTAAGATATAACTTAAATGTCTCTGGAGGGAAAAAATGGGTAGAGATGTGGTACTTAGGTAGAGTGGAATATTATTCAGCCTGGAAATCAATGAAATATGGCCAGTTGTAACAACTCCGGAGGAGTTACGTATGATCTTTCTAAGTGACAGAATTCAAAAAGAAAAAGACACATATCATAAGATATCACTTAAATGTGGAATCCAAAATGGCTACACATGAAATAAATTACAAAACAAAAACATAGTCAAATATGTAGAAAACACGCATAAGGCTGCTAAACGGGAAAGGTGGGGAGGGGTGAGGCATCACCCAGGAGGTTGAAATTAGCAAAGATACCATTCCAAATACCAAACTGATAATCAACAAGGCCTACACGGTAGCTAAAAGAACTGCACTCAGCACACTCAAGTCACCGGAAAAGAATATATACGACTGGTAAGAATCTGAAAAAGAATTTACTGATGTCTCTCTGTACGTGAATCAAGTGGATGTACAGCAGCAAGAAACAGAGCTTTGAAAATCAGCTGTAACCAATATAGTAATAAATTGAAAAAAATAAACGACAGAGAGACAGAGAAAACCTCTTACAACTTTTCCTCAGGGCCGGTGATGCAACATGGATTGAACACATCTAGACCCACAGCAGGATGAGACATAAGGCTGGAAACTGTTTGTGCTAAGAGAAATGTGAGGTTGGGTGAGGAAATGCACACCCTTTAAAGTAATACTACCTGGTACCCATTCAATGGGTCCCAAATATGCAGGTTCAAGGGATCATCCTACAGCTAAAACATGCATGGAAAACCCAGAGGACTGTACACCATGTGATCGGGAGATGTGTCTAAAATGCAGCTCATTTATCCTCTCCTGGTGCTCCTGTTCACCATTCCAGCCACGTTACTTAGAATCTCCCCACTTGGAGAATCAGCACATTTCAACTTCTGTTTCACACATTTTGCAAATTGTGAGGAGGATGAACGGGGAACCAATGAGAGAATAGTTGTAGGGGTTTGGACGGGCACATATCACTCTAATTTCCCATTAAGAATAAGAATTGAAAAAAGGCTCAGCCCGCCTCGCCCGAGCCAAAATAGGGCCTGAAGCAATCCTGCGGGTTTGAGGCCAGCTCACAAAAGAGCAACTTAAAAAATGGAGCTCAGGGTCACTGCAATTCACAAACCTGCAGAGTTATAAATGAAAACTAACATCCAAAAATATGTTGAGGTAAGGCAAAGAAGAGGATCTGAATGCAAGACAGAATTGCAAGAAACAGATTTCAAGAGATAGATTGGACTCGTCTTTAAAGCACATGAAAAGCGGCAGAATTTCGACAATGATGCAGTTGGCCCAAAAGGGCGTATGCGTTTTTTCCTGATTATATCCAGGAAAAAACGCATACGCACTTTATGGGCAACGAAGCAAGCAAGCAATGCAAATGTGCACAACAAAGAAGTCTCATTTCCCACTGGTCAAAAGGGCCATCCTAAAAAATTGTAAAAACCAGAAATGCAGGACAGGCCATGGAGAACAGGGAGCCTTTATACGCTGATGGGCAGTGTGTGAACTGCCGAGAGCCACTCTGGAGAAGTGTATGGTGGTTCCTAAATCATCTAAAAAACAGAGCTACAGAGCATAGGACACTTCCAATCATGGGAGTATATCTAGGGAAATCTAAAAATTAACAAGACACAAGCACACCACAGTTTAGGGCTACTCTGTTTACAAGAACCTCAACTTCAGTATACCTTAAATATCCCAGGAAAGAGAACAATGGATAAAGAAGATGTGGTACTTATGTACAATGGAATATCTCTTCACCATGAAATCAATGTAATAAGGCTAGTAGAAGGATAAAGAGTGGATTTAGGTCCGATAATACTACTTGAAATAAGTCAAACAGAAAAAGAAACATATCATAAGATATCACTTATAGAGGGAGGGTAAATATGGCTGCACAAGAAATGAATTACAGAACAGAACAGTGTCTCACATTTAGAAAACACACTTATTTCAGCTTAAGGGGAAAGGAGAGGTGGGGTGATGCATAAAACCAGAGTTTGAAATTAGCACAGATACCGTTCAATAAACCAAATAGATATTAGACAAGATCTACACCTTGCTCAATGAACTGGCCTCAACACACCCTATACACCGCAGAGAAATATATCTGAGTAATAAGAATCTTAAAACCCATGTATTGATATATCTCCATAAGGGAATCAAGTGTGTGCAGAGTGGGACAAACACAGCAGTGAAAATGAGCTAAACCCCATTATAGAAATAAATTTTAAAAACAAAATGCAGAAACAATGAAAGAGAGAAAAATTCTTACAAAATTCGCTCAGGGGCTGTGATGCAACCTGGATTGACCACATATAAACCCACAGCTGGATAAGACATAAGGCTGGACACTTGGGGCTGAGAGGATTGATGAGCTTTGGTGAGCAACTGCCAAAAGTTTAATGCAATACTTCATGCTACTCATTCCAAGGGTCCCAACACTCCAGGTTGAAGGGAATCTTCCTACAGCTAAACCATGCTTGGGAAACCCAGCGACTGGTATACCATATGATCGGGAAAGGTTTCTAAAACGCACCTCATTTTTCCTCTCCTGGGGCTCCGGATCGACATTCCAGCTGCTTTACCAAAAATATTCCCACATGGAGAGTCAATGCCTTTAAGTTCTGGTATCGCACAGTCTGCAGTTAGTGCGGAGGATGAATGGGAATAGGGGGAACCAGTGAGAAACTAGCTGTAGCGGTTTCAATGGGCACATGTCACTCTAAATTCACATCAGTAAGAAGAATAAACCAAAGGAACAGCAAGGTGCCCCAGAAGAAGAATAGGGCCTGAAGGAATCCTGTGGTTATGAGGCAAGATCACAAAAATAAGAGCTGAAAAATGGAGCTAAGGGCCACTGCAATTCAAAAACATGCAGAGTTATAAAGGCCAACTATTTTCAAAAAATATATTGAGGTAAGGCTATGAAGAGGCATTGAAAGCAAGGCAGAATTGCAGGAAAACGATTTCAGGAGGTAGACTGGAATTGCATTTAAAGCATAGGAAAAGAGGCAGAACGTCCACAATGATTCACTTGGCCAAAAAGGGTGTATGCCTTTTTTCCTGAATTTATTCAGGAAAAAAGGCATACGCCCTTTATGGCCAACCAAGCAAGCTTGCAAAGGAAATCTGCACTACAATGAAGTCTCACATCCCCCCGGTCAAAAGGGCCATCTGAAAAAAGTGTAAAATCCAGAAAGGCAGGACAGGCCATGGAGAACTGGGAGCCTTGTTATGCTGATGGGCGGGATGTGTATGGTGTTTCCTGAAACATCTAAAAAACAAAGCAACAGAGCCTAGGGCACTTCCACTTATGGTCCTATAGCTTAGGGAAATTAAAATCAAAAAGACACAGCCACCCCAAAATTTGGGACGCCTCTGTTTACAAGAACCTCGTTAACCGTACAAGTTCAATATCACAGAAAGTGAAAAATGGATAAAGAACTTGTGGTACTTACGTACAATGCAGTATCACTCAGCAATGAAATCTATGTCATCAGGCCCGCAGCAGCATAATGAGTGGATACAGGTACGATGATTCTAACTGAAATAAGACACACAGAAAAAGAAACATCATAAGATATCACTAATACACGGAATGTAAACTTGGCTACACAGGAACTGAATTACAGAACAGAACAGGGTCTCAAATTTAGAAAACCAACTTATGCTTGCTTAAGGGGAAAGGTGAGTTGGGGTGCTGCATAAAACCAGAGATTGAAATGAACACAGATAAAGTTCCTTAAGCCAAATATGGAATAGACAAGAGCTACTCCTTGCTCAACGAAATGGACTCAACACCCCATATTAAACGCCTAAGAATGTACCTGACTAGTAAGTATCTTAAAACCTATGGATTGCTATGTCTCCAAAAGAGAATCAAGCATGTCTACAGGGGCATAAACGCAGCAGTGATAGGATTGGAGAGGTTCAGTGAGCAAATGAAGACCCTTTGAAGTCATATTGCATGGTACCAATTCCACGGGTCTCAACTCTCCAGGTTTAAGGTATTCTTCCTTCAGCTAAAACATGCATGTGGAACCCAGAGTATGATCAACCATGTGAACGGGAGACATGTTCAAATATGTCTCAGTTTTCCTCCCCTGGTACTCGGGTGCAACATTCCAGATGCTTTACTAACACTCTCCCCACTTGGAGAGTCAGCGCCTTTAACCTCCTGTTTGGCCCAGTTTGCCATTTCTGCGGAAGATGAACAGAAATAGGGAGAACCAATGAGAGACTAGCTGGAGGTGTCTGGACGGGCAAATTTAACTCTCATTTCCCACCAGGAAGAGGAAATAACCAAAGGCTCAGCATGCCGTGCCGGAACCAGATTAGGGCCTGAAGCCATCCTGCGGTGTTGCGGCCAGCTCACAAGAAAGCGAGTTGAAGAAAGGAGCTCAGGGGCACTGTAATTCACAAACCTGCAGAGTTATAAATGACAGCTATCGTCCAAAAATATACTGAAGTAAGGCTGCCAAGAGGACTTGAAAGCGGGGCAGAATTGCAGGAAACCGATTTCAGGAGGTAGACTGGAATTGCATTGAAAGCATAGGAAAAGAGGCAGAACGTCCACAATGTTGCACTTGGCCAAAAAGGGCGTATGCGTTTTTTCCTGAATATATTCAGGAAAAAACGCATATGCCCTTTTTGGCCAACCAAGCAAGCTTGCAAAGGAAATCTGCACTACAATGAAGTCTCACTTCCCCCCGGTCAAAAGGGCCATCTGAAAAAAGTGTAAAATCCAGAAAGGCAGGACAGGCCATGGAGAACTGGGAGCCTTGTTATGCTGATGGGCGGGATGTAAATTGCCAACAGACACTCGGGAGAAGTGTATGGTGTTTCCTGAAACATCTAAAAAACAAAGCAACAGAGCCTAGGGCACTTCCACTTATGGTCCTATAGCTTAGGGAAATTAAAATCAAAAAGACACAGCCACCCCAAAGTTTGGGACGCCTCTGTTTACAAGAACCTCGTTTACAGTACAAGTTCAACATTGCAGAAAGTGAAAAATGGATAAAGAAGTTGTGGTATTTACTTACAAAGCAATATCACTCAGCAATGAAATCTATGTCATCAGGCCCTTAGCAGCACAATGAGTGGATTCAGGTATGATGATTCTAACTGAAATAAGTCACACAGAAAAAGAAACATCATAAGATATCAGTAATACACGGAATGTAAACTTGGCTACACAGGAACTGAATTACAGAACAGAACAGGGTCTCAAATTTAGAAAACCAACTTATGCTTGCATAAGGGGAAAGGTGAGTTGGGGTGCTGCATAAAACCAGAGATTGAAATGAGCACAGATAAAGTTCCTTAAGCCAAATATGGAATAGACAAGAGCTACTCCTTGCTCAACGAAATGGACTCAACACCGCATATTAAACGCCTAAGAATGTACCTGACTAGTAAGTATCTTAAAACCTATGGATTGCTATGTCTCCGAAAGAGAATCAAGCATGTGTAAAGGGGCATAAACGCAGCAGTGATAGGATTGGAGAGGTTCGGTGAGCAAATGAAGACCCTTTGAAGTCATATTGCATGGTACCCATTCCACGGGTTTCAACTACCCAGGTTTAAGGTATTCTTCCTTCAGCTAAAACATGCATATGGAACCTAGAGTATGATCAACCATGTGATCGGGAGACGTGTTCAAATATGTCTCAGTTTTCGTCCCCTGGTACTCGGGTGCAACATTCCAGACGCTTTACTAACACCCTCCTGACTTGGAGAGTCAGTCCCTTTAACCTCCTGTTTGGCCCAGTTTGCAATTTCTGTGGAAGATGAACAGGAATAGCGAGAACCAATGAGAGACTAGCTGGAGGTGTCTGGACGGGCAAATTTAACTCTCATTTCCCACCAGGAAGAGGAATTAACCAAAGGCTCAGTGTGCCGTGCCGGAACCAGATTAGGGCCTGAAGCCATCCTGCGGTGTTGTGGTCAGGTCACAAGAAAGCGAGTTGAAGAAAGGAGCTCAGGGGCACTGTAATTCACAAACCTGCAGAGTTATAAATGACAGCTATCATACAAAAATATACTGAAGTAAGGCTGCCAAGAGGACTTGAAAGCGGGGCAGAATTGCAGGAAACCGATTTCAGGAGGTAGACTGGAATTGCATTGAAAGCATAGGAAAAGAGGCAGAACGTCCACAATGATGCACTTGGCCAAAAAGGGCGTATGCGTTTTTTCCTGAATATATTCAGGAAAAAACGCATATGCACTTTTTGGTCAACCAAGCAACTTGCAAAGAAATCTGCACTACAATGAAGTCTCACTTCCCCCTGGTCAAAAGGGCCATCTGAAAAAAGTGTAAAATCCAGAAAGGCAGGACAGGCCATGGAGAACTGGGAGCCTTGTTATGCTGATGGGCGGCATGTAAATTGCCAACAGCCACTCGGGAGAAGTGTATGGTGTTTCCTGAAACATCTAAAAAACAAAGCAACAGAGCCTAGGGCACTTCCACTTATGGTCCTATAGCTTAGGGAAATTAAAATCAAAAAGACACAGCCACCCCAAAGTTTGGGACACCTCTGTTTACAAGAACCTCGTTTACCATACAAGCTCAATATCACAGAAAGTGAAAAATGGATAAAGAACTTGTGGTACTTACGTACAATGCAGTATCACTCAGCAATGAAATCTATGTCATCAGGCCCGTAGAAGCATAATGAGTGGATTCAGGTATGATGATTCTAACTGAAATAAGTCACACAGAAAAAGAAACATCATAAGATATCAGTAATACACGGAATGTAAACTTGGCTACACAGGAACTGAATTACAGAACAGAACAGGGTCTCAAATTTAGAAAACCAATTTATGCTTGCTTAAGGGTAAAGGTGAGTTGGGGTGCTGCATAAAACCAGAGATTGAAATGAGCACAGATAAAGTTCCTTAAGCCAAATATGGAATAGACAAGAGCTACTCCTTGCTCAACGAAATGAACTCAACACCGCATATTAAACGCCTAAGAATGTACCTGACTAATAAGTATTTTAAAACCTATGCATTGCTACGTCTCCGAAAGAGAATCAAGCGTGTGTACAGGGGCATAAACGCAGCAGTGATAGGATTGGAGAGGTTCGGTGAGCAAATGAATACCTTTTGAAGTCATATTGCATGGTACCCATTCCACGGGTCTCAACTCTCCAGGTTTCAGGGATTCTTCCTTCAGCTAAAACATGCATGTGGAACCCAGAGTATGATCAACAATGTGATCGGGAGATGTGTTCCAATATGTCTCAGGTTTCGTCCCCTGGTACTCGGGTGCAACATTCCAGACGCTTTACTAACACTCTCCCGACTTGGAGAGTCAGTACCTTTAACCTCCTATTTGGCCCAGTTTGCAATTTCTGTGGAAGATGAACAGGAATAGGGAGAACCAATGAGAGACAAGCTGGTGGTGTCTGGACGGGCAAATTTAACTCTCATTTCCCACCAGGAAGAGGAAATAACCAAAGGCTCAGCGTGCCGTGCCGGAACCAGATTAGGGCCTGAAGCCATCCTGCGGTGTTGCGGCCAGCTCACAAGAAAGCGAGTTGAAGAAAGGAGCTCAGGGGCACTGTAATTCACAAACCTGCAGAGTTATAAATGACAGCTATCGTCCAAAAATATACTGAAGTAAGGCTGCTAAGAGGACTTGAAAGCGGGGCAGAATTGCAGGAAACCGATTTCAGGAGGTAGAGTGGAATTGCATTGAAAGCATAGGAAAAGAGGCAGAACGTCCACAATGATGCACTTGGCCAAAAAGGGCGTATGTGTTTTTTCCTGAATATATTCAGGAAAAAACGCATACACCCTTTTTGGCCAACCAAGCAAGCTTGCAAAGGAAATCTGCAGTACAGTGAAGTCTCACTTCCCCCTGGTCAAAAGGGCCATCTGAAAAAAGTGTAAAATCCAGAAAGGCAGGACAGGCCATGGAGAACTGGGAGCCTTGTTATGCTGATGGGCGGGATGTAAATTGCCAACAGACACTCGGGAGAAGTGTATGGTGTTTCCTGAAACATCTAAAAAACAAAGCAACAGAGCCTAGGGCACTTCCACTTATGGTCCTATAGCTTAGGGAAATTAAAATCAAAAAGACACAGCCACCCCAATGTTTGGGACGGCTCTGTTTACAAGAACCTCGTTTATGGTACAAGTTCAATATCGCAGAAAGTGAAAAATGGATAAAGAAGTTTTGGTACTTATGTACAATGCAAAATCACTCAGCCATGAAATCTATGTCATCAGGCCCGTAGCAGCATAATGAGTGGATTCAGGTATGATGATTCTAACTGAAATAAGTCACACAGAAAAAGAAACATCATAAGATATCACTAATACACGGAATGTGAACTTGGCTACACATGAACTGAATTACAAAACAGAACAGGGTCTCAAGTTTAGAAAACCAACTTATGCTTGCTTAAGGGGGAAAGTGAGTTGGGGTGCTGCATAAAACCAGAGTTTGAAATTAGCACAGATACCATTCAATAAGCCAAATATGTAATAGACAAGACCTACCCCTTGCTCAACAAAATGGACTCAACAATGAGGTATCACCTCACACCTGATAGAATGGGCATCATGAGAAAATCTACAAACAAAAATGCTGGAAAGGGTGTGGAGAAAAGGAACCCTCTTCCACTATTGTTGGGAATATAAATTGATACAGTCACTACGGAGAACAATATGGAGTTTCTTAAGAAACTAACAGTAGAATTACCATATGATACAGCAATCCCAGTACTGGACATATACCCAGACAAAACCATAAATCAAAACGAGACATTCACCGCAATGTTCATTGCATCACTATTTACAATATCGAGGTAATGGAAGCAACCTAAATGCCCACAGACAGACGAATGCATAAAGCTGTGGTACATATATAAAATGGAATATTACTAAGCCATGAAAAGGAATGAAATTGGGTCATTTGTAGAGACGTCGATGGATCTAGAGACTGTCATACAGAGTGAAGAAAGTCAGAAAGAGAAAAACAAATCTTGTATATTCATGCATATATGTGGAACCTAGAAAAACTGTACAGATTAACCATTTTGCAAGGCATAAATAGAGCAACAGATGTAGACAACAAATGTATGGACAACAAGGGGGGAAAGCTGTTGGGGGGGTGGTGGTGGGAGGAGTTGAGAGACTGGGATTGGCATGTATACATTTATATGTATAAAATAGATAACCAATAAGAACCTGCTGTATAAAAATATAAAATAAAATTCAAAATTAAAAAGAAATAAAATTTAAAAAATAAAACAGAAAAAACAATTATTCCCTTCACATACATGTATTTATATGAATAAATTATTTCCATGTTTATATCTGTAAATACAAAAAAGAGGAATAAAATCTACCTTGAAGCAAAAACGAAAAAGAGAAAAAAAACACAGAACCCACCAGTTCCACAGAAGAAAACCGTATCAGGGCACTTGCTCCAGTTGTAAACAATTCTGAAGTTGGCCAGTGGTGGGGAATCGTCTCCCATTCAGCCAGCAGCCCCCACGCAACAAGCGTCCTCATTGCAAAGCTGGGGCACCGTGCCGAGGCATCTGTGAGTAAACGTGAGCTGAGCCCCAGGCCAGTTGCTGCTGAACTATTCCCACCCGTCCCAGGTAAAACACCTGAATATATACAAGGACTTGAAAGCCTAGAGGAAGGGCCATAGAGCCACACGAGTGACAGCATGCCGGCCGACTTGGTGCCTGCAGGCCAGCCAGGATGGTCCTGGCCCTGGGTGCTCTTCTGGAAGATTTCCATTTCCCTGACTGAGATACCCGTCCTGTCCCTGCCCCCACTGCTTTTTTCCTTCCTCACCTCTGCCCAGGGAGAAATTCCAGCAGCAGGTATGGGTGACACATCCTCTTCTTTAGCAGGTGGCAGCCTGGCAACTGCTGCAGAAAGTCCAGCAGAGCCCCACTCACACTGGGCCACCCACAAAGCCGTGGCCTCTCACTCCCTCCCACCAGCCCAGCCCCGAGACTGCTGACAGGGCAGAGAAAATGGTGTCAGGCACGGCTGCAGGGGCTCTTGCTGCCTGGAGTGGTATTTATATTGATCTCAACCCAGGCACACCTGGGGAGGGCTGGCCCGCACGGTAAGGCTGCCCAGGTCAGCCAATCATCACCCCTCAGGGGCTCACAGTTGCAGAAAATGGAACTTGCTGAACCGGCCAGGTCCAAGGAACAGGTGTGGGCTCCTGAGAGTCAGGATAGACAAGGGGCTGCAGCTTTGGCTTGTTTTCTAATCATTTTATCTGGCCCATGAGTGGGAGACAACTTCAAGAAAACCCTCTCCTTATGAGAGGAACCCAGGAGTCAGGGAGAGGAGGGGTGGGTGGTGGTTGGAGACAGAGGCCTGGTGCCCCGGGTGCAGTGGAAGTCTCTGGAAGACCAGGTGGAGGGAGGCCGCACAGAGTGATGCCCAGGGTCACAGACCTGTCGCAGCTGCTGTTTGTTAGTTCAAGTCCTGCTCTGAGGTGCTCTGTGCCAGCTCTGAGCGACAGGTGAGCTGGGGGTGCTCTGCAATGAGGGCTATGTGCACGGTTCCTGTGTGCCCAGCCCTGCCACGGTACCTGCAAGGGTAGCTCTGTATCCTGGGAAGGGCCTGACCACGAGAGCCCCGTGGGCTGGGGTGGGGGTGGGGTACCTGCCCAGGTGAGCTCCATATTCTGGGATTGGTCTGACCACGAGAGCCCCATGGGCTGCTGGGGACCTGGTAAAGGATGTCAGGACAGTCAGTGAAGCCACCGAGGATATACCTCCAGTTGCTCCTAATTCCTACACCCTGCTGGTCATTCTACCAACCACCAGGACATGGTATTCTGTATTAGTCTTCAATGATGCCTTCTTTTGTATTCCATTAGTCCCAGAGTCACAAGAAATTTTGGCTTGTGAGTGGCAGGACTCAACATACAACTAAAACAATACTTCCGGGCCGTCTTGCCCCAAGGGTGCAAAAATTCCCACACCATCTTTGGGGAAAGCTTAGCTAAAGACCTAAAAGTTCTACCTCTGGAAAAGGAAACCCTCCTTCAGTACGCAGACGACATTCTGATCGCAAGCCCTACTAAGGAGGCCTCTGAACTACCAAGCCAATAAAGGATAGAAGTTGTCCAAGAAAAAGCTCAAATATCACAGACTGCGGTGACCTGCCTGGGCTTCATTCTCACAGAAGGTCGGAGAAGCCCATCCCAGGAAAGGGAAGAAACCATTTGCAGCCTTACCCCTTTCTAAAACTAGAAGACAGCTTAGGGGTTCCTGGGGAGGCCAGGGTTTGCTGCTTCTGGATCCCTAACTACAGTCTACTAGCTGGGCCTCTATATGAAACACTGAAAGGAAAAGATGATGATCCTTTTGAATAGAATCCAGAAGTGGCCTTTCAAGAATGGAAAGAGCAGTCAATTCAGACCCTTGCCCTGGAACTCCCTAATTTAGCTAAACCCTTTGACCTTTACATTCCCGGTGAAAGGTGAATCGCCATTGGAGAATTAGTGCAAAAACTGGGACCACTTGAAATGGAACAATGCAAGAATGCCATCCAGGTAGGATAAACTACGGTCACCAAGGGGCTTGGCCCACTGCCGCATCTGGCCAAGATACTGGCGGTATCTAAAAACCTGGAAATCAGCAGCCCAAAAGGCCACCTCCCTCCTAAGGGAAAAGGACCCCACGTGGTGATCCTAACCACCAACCATGCCCTGAAGTTGCAGGGTTCGCTCCGTGGGCACACCGACCTTGAGTGAGGAGGCCCTCCAACTTCAACATCCAGAGAGATAACCGGGGGCAACAGGGCACCATGACGATTCGTGTGAACATCACTTGACCTGGAGTTTCTCTCATAAAACAACAAGAGTGTGTCCCAAAAGAGCAGACTACTGCTTGCAGGACTTACTGTACCCAGAGGGGAGCTAATAATCTTGGCGGGGGAACCGTATATCACACTGTCACCATAGAAAAGCCTACAGACACCGTGATGATGGTGGCCAATAAGACCGGCTGGACTCCTGTTTACTTCAAAAGGCTGTTGACTCAGTGGTCATCATGGTCCTTGATCACCACTGACCCTGGACTGTCTGGGAGTTGAGCGGGCAGGGCTCTGACACCTGGTGCTGTTTGTACGTTAATTCAGGGGCCTAATTGAAGAAAGCGCAGACTACTGGTCAGAGCATCTAGGCTGGCAGAAACAGTCAGCCTAAGGTGGCCGAACAAATGTGGGGCGGGGTGAAACCGGCCCCCACAGCGTCTCTGCACATCTCTTTCCTGGACCCTTAAAGGTCATTAGAATCTATAACACTTCCAATGCTGGTGCTCAGGTGGACGAGCAGGGAGGCAGGGGACCTGGGGACAATCAACGTCACCTGGAGGCTGCTGGAGAGAAGCTCTGACCCTCGCCCCCGGGTATTAGGGCTCCCAACTCAGCACTCAGCAGTTACAGAAGAAGTGTCTGCACCCTCAGCACTCCAAGAATGAGGAACGGGACAAAAGGCAGAGGAGGGGTTTGTCCCCAGCAAAGCCCATTAAAAATCCCTGGGAGATAAAAATAGAATCTGGGCAATAAAGTCAAGTCTAACCTTTTTTATCCTTTGTGCTTTGTCTAATTTCACGTGCTCCTAGGGTCCCGCATGCAGAGGTTCCACACCTGGCACTTCAGACCAGATTTCCTAGTGCAGAATGGCTGGGTCGACACCTCAGCTCCTGGGGCCCAGTGCAGACTCCGCGATATAGAGCCTGAGCTGCAGCCAACCTGGCCCTCGAGAGCTCCGCCACCTCCCCCCCACTGACTCTGACAGGATCTCTACACAGCAGCCCAGCCCACAGCCCACGGGGTAGTGCATGCTCTCACCTCTCCATTCTCTGATCAAAATATAAAGTTTCCTTTGCTTGTGAACCAAACTCAGTCTCGATCTGTTGGCCCCAATGACACTGGGCAGGGGGACACTTGTTGGGGTCCACTCTGGAGGATCAGTAACAGAAATTGAGACTATTGTAACCTCAATGAACAGATGTGTGAGCCAAACTGTAGTTAACATAGAACAGTGTATAAGGCTCGGGTAAAATAAGATGTTTCTAACACTTCCATTTGATATTTCCATCACTTTATTATAAGCAAGTTCAGTGAAAAGGTTTGTCTTATTTGTCAGGTCAATATTAGAGAAACGAAGTGATTTCTTTCCAAGGATGTACATCTAATAATCTTGGTTAAAGCTTCAATCTTGTTTTAAATGCTTTTCCATTGAAAATGATACCTCTCTTTCAGCTCCCCCATTTCTGAGAAGTATAAAATCTTATAATTTATTATTACCAAAGGGGAAAGGTGGGAGGAGGGATAAATTAACAGTTTGGGATTAACACATACACACTGCTATGTATAAAATAGATCATCAACAAGGAACTACTGTATAGCACAGGGAACTACACTCAACATTTTGCAATAACCTATAAGGGGAAATAATCTGAAAAAGAATAGATATTTTTATTGACATCATCTATCAATGACAGTTAAAGTGTAATCTAAGGGAAGCTGGTGGTGAGTGCTTCTGACCCTGAAGACTTCAATCATCTAAAGTTTGGACTCTGCCTACTTCCCAAGGCCCTTAATGAACATATGTGTAGCCGTAGCTTAAAAAATTCCCCAGTTTGGGTTTCAGGGAGACACTGATTTTGAAAAAGCCCTGGTGTTCTCCTTACATGAATGGGACTCTTCCTACTGCTAAAACATGTCTGTCACACCCAGAGGATGGTATACCGTCTGATCGGGAAGAGTTTGGAAAAGGCATCTCATCTCCTCATCTCCTGGTGCTCGGGTTCACCCCTCCAGAGTCTTTATTAACAGTCTCCCCACTTGGAGATGTCAGCACTGTCAACATCCTGTTGCGTACAGTTTGGAATTTGTCCAGAGGATGAAGCGGAAGGATGAGGAACAATGAGAGACAAGTCCTAGGTGTTCAGACAGGGACATGTCACTCTAATTTCCAATCAGGAAGACGAATTGACCAAAGGCTAGGGTTGCCCATGGAAACAGTATAGGGCTTGAGGAAATCCCGCTGCTTTGTGGCCAGTTCCCATAAACACAAGTTGAACAATGGAACTCAGGGGCAGTAAAATTCACAAAACTGCAGAGTTGAAAATATCCATCACTGAAAAATGTCTTGAGGAAAGTCAGAGAAAAGGACTTGTAAGCAAGGGAGAATGGCAGGAAAGGGATTTGAGGAGGTAGAAAGGACTCGCCATTAAGCACAAGAAAAGGAGCTGAACATTGCCAACATTGCAGTTGGCCAAAAAGGGTGTATGCGTTTTTTTCTGTATATATTCAAGAAAAGGGCATACACTTTTTTAGCCAACCAAACAGGTGGGCACTGGAAGTCAATACTACAAAAGATATCACTTCGCATCAGTCAGAAGAGCCATCCTCATAAAGCGTAAACAACAGAAATGCAGGACAGGGCAAGGAGAAGAGGGAGCCCTGTGAGACTTATAGTGGAAATGTATATTGCCAACGGCCATTCTGGAGAAGTGTATTGTGTTTACTAAAACATCTAAAAAATGAGCTACAGAGCATAGGGCACTTGCACTCATGGGCGTATATCTTGAGAAAAACAAAAATCGAGAGGACACAGGCACCCCAATGTTTACCCCCTCTCTGTTTAAAAGATCCTCAACTAGGATATAACTTAAATGTCTCTGGAGGGAAAAAATGGGTAGAGATGTGGTACTTAGGTAGAGTGGAATATTATTCAGCCTGGAAATCAATGAAATATGGCCAGTTGTAACAACTCTGGAGGAGTTACGTATGATCTTTCTAAGTGACATAATTCAAAAAGAAAAAGACACATATCATAAGATATCACTTAAAGGTGGAATCCAAAATGGCTACACATGAAATAAATTACAAAACAAAAACATAGTCAAATATGTAGAAAACACGCATAAGGCTGCTAAACGGGAAAGGTGGGGAGGGGTGAGGCATCACCCAGGAGGTTGAAATTAGCAAAGATACCATTCCAAATACCAAACTGATAATCAACAAGGCCTACACGGTAGCTAAAAGAACTGCACTCAGCACACTCAAGTCACCGGAAAAGAATATATACGACTGGTAAGAATCTGAAAAAGAATTTACTGATGTCTCTCTGTACGTGAATCAAGTGGATGTACAGCAGCAAGAAACAGAGCTTTGAAAATCAGCTGTAACCAATATAGTAATAAATTGAAAAAAATAAACGACAGAGAGACAGAGAAAACCTCTTACAACTTTTCCTCAGGGCCGGTGATGCAACATGGATTGAACACATCTAGACCCACAGCAGGATGAGACATAAGGCTGGAAACTGTTTGTGCTAAGAGAAATGTGAGGTTGGGTGAGGAAATGCACACCCTTTAAAGTAATACTACCTGGTACCCATTCAATGGGTCCCAAATATGCAGGTTCAAGGGATCTTCCTACAGCTAAAACATGCATGGAAAACCCAGAGGACTGTACACCATGTGATCGGGAGATGTGTCTAAAATGCAGCTCATTTATCCTCTCCTGGTGCTCCTGTTCACCATTCCAGCCACGTTACTTAGAATCTCCCCACTTGGAGAATCAGCACATTTCAACTTCTGTTTCACACATTTTGCAAATTGTGAGGAGGATGAACGGGGAACCAATGAGAGAATAGTTGTAGGGGTTTGGACGGGCACATATCACTCTAATTTCCCATTAAGAATAAGAATTGAAAAAAGGCTCAGCCCGCCTCGCCCGAGCCAAAATAGGGCCTGAAGCAATCCTGCGGGTTTGAGGCCAGCTCACAAAAGAGCAACTTAAAAAATGGAGCTCAGGGTCACTGCAATTCACAAACCTGCAGAGTTATAAATGAAAACTAACGTCCAAAAATATGTTGAGGTAAGGCAAAGAAGAGGATCTGAATGCAAGACAGAATTGCAAGAAACAGATTTCAAGAGATAGATTGGACTCGTCTTTAAAGCACATGAAAAGCGGCAGAATTTCGACAATGATGCAGTTGGCCCAAAAGGGCGTATGCGTTTTTTCCTGATTATATCCAGGAAAAAACGCATACGCACTTTATGGGCAACGAAGCAAGCAAGCAATGCAAATGTGCACAACAAAGAAGTCTCATTTCCCACTGGTCAAAAGGGCCATCCTAAAAAATTGTAAAAACCAGAAATGCAGGACAGGCCATGGAGAACAGGGAGCCTTTATACGCTGATGGGCAGTGTGTGAACTGCCGAGAGCCACTCTGGAGAAGTGTATGGTGGTTCCTAAATCATCTAAAAAACAGAGCTACAGAGCATAGGACACTTCCAATCATGGGAGTATATCTAGGGAAGTCTAAAAATCAACAAGACACAAGCACACCACAGTTTAGGGCTACTCTGTTTACAAGAACCTCAACTTCAGTATACCTTAAATATCCCAGGAAAGAGAGCAATGGATAAAGAAGATGTGGTACTTATGTACAATGGAATATTTCTTCACCATGAAATCAATGTAATAAGGCTAGTAGAAGGATAAAGAGTGGATTTAGGTCCGATAATACTACTTGAAATAAGTCAAACAGAAAAGAAACATATCATAAGATATCACTTATAGAGGGAGGGTAAATATGGCTGCACAAGAAATGAATTACAGAACAGAACAGTGTCTCACATTTAGAAAACACACTTATTTCAGCTTAAGGGGAAAGGAGAGGTGGGGTGATGCATAAAACCAGAGTTTGAAATTAGCACAGATACCGTTCAATAAACCAAATAGATATTAGACAAGATCTACACCTTGCTCAATGAACTGGCCTCAACACACCCTATACACCGCAGAGAAATATATCTGAGTAATAAGAATCTTAAAACCCATGTATTGATATATCTCCATAAGGGAATCAAGTGTGTGCAGAGTGGGACAAACACAGCAGTGAAAATGAGCTAAACCCCATTATAGAAATAAATTTTAAAAACAAAACGCAGAAACAATGAAAGAGAGAAAAATTCTTACAAAATTCGCTCAGGGGCTGTGATGCAACCTGGATTGACCACATATAAACCCACAGCTGGATAAGACATAAGGCTGGACACTTGGGGCTGAGAGGATTGATGAGCTTTGGTGAGCAACTGCCAAAAGTTTAATGCAATACTTCATGCTACTCATTCCAAGGGTCCCAACACTCCAGGTTGAAGGGAATCTTCCTACAGCTAAACCATGCTTGGGAAACCCAGCGACTGGTATACCATATGATCGGGAAAGGTTTCTAAAACGCACCTCATTTTTCCTCTCCTGGGGCTCCGGATCGACATTCCAGCCGCTTTACCAAAAATATCCCCACATGGAGAGTCAATGTCTTTAAGTTCTGGTATCGCACAGTCTGCAGTTAGTGCGGAGGATGAATGGGAATAGGGGGAACCAGTGAGAAACTAGCTGTAGCGGTTTCAATGGGCACATGTCACTCTAAATTCACATCAGTAAGAAGAATAAACCAAAGGCACAACAAGGTGCCCCAGAAGAAGAATAGGGCCTGAAGGAATCCTGTGGTTATGAGGCAAGATCACAAAAATAAGAGCTGAAAAATGGAGCTAAGGGCCACTGCAATTCAAAAACCTGCAGAGTTATAAAGGCCAACTATTTTCAAAAAATATATTGAGGTAAGGCTATGAAGAGGCATTGCAAGCAAGGCAGAATTGCAGGAAAACGATTTCAGGAGGTAGACTGGAATTGCATTTAAAGCATAGGAAAAGAGGCAGAACGTCCACAATGATTCACTTGGCCAAAAAGGGCGTATGCCTTTTTTCCTGAATTTATTCAGGAAAAAAGGCATACGCCCTTTTTGGCCAACCAAGCAAGCTTGCAAAGGAAATCTGCACTACAATGAAGTCTCACTTCCCCCTGGTCAAAAGGGCCATCTGAAAAAAGTGTAAAATCCAGAAAGGCAGGACAGGCCATGGAGAACTGGGAGCCTTGTTATGCTGATGGACGGGATGTAAATTGCCAACAGCCACTCGGGAGAAGTGTATGGGGTTTCCTGAAACATCTAAAAAACAAAGCAACAGAGCCTAGGGCACTTCCACTTATGGTCCTATAGCTTAGGGAAATTAAAATCAAAAAGACACAGCCACCCCAAAGTTTGGGATGGCTCTGTTTACAAGAACCTCGTTTACGGTACAAGTTCAATATCGCAGAAAGTGAAAAATGGATAAAGAAGTTGTGGTACTTACGTACAATGCAATATCAATGAGCAATGAAATCTATGTCATCAGGCCCGTAGCAGCATAATGAGTGGATACAGGTACGATGATACTAACTGAAATAAGTCACACAGAAAAAGAAACATCATAAGATATCAGTAATACACGGAATGTAAACTTGGCTACACAGGAACTGAATTACAGAACAGAACAGGGTCTCAAATTTAGAAAACCAACTTATGCTTGCTTAAGGGTAAAGGTGAGTTGGGGTGCTGCATAAAACCAGAGATTGAAATGAGCACAGATAAAGTTCCTTAAGCCAAATATGGAATAGACAAGAGCTACTCCTTGCTCAACGAAATGGACTCAACACCGCATATTAAACGCCTAAGAATGTACCTGACTAGTAAGTATCTTAAAACCTATGGATTGCTATGTCTCCGACAGAGAACCAAGCATGTGTACAGGGGCATAAACGCAGCAGTGATAGGATTGGAGAGGTTCGGTGAGCAAATGAAGACCCTTTGAAGTCATATTGCATGGTACCCATTCCACGGGTTTCAACTACCCAGGTTTAAGGTATTCTTCCTTCAGCTAAAACATGCATGTGGAACCCAGAGTATGATCAACCGTGTGAATGGGAGACATGTTCAAATATGTCTCAGTTTTCCTCCCCTGGTACTCGGGTGCAACATTCCAGACGCTTTACTAACACTCTCCCCACTTGGAGAGTCAGTCACTTTAACCTCCTCTTTGGCCCAGTTTGCAATTTCTGCGGAAGATGAACAGGAATAGGGAGAACCAATGACAGACTAGCTGGAGGTGTCTGGACGGGCAAATTTAACTCTCATTTCCCACCAGGAAGAGGAATTAACCAAAGGCTCAGCTTGCCGTGCCGGAACCAGATTAGGGCCTGAAGCCATCATGCGGTGTTGCGGCCAGCTCAAAAGAAAGCGAGTTGAAGAAAGGAGCTCAGGGGCACTGTAATTCACAAACCTGCAGAGTTATAAATGACAGCTATCATCCAAAAATATACTGAAGTAACGCTGCCAAGAGGACTTGAAAGCGGGGCAGAATTGCAGGAAACCGATTTCAGGAGGTAGACTGGAATTGCATTGAAAGCATAGGAAAAGAGGCAGAACGTCCACAATGATGCACTTGGCCAAAAAGGGCGTATGCGTTTTTTCCTGAATATATTCAGGAAAAAACGCATACGCCCTTTCTGGCCAACCAAGCAAGCTTGCAAAGGAAATCTGCACTACAATGAAGTCTCACTTCCCCCCGGTCAAAAGGGCCATCTGAAAAAAGTGTAAAATCCAGAAAGGCAGGACAGGCCATGGAGAACTGGGAGCCTTGTTATGCTGATGGGCGGGATGTAAATTGCCAACAGACGCTCGGGAGAAGTGTATGGTGTTTCCTGAAACATCTAAAAAACAAAGCAACAGAGTCTAGGGCACTTCCACTTATGGTCCTATAGCTTAGGGAAATTAAAATCAAAAAGACACAGCCACCCCAAAGTTTGGGACGCCTCTGTTTACAAGAACCTCATTTACCGTACAAGTTCAATATCACAGAAAGTGAAAAATGGATGAAGAAGTTGTGGTACTTACGTACAATGCAGTATCACTCAACAATGAAATCTATGTCATCAGGCCCGTAGCAGCATAATGAGTGGATTCAGGTACGATGATTCTAACTGAAATAAGTCACACAGAAAAAGAAACATCATAAGATATCACTAATACACAGAATGTAAACTTGGCTACACAGGAACTGAATTCCAAAACAGAACAGGGTCTCAAATTTAGAAAACCAACTTATGCTTGCTTAAGGGGAAAGGTGAGTTGGGGTGCTGCATAAAACCAGAGATTGAAATGAGCACAGATAAAGTTCCTTAAGCCAAATATGGAATAGACAAGAGCTACTCCTTGCTCAACGAAATGGACTCAACACCGCATATTAAACGCCTAAGAATGTACCTGACTAGTAAGTATCTTAAAACCTATGGATTGCTATGTCTCCAAAAGAGAATCAAGCGTCTGTACAGGGGGATAAACGCAGCAGTGATAGGATTGGAGAAGTTCGGTGAGCAAATGAAGACCCTTTGAAGTCATATTGCATGGTACCCATTCCACGGGTCTCAACTCTCCAGGTTTAAGGTATTCTTCCTTCAGCTAAAACATGCATGTGGAACCCAGAGTATGATCAACCATGTGAATGGGAGACGTGTTCAAATATGTCTCAGATTTCCTCCCCTGGTACTCGGGTGCAACATTCCAGACGCTTTACTAACACCCTCCCGACTTGGAGAGTCAGTCCCTTTAACCTCCTGTTTGGCCCAGTTTGCAATTTCTGTGGAAGATGAACAGGAATAGCGAGAACCAATGAGAGACTAGCTGGAGGTGTCTGGACGGGCAAATTTAACTCTCATTTCCCACCAGGAAGAGGAATTAACCAAAGGCTCAGCTTGCCGTGCCGGAACCAGATTAGGGCCTGAAGCCATCCTGCGGTGTTGCGGCCAGCTCAAAAGAAAGCGAGTTGAAGAAAGGAGCTCAGGGGCACTGTAATTCACAAACCTGCAGAGTTATAAATGACAGCTATCGTCCAAAAATATACTGAAGTAAGGCTGCCAAGAGGACTTGAAAGCGGGGCAGAATTGCAGGAAACCGATTTCAGGAGGTAGACTGGAATTGCATTGAAAGCATAGGAAAAGAGGCAGAACGTCCACAATGATGCACTTGGCCAAAAAGGGCGTATGCGTTTTTTCCTGAATATATTCAGGAAAAAACGCATACGCCCTTTTTGGCCAACCAAGCAAGCTTGCAAAGGAAATCTGCACTACAATGAAGTCTCACTTCCCCCCGGTCAAAAGGGCCATCTGAAAAAAGTGTAAAATCCAGAAAGGCAGGACAGGCCATGGAGAACTGGGAGCCTTTTTATGCTGATGGGAGGGATGTAAATTGCCAACAGACACTCGGGAGAAGTGTATGGTGTTTCCTGAAACATCTAAAAAACAAAGCAACAGAGCCTAGGGCACTTCCACTTATGGTCCTATAGATTAGGGAAATTAAAATCAAAAAGACACAGCCACCCCAAAGTTTGGGACGCCTCTGTTTACAAGAACCTCGTTTACAGTACAAGTTCAACATCGCAGAAAGTGAAAAATGGTTAAAGAAGTTGTGGTATTTACTTACAAAGCAATATCACTCAGCAATGAAATCTATGTCATCAGGCCCTTAGCAGCACAATGAGTGGATTCAGGTATGATGATTCTAACTGAAATAAGTCACACAGAAAAAGAAACATCATAAGATATCAGTAATACACGGAATGTAAACTTGGCTACACAGGAACTGAATTACAGAACAGAACAGGGTCTCAAATTTAGAAAACCAACTTATGCTTGCTTAAGGGTAAAGGTGAGTTGGGGTGCTGCATAAAACCAGAGATTGAAATGAGCACAGATAAAGTTCCTTAAGCCAAATATGGAATAGACAAGAGCTACTCCTTGCTCAACGAAATGGACTCAACACCGCATATTAAACGCCTAAGAATGTACCTGACTAGTAAGTATCTTAAAACCTATGGATTGCTATGTCTCCGAAAGAGAATCAAGCATGTGTACAGGGGCATAAACGCAGCAGTGATAGGATTGGAGAGGTTCGGTGAGCAAATGAAGACCCTTTGAAGTCATATTGCATGGTACCCATTCCACGGGTTTCAACTACCCAGGTTTAAGGTATTCTACCTTCAGCTAAAACATGCATGTGGAAACTAGAGTATGATCAACCATGTGATCGGGAAACGTGTTCAAATATGTCTCAGTTTTCGTACCCTGGTACTCGGTTGCAACATTCCAGACGCTTTACTAACACCCTCCCGACTTGGAGAGTCAGTCCCTTTAACCTCCTGTTTGGCCCAGTTTGCAATTTCTGTGGAAGATGAACAGGAATAGCGAGAACCAATGAGAGACTAGCTGGAGGTGTCTGGACGGGCAAATTTAACTCTCATTTCCCACCAGGAAGAGGAATTAACCAAAGGCTCAGCTTGCCGTGCCGGAACCAGATTAGGGCCTGAAGCCATCCTGCGGTGTTGCGGCCAGCTCAAAAGAAAGCGAGTTGAAGAAAGGAGCTCAGGGGCACTGTAATTCACAAACCTGCAGAGTTATAAATGACAGCTATCGTCCAAAAATATACTGAAGTAAGGCTGCCAAGAGGACTTGAAAGCGGGGCAGAATTGCAGGAAACCGATTTCAGGAGGTAGACTGGAATTGCATTGAAAGCATAGGAAAAGAGGCAGAACGTCCACAATGATGCACTTGGCCAAAAAGGGCGTATGCGTTTTTTCCTGAATATATTCAGGAAAAAACGCATACGCCCTTTTTGGCCAACCAAGCAAGCTTGCAAAGGAAATCTGCACTACAATGAAGTCTCACTTCCCCCCGGTCAAAAGGGCCATCTGAAAAAAGTGTAAAATCCAGAAAGGCAGGACAGGCCATGGAGAACTGGGAGCCTTTTTATGCTGATGGGAGGGATGTAAATTGCCAACAGACACTCGGGAGAAGTGTATGGTGTTTCCTGAAACATCTAAAAAACAAAGCAACAGAGCCTAGGGCACTTCCACTTATGGTCCTATAGATTAGGGAAATTAAAATCAAAAAGACACAGCCACCCCAAAGTTTGGGACGCCTCTGTTTACAAGAACCTCGTTTACAGTACAAGTTCAACATCGCAGAAAGTGAAAAATGGATAAAGAAGTTGTGGTATTTACTTACAAAGCAATATCACTCAGCAATGAAATCTATGTCATCAGGCCCTTAGCAGCACAATGAGTGGATTCAGGTATGATGATTCTAACTGAAATAAGTCACACAGAAAAAGAAACATCATAAGATATCAGTAATACACGGAATGTAAACTTGGCTACACAGGAACTGAATTACAGAACAGAACAGGGTCTCAAATTTAGAAAACCAACTTATGCTTGCTTAAGGGTAAAGGTGAGTTGGGGTGCTGCATAAAACCAGAGATTGAAATGAGCACAGATAAAGTTCCTTAAGCCAAATATGGAATAGACAAGAGCTACTCCTTGCTCAACGAAATGGACTCAACACCGCATATTAAACGCCTAAGAATGTACCTGACTAGTAAGTATCTTAAAACCTATGGATTGCTATGTCTCCGAAAGAGAATCAAGCATGTGTACAGGGGCATAAACGCAGCAGTGATAGGATTGGAGAGGTTCGGTGAGCAAATGAAGACCCTTTGAAGTCATATTGCATGGTACCCATTCCACGGGTTTCAACTACCCAGGTTTAAGGTATTCTACCTTCAGCTAAAACATGCATGTGGAAACTAGAGTATGATCAACCATGTGATCGGGAAACGTGTTCAAATATGTCTCAGTTTTCGTACCCTGGTACTCGGGTGCAACATTCCAGACGCTTTACTAACACCCTCCCGACTTGGAGAGTCAGTCCCTTTAACCTCCTGTTTGGCCCAGTTTGCAATTTCTGTGGAAGATGAACAGGAATAGCGAGAACCAATGAGAGACTAGCTGGAGGTGTCTGGACGGGCAAATTTAACTCTCATTTCCCACCAGGAAGAGGAATTAACCAAAGGCTCAGCTTGCCGTGCCGGAACCAGATTAGGGCCTGAAGCCATCCTGCGGTGTTGCGGCCAGCTCAAAAGAAAGCGAGTTGAAGAAAGGAGCTCAGGGGCACTGTAATTCACAAACCTGCAGAGTTATAAATGACAGCTATCGTCCAAAAATATACTGAAGTAAGGCTGCCAAGAGGACTTGAAAGCGGGGCAGAATTGCAGGAAACCGATTTCAGGAGGTAGACTGGAATTGCATTGAAAGCATAGGAAAAGAGGCAGAACGTCCACAATGATGCACTTGGCCAAAAAGGGCGTATGCGTTTTTTCCTGAATATATTCAGGAAAAAACGCATACGCCCTTTTTGGCCAACCAAGCAAGCTTGCAAAGGAAATCTGCACTACAATGAAGTCTCACTTCCCCCCGGTCAAAAGGGCCATCTGAAAAAAGTGTAAAATCCAGAAAGGCAGGACAGGCCATGGAGAACTGGGAGCCTTTTTATGCTGATGGGAGGGATGTAAATTGCCAACAGACACTCGGGAGAAGTGTATGGTGTTTCCTGAAACATCTAAAAAACAAAGCAACAGAGCCTAGGGCACTTCCACTTATGGTCCTATAGATTAGGGAAATTAAAATCAAAAAGACACAGCCACCCCAAAGTTTGGGACGCCTCTGTTTACAAGAACCTCGTTTACAGTACAAGTTCAACATCGCAGAAAGTGAAAAATGGATAAAGAAGTTGTGGTATTTACTTACAAAGCAATATCACTCAGCAATGAAATCTATGTCATCAGGCCCTTAGCAGCACAATGAGTGGATTCAGGTATGATGATTCTAACTGAAATAAGTCACACAGAAAAAGAAACATCATAAGATATCAGTAATACACGGAATGTAAACTTGGCTACACAGGAACTGAATTACAGAACAGAACAGGGTCTCAAATTTAGAAAACCAACTTATGCTTGCTTAAGGGTAAAGGTGAGTTGGGGTGCTGCATAAAACCAGAGATTGAAATGAGCACAGATAAAGTTCCTTAAGCCAAATATGGAATAGACAAGAGCTACTCCTTGCTCAACGAAATGGACTCAACACCGCATATTAAACGCCTAAGAATGTACCTGACTAGTAAGTATCTTAAAACCTATGGATTGCTATGTCTCCGAAAGAGAATCAAGCATGTGTACAGGGGCATAAACGCAGCAGTGATAGGATTGGAGAGGTTCGGTGAGCAAATGAAGACCCTTTGAAGTCATATTGCATGGTACCCATTCCACGGGTTTCAACTACCCAGGTTTAAGGTATTCTACCTTCAGCTAAAACATGCATGTGGAAACTAGAGTATGATCAACCATGTGATCGGGAAACGTGTTCAAATATGTCTCAGTTTTCGTACCCTGGTACTCGGGTGCAACATTCCAGACGCTTTACTAACACCCTCCCGACTTGGAGAGTCAGTCCCTTTAACCTCCTGTTTGGCCCAGTTTGCAATTTCTGTGGAAGATGAACAGGAATAGCGAGAACCAATGAGAGACTAGCTGGAGGTGTCTGGACGGGCAAATTTAACTCTCATTTCCCACCAGGAAGAGGAATTAACCAAAGGCTCAGCTTGCCGTGCCGGAACCAGATTAGGGCCTGAAGCCATCCTGCGGTGTTGCGGCCAGCTCAAAAGAAAGCGAGTTGAAGAAAGGAGCTCAGGGGCACTGTAATTCACAAACCTGCAGAGTTATAAATGACAGCTATCGTCCAAAAATATACTGAAGTAACGCTGCCAAGAGGACTTGAAAGCGGGGCAGAATTGCAGGAAACCGATTTCAGGAGGTAGACTGGAATTGCATTGAAAGCATAGGAAAAGAGGCAGAACGTCCACAATGATGCACTTGGCCAAAAAGGGCGTATGCGTTTTTTCCTGAATATATTCAGGAAAAAACGCATACGCCCTTTTTGGCCAACCAAGCAAGCTTGCAAAGGAAATCTGCACTACAATGAAGTCTCACTTCCCCCCGGTCAAAAGGGCCATCTGAAAAAAGTGTAAAATCCAGAAAGGCAGGACAGGCCATGGAGAACTGGGAGCCTTTTTATGCTGATGGGAGGGATGTAAATTGCCAACAGACACTCGGGAGAAGTGTATGGTGTTTCCTGAAACATCTAAAAAACAAAGCAACAGAGCCTAGGGCACTTCCACTTATGGTCCTATAGATTAGGGAAATTAAAATCAAAAAGACACAGCCACCCCAAAGTTTGGGACGCCTCTGTTTACAAGAACCTCGTTTACAGTACAAGTTCAACATCGCAGAAAGTGAAAAATGGATAAAGAAGTTGTGGTATTTACTTACAAAGCAATATCACTCAGCAATGAAATCTATGTCATCAGGCCCTTAGCAGCACAATGAGTGGATTCAGGTATGATGATTCTAACTGAAATAAGTCACACAGAAAAAGAAACATCATAAGATATCAGTAATACACGGAATGTAAACTTGGCTACACAGGAACTGAATTACAGAACAGAACAGGGTCTCAAATTTAGAAAACCAACTTATGCTTGCTTAAGGGTAAAGGTGAGTTGGGGTGCTGCATAAAACCAGAGATTGAAATGAGCACAGATAAAGTTCCTTAAGCCAAATATGGAATAGACAAGAGCTACTCCTTGCTCAACGAAATGGACTCAACACCGCATATTAAACGCCTAAGAATGTACCTGACTAGTAAGTATCTTAAAACCTATGGATTGCTATGTCTCCGAAAGAGAATCAAGCATGTGTACAGGGGCATAAACGCAGCAGTGATAGGATTGGAGAGGTTCGGTGAGCAAATGAAGACCCTTTGAAGTCATATTGCATGGTACCCATTCCACGGGTTTCAACTACCCAGGTTTAAGGTATTCTACCTTCAGCTAAAACATGCATGTGGAAACTAGAGTATGATCAACCATGTGATCGGGAAACGTGTTCAAATATGTCTCAGTTTTCGTACCCTGGTACTCGGGTGCAACATTCCAGACGCTTTACTAACACCCTCCCGACTTGGAGAGTCAGTCCCTTTAACCTCCTGTTTGGCCCAGTTTGCAATTTCTGTGGAAGATGAACAGGAATAGCGAGAACCAATGAGAGACTAGCTGGAGGTGTCTGGACGGGCAAATTTAACTCTCATTTCCCACCAGGAAGAGGAATTAACCAAAGGCTCAGCTTGCCGTGCCGGAACCAGATTAGGGCCTGAAGCCATCCTGCGGTGTTGCGGCCAGCTCAAAAGAAAGCGAGTTGAAGAAAGGAGCTCAGGGGCACTGTAATTCACAAACCTGCAGAGTTATAAATGACAGCTATCGTCCAAAAATATACTGAAGTAACGCTGCCAAGAGGACTTGAAAGCGGGGCAGAATTGCAGGAAACCGATTTCAGGAGGTAGACTGGAATTGCATTGAAAGCATAGGAAAAGAGGCAGAACGTCCACAATGATGCACTTGGCCAAAAAGGGCGTATGCGTTTTTTCCTGAATATATTCAGGAAAAAACGCATACGCCCTTTTTGGCCAACCAAGCAAGCTTGCAAAGGAAATCTGCACTACAATGAAGTCTCACTTCCCCCCGGTCAAAAGGGCCATCTGAAAAAAGTGTAAAATCCAGAAAGGCAGGACAGGCCATGGAGAACTGGGAGCCTTTTTATGCTGATGGGAGGGATGTAAATTGCCAACAGACACTCGGGAGAAGTGTATGGTGTTTCCTGAAACATCTAAAAAACAAAGCAACAGAGCCTAGGGCACTTCCACTTATGGTCCTATAGATTAGGGAAATTAAAATCAAAAAGACACAGCCACCCCAAAGTTTGGGACGCCTCTGTTTACAAGAACCTCGTTTACAGTACAAGTTCAACATCGCAGAAAGTGAAAAATGGATAAAGAAGTTGTGGTATTTACTTACAAAGCAATATCACTCAGCAATGAAATCTATGTCATCAGGCCCTTAGCAGCACAATGAGTGGATTCAGGTATGATGATTCTAACTGAAATAAGTCACACAGAAAAAGAAACATCATAAGATATCAGTAATACACGGAATGTAAACTTGGCTACACAGGAACTGAATTACAGAACAGAACAGGGTCTCAAATTTAGAAAACCAACTTATGCTTGCTTAAGGGTAAAGGTGAGTTGGGGTGCTGCATAAAACCAGAGATTGAAATGAGCACAGATAAAGTTCCTTAAGCCAAATATGGAATAGACAAGAGCTACTCCTTGCTCAACGAAATGGACTCAACACCGCATATTAAACGCCTAAGAATGTACCTGACTAGTAAGTATCTTAAAACCTATGGATTGCTATGTCTCCGAAAGAGAATCAAGCATGTGTACAGGGGCATAAACGCAGCAGTGATAGGATTGGAGAGGTTCGGTGAGCAAATGAAGACCCTTTGAAGTCATATTGCATGGTACCCATTCCACGGGTTTCAACTACCCAGGTTTAAGGTATTCTACCTTCAGCTAAAACATGCATGTGGAAACTAGAGTATGATCAACCATGTGATCGGGAAACGTGTTCAAATATGTCTCAGTTTTCGTACCCTGGTACTCGGGTGCAACATTCCAGACGCTTTACTAACACCCTCCCGACTTGGAGAGTCAGTCCCTTTAACCTCCTGTTTGGCCCAGTTTGCAATTTCTGTGGAAGATGAACAGGAATAGCGAGAACCAATGAGAGACTAGCTGGAGGTGTCTGGACGGGCAAATTTAACTCTCATTTCCCACCAGGAAGAGGAATTAACCAAAGGCTCAGCTTGCCGTGCCGGAACCAGATTAGGGCCTGAAGCCATCCTGCGGTGTTGCGGCCAGCTCAAAAGAAAGCGAGTTGAAGAAAGGAGCTCAGGGGCACTGTAATTCACAAACCTGCAGAGTTATAAATGACAGCTATCGTCCAAAAATATACTGAAGTAAGGCTGCCAAGAGGACTTGAAAGCGGGGCAGAATTGCAGGAAACCGATTTCAGGAGGTAGACTGGAATTGCATTGAAAGCATAGGAAAAGAGGCAGAACGTCCACAATGATGCACTTGGCCAAAAAGGGCGTATGCGTTTTTTCCTGAATATATTCAGGAAAAAACGCATACGCCCTTTTTGGCCAACCAAGCAAGCTTGCAAAGGAAATCTGCACTACAATGAAGTCTCACTTCCCCCCGGTCAAAAGGGCCATCTGAAAAAAGTGTAAAATCCAGAAAGGCAGGACAGGCCATGGAGAACTGGGAGCCTTTTTATGCTGATGGGAGGGATGTAAATTGCCAACAGACACTCGGGAGAAGTGTATGGTGTTTCCTGAAACATCTAAAAAACAAAGCAACAGAGCCTAGGGCACTTCCACTTATGGTCCTATAGATTAGGGAAATTAAAATCAAAAAGACACAGCCACCCCAAAGTTTGGGACGCCTCTGTTTACAAGAACCTCGTTTACAGTACAAGTTCAACATCGCAGAAAGTGAAAAATGGATAAAGAAGTTGTGGTATTTACTTACAAAGCAATATCACTCAGCAATGAAATCTATGTCATCAGGCCCTTAGCAGCACAATGAGTGGATTCAGGTATGATGATTCTAACTGAAATAAGTCACACAGAAAAAGAAACATCATAAGATATCAGTAATACACGGAATGTAAACTTGGCTACACAGGAACTGAATTACAGAACAGAACAGGGTCTCAAATTTAGAAAACCAACTTATGCTTGCTTAAGGGTAAAGGTGAGTTGGGGTGCTGCATAAAACCAGAGATTGAAATGAGCACAGATAAAGTTCCTTAAGCCAAATATGGAATAGACAAGAGCTACTCCTTGCTCAACGAAATGGACTCAACACCGCATATTAAACGCCTAAGAATGTACCTGACTAGTAAGTATCTTAAAACCTATGGATTGCTATGTCTCCGAAAGAGAATCAAGCATGTGTACAGGGGCATAAACGCAGCAGTGATAGGATTGGAGAGGTTCGGTGAGCAAATGAAGACCCTTTGAAGTCATATTGCATGGTACCCATTCCACGGGTTTCAACTACCCAGGTTTAAGGTATTCTACCTTCAGCTAAAACATGCATGTGGAAACTAGAGTATGATCAACCATGTGATTGGGAAACGTGTTCAAATATGTCTCAGTTTTCGTACCCTGGTACTCGGGTGCAACATTCCAGACGCTTTACTAACACCCTCCCGACTTGGAGAGTCAGTCCCTTTAACCTCCTGTTTGGCCCAGTTTGCAATTTCTGTGGAAGATGAACAGGAATAGCGAGAACCAATGAGAGACTAGCTGGAGGTGTCTGGACGGGCAAATTTAACTCTCATTTCCCACCAGGAAGAGGAATTAACCAAAGGCTCAGCTTGCCGTGCCGGAACCAGATTAGGGCCTGAAGCCATCCTGCGGTGTTGCGGCCAGCTCAAAAGAAAGCGAGTTGAAGAAAGGAGCTCAGGGGCACTGTAATTCACAAACCTGCAGAGTTATAAATGACAGCTATCGTCCAAAAATATACTGAAGTAAGGCTGCCAAGAGGACTTGAAAGCGGGGCAGAATTGCAGGAAACCGATTTCAGGAGGTAGACTGGAATTGCATTGAAAGCATAGGAAAAGAGGCAGAACGTCCACAATGATGCACTTGGCCAAAAAGGGCGTATGCGTTTTTTCCTGAATATATTCAGGAAAAAACGCATACGCCCTTTTTGGCCAACCAAGCAAGCTTGCAAAGGAAATCTGCACTACAATGAAGTCTCACTTCCCCCCGGTCAAAAGGGCCATCTGAAAAAAGTGTAAAATCCAGAAAGGCAGGACAGGCCATGGAGAACTGGGAGCCTTTTTATGCTGATGGGAGGGATGTAAATTGCCAACAGACACTCGGGAGAAGTGTATGGTGTTTCCTGAAACATCTAAAAAACAAAGCAACAGAGCCTAGGGCACTTCCACTTATGGTCCTATAGATTAGGGAAATTAAAATCAAAAAGACACAGCCACCCCAAAGTTTGGGACGCCTCTGTTTACAAGAACCTCGTTTACAGTACAAGTTCAACATCGCAGAAAGTGAAAAATGGATAAAGAAGTTGTGGTATTTACTTACAAAGCAATATCACTCAGCAATGAAATCTATGTCATCAGGCCCTTAGCAGCACAATGAGTGGATTCAGGTATGATGATTCTAACTGAAATAAGTCACACAGAAAAAGAAACATCATAAGATATCAGTAATACACGGAATGTAAACTTGGCTACACAGGAACTGAATTACAGAACAGAACAGGGTCTCAAATTTAGAAAACCAACTTATGCTTGCTTAAGGGTAAAGGTGAGTTGGGGTGCTGCATAAAACCAGAGATTGAAATGAGCACAGATAAAGTTCCTTAAGCCAAATATGGAATAGACAAGAGCTACTCCTTGCTCAACGAAATGGACTCAACACCGCATATTAAACGCCTAAGAATGTACCTGACTAGTAAGTATCTTAAAACCTATGGATTGCTATGTCTCCGAAAGAGAATCAAGCATGTGTACAGGGGCATAAACGCAGCAGTGATAGGATTGGAGAGGTTCGGTGAGCAAATGAAGACCCTTTGAAGTCATATTGCATGGTACCCATTCCACGGGTTTCAACTACCCAGGTTTAAGGTATTCTACCTTCAGCTAAAACATGCATGTGGAAACTAGAGTATGATCAACCATGTGATCGGGAAACGTGTTCAAATATGTCTCAGTTTTCGTACCCTGGTACTCGGGTGCAACATTCCAGACGCTTTACTAACACCCTCCCGACTTGGAGAGTCAGTCCCTTTAACCTCCTGTTTGGCCCAGTTTGCAATTTCTGTGGAAGATGAACAGGAATAGCGAGAACCAATGAGAGACTAGCTGGAGGTGTCTGGACGGGCAAATTTAACTCTCATTTCCCACCAGGAAGAGGAATTAACCAAAGGCTCAGCTTGCCGTGCCGGAACCAGATTAGGGCCTGAAGCCATCCTGCGGTGTTGCGGCCAGCTCAAAAGAAAGCGAGTTGAAGAAAGGAGCTCAGGGGCACTGTAATTCACAAACCTGCAGAGTTATAAATGACAGCTATCGTCCAAAAATATACTGAAGTAAGGCTGCCAAGAGGACTTGAAAGCGGGGCAGAATTGCAGGAAACCGATTTCAGGAGGTAGACTGGAATTGCATTGAAAGCATAGGAAAAGAGGCAGAACGTCCACAATGATGCACTTGGCCAAAAAGGGCGTATGCGTTTTTTCCTGAATATATTCAGGAAAAAACGCATACGCCCTTTTTGGCCAACCAAGCAAGCTTGCAAAGGAAATCTGCACTACAATGAAGTCTCACTTCCCCCCGGTCAAAAGGGCCATCTGAAAAAAGTGTAAAATCCAGAAAGGCAGGACAGGCCATGGAGAACTGGGAGCCTTTTTATGCTGATGGGAGGGATGTAAATTGCCAACAGACACTCGGGAGAAGTGTATGGTGTTTCCTGAAACATCTAAAAAACAAAGCAACAGAGCCTAGGGCACTTCCACTTATGGTCCTATAGATTAGGGAAATTAAAATCAAAAAGACACAGCCACCCCAAAGTTTGGGACGCCTCTGTTTACAAGAACCTCGTTTACAGTACAAGTTCAACATCGCAGAAAGTGAAAAATGGATAAAGAAGTTGTGGTATTTACTTACAAAGCAATATCACTCAGCAATGAAATCTATGTCATCAGGCCCTTAGCAGCACAATGAGTGGATTCAGGTATGATGATTCTAACTGAAATAAGTCACACAGAAAAAGAAACATCATAAGATATCAGTAATACACGGAATGTAAACTTGGCTACACAGGAACTGAATTACAGAACAGAACAGGGTCTCAAATTTAGAAAACCAACTTATGCTTGCTTAAGGGTAAAGGTGAGTTGGGGTGCTGCATAAAACCAGAGATTGAAATGAGCACAGATAAAGTTCCTTAAGCCAAATATGGAATAGACAAGAGCTACTCCTTGCTCAACGAAATGGACTCAACACCGCATATTAAACGCCTAAGAATGTACCTGACTAGTAAGTATCTTAAAACCTATGGATTGCTATGTCTCCGAAAGAGAATCAAGCATGTGTACAGGGGCATAAACGCAGCAGTGATAGGATTGGAGAGGTTCGGTGAGCAAATGAAGACCCTTTGAAGTCATATTGCATGGTACCCATTCCACGGGTTTCAACTACCCAGGTTTAAGGTATTCTACCTTCAGCTAAAACATGCATGTGGAAACTAGAGTATGATCAACCATGTGATCGGGAAACGTGTTCAAATATGTCTCAGTTTTCGTACCCTGGTACTCGGGTGCAACATTCCAGACGCTTTACTAACACCCTCCCGACTTGGAGAGTCAGTCCCTTTAACCTCCTGTTTGGCCCAGTTTGCAATTTCTGTGGAAGATGAACAGGAATAGCGAGAACCAATGAGAGACTAGCTGGAGGTGTCTGGACGGGCAAATTTAACTCTCATTTCCCACCAGGAAGAGGAATTAACCAAAGGCTCAGCTTGCCGTGCCGGAACCAGATTAGGGCCTGAAGCCATCCTGCGGTGTTGCGGCCAGCTCAAAAGAAAGCGAGTTGAAGAAAGGAGCTCAGGGGCACTGTAATTCACAAACCTGCAGAGTTATAAATGACAGCTATCGTCCAAAAATATACTGAAGTAAGGCTGCCAAGAGGACTTGAAAGCGGGGCAGAATTGCAGGAAACCGATTTCAGGAGGTAGACTGGAATTGCATTGAAAGCATAGGAAAAGAGGCAGAACGTCCACAATGATGCACTTGGCCAAAAAGGGCGTATGCGTTTTTTCCTGAATATATTCAGGAAAAAACGCATACGCCCTTTTTGGCCAACCAAGCAAGCTTGCAAAGGAAATCTGCACTACAATGAAGTCTCACTTCCCCCCGGTCAAAAGGGCCATCTGAAAAAAGTGTAAAATCCAGAAAGGCAGGACAGGCCATGGAGAACTGGGAGCCTTGTTATGCTGATGGGCGGGATGTAAATTGCCAACAGACACTCGGGAGAAGTGTATGGTGTTTCCTGAAACATCTAAAAAACAAAGCAACAGAGCCTAGGGCAATTCCACTTATGGTCCTATAGCTTAGGGAAATTAAAATCAAAAAGACACAGCCACCCCAAAGTTTGGGACGCCTCTGTTTACAAGAACCTCATTTACCGTACAAGTTCAATATCACAGAAAGTGAAAAATGGATAAAGAAGTTGTGGTACTTACGTACAATGCAGTATCACTCAACAATGAAATCTATGTCATCAGGCCCATAGCAGCATAATGAGTGGATTCAGGTACGATGATTCTAACTGAAATAAGTCACACAGAGAAAGAAACATCATAAGATATCACTAATACACAGAATGTAAACTTGGCTACACAGGAACTGAATTCCAAAACAGAACAGGGTCTCAAATTTAGAAAACCAACTTATGCTTGCTTAAGGGGAAAGGTGAGTTGGGGTGCTGCATAAAACCAGAGATTGAAATGAGCACAAAGTTCCTTAAGCCAAATATGGAATAGACAAGAGCTACTCCTTGGTCAACGAAATGGACTCAACACCCCATATTAAATGCCTAAGAATGTACCTGACTAGTAAGTATCTTAAAACCTATGGATTGCTATGTCTCCAAAAGAGAATCAAGCGTCTGTACAGGGTGATAAACGCAGCAGTGATAGGATTGGAGAAGTTCGGTGAGCAAATGAAGACCCTTTGAAGTCATATTGCATGGTACCCATTACACGGGTCTCAACTCTCCAGGTTTAAGGTATTCTTCCTTCAGCTAAAACATGCATGTGGAACCCAGAGTATGATCAACCGTGTGAACGGTAGACGTGTTCAAATATGTCTCAGTTTTCCTCCCCTGGTACTCGGGTGCAACATTCCAGATGCTTTACTAACACCCTCCCGACTTGGAGAGTCAGTCCCTTTAACCTCCTGTTTGGCCCAGTTTGCAATTTCTGTGGAAGATGAACAGGAATAGCGAGAACCAATGAGAGACTAGCTGGAGGTGTCTGGACGGGCAAATTTAACTCTCATTTCCCACCAGGAAGAGGAATTAACCAAAGGCTCAGCGTGCCGTGCCGGAACCAGATTAGGGCCTGAAGCCATCCTGCGGTGTTGCGGCCAGCTCAAAAGAAAGCGAGTTGAAGAAAGGAGCTCAGGGGCACTGTAATTCACAAACCTGCAGAGTTATAAATGACAGCTATCGTCCAAAAATATACTGAAGTAAGGCTGCCAAGAGGACTTGAAAGCGGGGCAGAATTGCAGGAAACCGATTTCAGGAGGTAGACTGGAATTGCATTGAAAGCATAGGAAATGAGGCAGAACGTCCACAATGATGCACTTGGCCAAAAAGGGCGTATGCGTTTTTTCCTGAATATATTCAGGAAAAAACGCATACGCCCTTTTTGGCCAACCAAGCAAACTTGCAAAGGAAATCTGCACTACAATGAAGTCTCACTTCCCCCCGGTCAAAAGGGCCATCTGAAAAAAGTGTAAAATCCAGAAAGGCAGGACAGGCCATGGAGAACTGGGAGCCTTGTTATGCTGATGGGCGGGATGTAAATTGCCAACAGACACTCGGGAGAAGTGTATGGTGTTTCCTGAAACATCTAAAAAACAAAGCAACAGAGCCTAGGGCACTTCCACTTATGGTCCTATAGCTTAGGGAAATTAAAATCAAAAAGACACAGCCACCCCAAAGTTTGGGACGCCTCTGTTTACAAGAACCTCGTTTACAATACAAGTTCAACATCGCAGAAAGTGAAAAATGGATAAAGAAGTTGTGGTATTTACTTACAAAGCAATATCACTCAGCAATGAAATCTATGTCATCAGGCCCTTAGCAGCACAATGAGTGGATTCAGGTATGATGATTCTAACTGATATAAGTCACACAGAAAAAGAAACATCATAAGATATCAGTAATACACGGAATGTAAACTTGGCTACACAGGAACTGAATTACAGAACAGAACAGGGTCTCAAATTTAGAAAACCAACTTATGCTTGCTTAAGGGTAAAGGTGAGTTGGGTGCTGCATAAAACCAGAGATTGAAATGAGCACAGATAAAGTTCCTTAATCAAATATGTAATAGACAAGAGCTACTCCTTGCTCAACGAAATGGACTCAACACCGCATATTAAACGCCTAAGAATGTACCTGACTAGTAAGTATCTTAAAACCTATGGATTGCTATGTCTCCGAAAGAGAATCAAGCATGTGTACAGGGGCATAAACGCAGCAGTGATAGGATTGGAGAGGTTCGGTGAGCAAATGAAGACCCTTTGAAGTCATATTGCATGGTACCCATTCCACGGGTTTCAACTACCCAGGTTTAAGGTATTCTACCTTCAGCTAAAACATGCATGTGGAAACTAGAGTATGATGAACCATGTGATCGGGAAACGTGTTCAAATATGTCTCAGTTTTCGTCCCCTGGTACTCGGGTGCAACATTCCAGACGCTTTACTAACACCCTCCCGACTTGGAGAGTCAGTCCCTTTAACCTCCTGTTTGGCCCAGTTTGCAATTTCTGTGGAAGATGAACAGGAATAGCGAGAACCAATGAGAGACTAGCTGGAGGTGTCTGGACGGGCAAATTTAACTCTCATTTCCCACCAGGAAGAGGAATTAACCAAAGGCTCAGCTTGCCGTGCCGGAACCAGATTAGGGCCTGAAGCCATCCTGCGGTGTTGTGGCCAGGTCACAAGAAAGCGAGTTGAAGAAAGGAGCTCAGGGGCACTGTAATTCACGAACCTGCAGAGTTATAAATGACAGCTATCGTCCAAAAATATACTGAAGTAAGGCTGCCAAGAGGACTTGAAAGCGGGGCAGAATTGCAGGAAACCGATTTCAGGAGGTAGACTGGAATTGCATTGAAAGCATAGGAAAAGAGGCAGAACGTCCACAATGATGCACTTGGCCAAAAAGGGCGTATGCGTTTTTTCCTGAATATATTCAGGAAAAAACGCATACGCACTTTTTGGTCAACCAAGCAAACTTGCAAAGGAAATCTGCACTACAATGAAGTCTCACTAACCCCCGGTCAAAAGGGCCATCTGAAAAAAGTGTAAAATCCAGAAAGGCAGGACAGGCCATGGAGAACTGGGAGCCTTGTTATGCTGATGGGCGGGATGTAAATTGCCAACAGACACTCGGGAAAAGTGTATGGTGTTTCCTGAAACATCTAAAAAACAAAGCAACAGAGCCTAGGGCACTTCCACTTATGGTCCTATAGATTAGGGAAATTAAAATCAAAAAGACACAGCCACCCCAAAGTTTGGGACGCCTCTGTTTACAAGAACCTCGTTTACCATACAAGCTCAATATCACAGAAAGTGAAAAATGGATAAAGAACTTGTGGTACTTACGTACAATGCAGTATCACTCAGCAATGAAATCGATGTCATCAGGCCCGTAGAAGCATAATGAGTGGATTCAGGGACGATGATTCTAACTGAAATAAGTCACACAGAAAAAGAAACATCATAAGATATCAGTAATACACGGAATGTAAACTTGGCTACACAGGAACTGAATTACAGAACAGAACAGGGTCTCAAATTTAGAAAACCAATTTATGCTTGCTTAAGGGTAAAGGTGAGTTGGGGTGCTGCATAAAACCAGAGATTGAAATGAGCACAGATAAAGTTCCTTAAGCCAAATATGTAACAGACAAGAGCTACTCCTTGCTCAACGAAATGGACTCAACACCCCATATTAAACGCCTAAGAATGTACCTGACTAGTAAGTATTTTAAAACCTATGCATTGCTACGTCTCCGAAAGAGAATCAAGCGTGTGTACAGGGGCATAAACGCAGCAGTGATAGGATTGGAGAGGTTCGGTGAGCAAATGAATACCTTTTGAAGTCATATTGCATGGTACCCATTCCACGGGTCTCAACTCTCCAGGTTTCAGGGATTCTTCCTTCAGCTAAAACATGCATGTGGAACCCAGAGTATGATCAACAATGTGATCGGGAGATGTGTTCCAATATGTCTCAGGTTTCGTCCCCTGGTACTCGGGTGCAACATTCCAGACGCTTTACTAACACTCTCCCGACTTGGAGAGTCAGTACCTTTAACCTCCTATTTGGCCCAGTTTGCAATTTCTGTGGAAGATGAACAGGAATAGGGAGAACCAATGAGAGACAAGCTGGTGGTGTCTGGACGGGCAAATTTAACTCTCATTTCCCACCAGGAAGAGGAAATAACCAAAGGCTCAGCGTGCCGTGCCGGAACCAGATTAGGGCCTGAAGCCATCCTGCGGTGTTGCGGCCAGCTCACAAGAAAGCGAGTTGAAGAAAGGAGCTCAGGGGCACTGTAATTCACAAACCTGCAGAGTTATAAATGACAGCTATCGTCCAAAAATATACTGAAGTCAGGCTGCTAAGAGGACTTGAAAGCGGGGCAGAATTGCAGGAAACCGATTTCAGGAGGTAGACTGGAATTGCATTGAAAGCATAGGAAAAGAGGCAGAACGTCCACAATGATGCACTTGGCCAAAAAGGGCGTATGCGTTTTTTCCTGAATATATTCAGGAAAAAACGCATACGCCCTTTTTGGCCAACCAAGCAAGCTTGCAAAGGAAATCTGCAGTACAGTGAAGTCTCACTTCCCCCTGGTCAAAAGGGCCATCTGAAAAAAGTGTAAAATCCAGAAAGGCAGGACAGGCCATGGAGAACTGGGAGCCTTGTTATGCTGATGGGCGGGATGTAAATTGCCAACAGACACTCGGGATAAGTGTATGGTGTTTCCTGAAACATCTAAAAAACAAAGCAACAGAGCCTAGGGCACTTCCACTTATGGTCCTATAGCTTAGGGAAATTAAAATCAAAAAGACACAGCCACCCCAATGTTTGGGACGGCTCTGTTTACAAGAACCTCGTTTACGGTACAAGTTCAATATCGCAGAAAGTGAAAAATGGATAAAGAAGTTGTGGTACTTATGTACAATGCAAAATCACTCAGCCATGAAATCTATGTCATCAGGCCCGTAGCAGCATAATGAGTGGATTCAGGTATGATGATTCTAACTGAAATAAGTCACACAGAAAAAGAAACATCATAAGATATCACTAATACACGGAATGTGAACTTGGCTACACATGAACTGAATTACAAAACAGAACAGGGTCTCAAGTTTAGAAAACCAACTTATGCTTGCTTAAGGGGGAAAGTGAGTTGGGGTGCTGCATAAAACCAGAGTTTGAAATTAGCACAGATACCATTCAATAAGCCAAATATGTAATAGACAAGACCTACCCCTTGCTCAACAAAATGGACTCAACAATGAGGTATCACCTCACACCTGATAGAATGGGCATCATGAGAAAATCTACAAACAAAAATGCTGGAAAGGGTGTGGAGAAAAGGAACCCTCTTCCACTATTGTTGGGAATATAAATTGATACAGTCACTACGGAGAACAATATGGAGTTTCTTAAGAAACTAACAGTAGAATTACCATATGATACAGCAATCCCAGTACTGGACATATACCCAGACAAAACCATAAATCAAAACGAGACATTCACCGCAATGTTCATTGCATCACTATTTACAATATCGAGGTAATGGAAGCAACCTAAATGCCCACAGACAGACGAATGCATAAAGCTGTGGTACATATATAAAATGGAATATTACTAAGCCATGAAAAGGAATGAAATTGGGTCATTTGTAGAGACGTCGATGGATCTAGAGACTGTCATACAGAGTGAAGAAAGTCAGAAAGAGAAAAACAAATCTTGTATATTCATGCATATATGTGGAACCTAGAAAAACTGTACAGATTAACCATTTTGCAAGGCATAAATAGAGCAACAGATGTAGACAACAAATGTATGGACAACAAGGGGGGAAAGCTGTTGGGGGGGTGGTGGTGGGAGGAGTTGAGAGACTGGGATTGGCATGTATACATTTATATGTATAAAATAGATAACCAATAAGAACCTGCTGTATAAAAATATAAAATAAAATTAAAAATTAAAAAGAAATAAAATTTAAAAAATAAAACAGAAAAAACAATTATTCCCTTCACATACATGTATTTATATGAATAAATTATTTCCATGCTTATATCTGTAAATACAAAAAAGAGGAATAAAATCTACCTTGAAGCAAAAACGAAAAAGAGAAAAAAAACACAGAACCCACCAGTTCCACAGAAGAAAACCGTATCAGGGCACTTGCTCCAGTTGTAAACAATTCTGAAGTTGGCCAGTGGTGGGGAATCGTCTCCCATTCAGCCAGCAGCCCCCACGCAACAAGCGTCCTCATTGCAAAGCTGGGGCACCGTGCCGAGGCATCTGTGAGTAAACGTGAGCTGAGCCCCAGGCCAGTTGCTGCTGAACTATTCCCACCCGTCCCAGGTAAAACACCTGAATATATACAAGGACTTGAAAGCCTAGAGGAAGGGCCATAGAGCCACACGAGTGACAGCATGCCGGCCGACTTGGTGCCTGCAGGCCAGCCAGGATGGTCCTGGCCCTGGGTGCTCTTCTGGAAGATTTCCATTTCCCTGACTGAGATACCCGTCCTGTCCCTGCCCCCACTGCTTTTTTCCTTCCTCACCTCTGCCCAGGGAGAAATTCCAGCAGCAGGTATGGGTGACACATCCTCTTCTTTAGCAGGTGGCAGCCTGGCAACTGCTGCAGAAAGTCCAGCAGAGCCCCACTCACACTGGGCCACCCACAAAGCCGTGGCCTCTCACTCCCTCCCACCAGCCCAGCCCCGAGACTGCTGACAGGGCAGAGAAAATGGCGTCAGGCACGGCTGCAGGGGCTCTTGCTGCCTGGAGTGGTATTTATATTGATCTCAACCCAGGCACACCTGGGGAGGGCTGGCCCGCATGGTAAGGCTGCCCAGGTCAGCCAATCATCACCCCTCAGGGGCTCACAGTTGCAGAAAATGGAACTTGCTGAACCGGCCAGGTCCAAGGAACAGGTGTGGGCTCCTGAGAGTCAGGATAGACAAGGGGCTGCAGCTTTGGCTTGTTTTCTAATCATTTTATCTGGCCCATGAGTGGGAGACAACTTCAAGAAAACCCTCTCCTTATGAGAGGAACCCAGGAGTCAGGGAGAGGAGGGGTGGGTGGTGGTTGGAGACAGAGGCCTGGTGCCCCGGGTGCAGTGGAAGTCTCTGGAAGACCAGGTGGAGGGAGGCCGCACAGAGTGATGCCCAGGGTCACAGACCTGTCGCAGCTGCTGTTTGTTAGTTCAAGTCCTGCTCTGAGGTGCTCTGTGTCAGCTCTGAGCGACAGGTGAGCTGGGGGTGCTCTGCAATGAGGGCTATGTGCACGGTTCCTGTGTGCCCAGCCCTGCCACGGTACCTGCAAGGGTAGCTCTGTATCCTGGGAAGGGCCTGACCACGAGAGCCCCGTGGGCTGGGGTGGGGGTGGGGTACCTGCCCAGGTGAGCTCCATATTCTGGGATTGGTCTGACCACGAGAGCCCCATGGGCTGCTGGGGACCTGGTAAAGGATGTCAGGACAGTCAGTGAAGCCACCGAGGATATACCTCCAGTTGCTCCTAATTCCTACACCCTGCTGGTCATTCTACCAACCACCAGGACATGGTATTCTGTATTAGTCTTCAATGATGCCTTCTTTTGTATTCCATTAGTCCCAGAGTCACAAGAAATTTTGGCTTGTGAGTGGCAGGACTCAACATACAACTAAAACAATACTTCCGGGCCGTCTTGCCCCAAGGGTGCAAAAATTCCCACACCATCTTTGGGGAAAGCTTAGCTAAAGACCTAAAAGTTCTACCTCTGGAAAAGGAAACCCTCCTTCAGTACGCAGACGACATTCTGATCGCCAGCCCTACTAAGGCGGCCTCTGAACTACCAAGCCAATAAAGGATAGAAGTTGTCCAAGAAAAAGCTCAAATATCACAGACTGCAGTGACCTGCCTGGGCTTCATTCTCACAGAAGGTCGGAGAAGCCCATCCCAGGAAAGGGAAGAAACCATTTGCAGCCTTACCCCTTTCTAAAACTAGAAGACAGCTTAGGGGTTCCTGGGGAGGCCAGGGTTTGCTGCTTCTGGATCCCTAACTACAGTCTACTAGCTGGGCCTCTATATGAAACACTGAAAGGAAAAGATGATGATCCTTTTGAATAGAATCCAGAAGTGGCCTTTCAAGAATGGAAAGAGCAGTCAATTCAGACCCTTGCCCTGGAACTCCCTAATTTAGCTAAACCCTTTGACCTTTACATTCCCGGTGAAAGGTGAATCGCCATTGGAGAATTAGTGCAAAAACTGGGACCACTTGAAATGGAACAATGCAAGAATGCCATCCAGGTAGGATAAACTACGGTCACCAAGGGGCTTGGCCCACTGCCGCATCTGGCCAAGATACTGGCGGTATCTAAAAACCTGGAAATCAGCAGCCCAAAAGGCCACCTCCCTCCTAAGGGAAAAGGACCCCACGTGGTGATCCTAACCACCAACCATGCCCTGAAGTTGCAGGGTTCGCTCCGTGGGCACACCGACCTCGAGTGAGGAGGCCCTCCAACTCCAACATCCAGAGAGATAACCGGGGGCAACAGGGCACCATGACGACTCGTGTGAACATCACTTGACCTGGAGTTTCTCTCATAAAACAACAAGAGTGTGTCCCAAAAGAGCAGACTACTGCTTGCAGGACTTACTGTACCCAGAGGGGAGCTAATAATCTTGGCGGGGGAACCGTATATCACACTGTCACCATAGAAAAGCCTACAGACACCGTGATGATGGTGGCCAATAAGACCGGCTGGACTCCTGTTTACTTCAAAAGGCTGTTGACTCAGTGGTCATCATGGTCCTTGATCACCACTGACCCTGGACTGTCTGGGAGTTGAGCGGGCAGGGCTCTGACACCTGGTGCTGTTTGTACGTTAATTCAGGGGCCTAATTGAAGAAAGCGCAGACTACTGGTCAGAGCATCTAGGCTGGCAGAAACGGTCAGCCTAAGGTGGCCGAACAAATGTGGGGCGGGGTGAAACCGGCCCCCACAGCGTCTCTGCACATCTCTTTCCTGGACCCTTAAAGGTCATTAGAATCTATAACACTTCCAATGCTGGTGCTCAGGTGGACGAGCAGGGAGGCAGGGGACATGGGGACAATCAACGTCACCTGGAGGCTGCTGGAGAGAAGCTCTGACCCTCGCCCCCGGGTATTAGGGCTCCCAACTCAGCACTCAGCAGTTACAGAAGAAGTGTCTGCACCCTCAGCACTCCAAGAATGAGGAACGGGACAAAAGGCAGAGGAGGGGTTTGTCCCCAGCAAAGCCCATTAAAAATCCCTGGGAGATAAAAATAGAATCTGGGCAATAAAGTCAAGTCTAACCTTTTTTATCCTTTGTGCTTTGTCTAATTTCACGTGCTCCTAGGGTCCCGCATGCAGAGGTTCCACACCTGGCACTTCAGACCAGATTTCCTAGTGCAGAATGGCTGGGTCGACACCTCAGCTCCTGGGGCCCAGTGCAGACTCCGCGATATAGAGCCTGAGCTGCAGCCAACCTGGCCCTCGAGAGCTCCGCCCCCTCCCTCCCACTGACTCTGACAGGATCTCTACACAGCAGCCCAGCCCACAGCCCACGGGGTAGTGCATGCTCTCACCTCTCCATTCTCTGATCAAAATATAAAGTTTCCTTTGCTTGTGAACCAAACTCAGTCTCGATCTGTTGGCCCCAATGACACTGGGCAGGGGGACACTTGTTGGGGTCCACTCTGGAGGATCAGTAACAGAAATTGAGACTATTGTAACCTCAATGAACAGATGTGTGAGCCAAACTGTAGTTAACATAGAACAGTGTATAAGGCTCGGGTAAAATAAGATGTTTCTAACACTTCCATTTGATATTTCCATCACTTTATTATAAGCAAGTTCAGTGAAAAGGTTTGTCTTATTTGTCAGGTCAATATTAGAGAAACGAAGTGATTTCTTTCCAAGGATGTACATCTAATAATCTTGGTTAAAGCTTCAATCTTGTTTTAAATGCTTTTCCATTGAAAATGATACCTCTCTTTCAGCTCCCCCATTTCTGAGAAGTATAAAATCTTATAATTTATTATTACCAAAGGGGAAAGGTGGGAGGAGGGATAAATTAACAGTTTGGGATTAACACATACACACTGCTATGTATAAAATAGATCATCAACAAGGAACTACTGTATAGCACAGGGAACTACACTCAACATTTTGCAATAACCTATAAGGGGAAATAATCTGAAAAAGAATAGATATTTTTATTGACATCATCTATCAATGACAGTTAAAGTGTAACCTAAGGGAAGCTGGTGGTGAGTGCTTCTGACCCTGAAGACTTCAATCATCTAAAGTTTGGACTCTGCCTACTTCCCAAGGCCCTTAATGAACATATGTGTAGCCGTAGCTTAAAAAATTCCCCAGTTTGGGTTTCGGGGAGACACTGATTTTGAAAAAGCCCTGGTGTTCTCCTTACATGAATGGGACTCTTCCTACTGCTAAAACATGTCTGTCACACCCAGAGGATGGTATACCATCTGATCGGGAAGAGTTTGGAAAAGGCATCTCATCTCCTCATCTCCTGGTGCTCGGGTTCACCCCTCCAGAGTCTTTATTAACAGTCTCCCCACTTGGAGATGTCAGCACTGTCAACATCCTGTTGCGTACAGTTTGGAATTTGTCCAGAGGATGAAGCGGAAGGATGAGGAACAATGAGAGACAAGTCCTAGGTGTTCAGACAGGGACATGTCACTCTAATTTCCAATCAGGAAGACGAATTGACCAAAGGCTAGGGTTGCCCATGGAAACAGTATAGGGCTTGAGGAAATCCCGCTGCTTTGTGGCCAGTTCCCATAAACACAAGTTGAACAATGGAACTCAGGGGCAGTAAAATTCACAAAACTGCAGAGTTGAAAATATCCATCACTGAAAAATGTCTTGAGGAAAGTCAGAGAAAAGGACTTGTAAGCAAGGGAGAATGGCAGGAAAGGGATTTGAGGAGGTAGAAAGGACTCGCCATTAAGCACAAGAAAAGGAGCTGAACATTGCCAACATTGCAGTTGGCCAAAAAGGGTGTATGCGTTTTTTTCTGTATATATTCAAGAAAAGGGCATACACTTTTTTAGCCAACCAAACAGGTGGGCACTGGAAGTCAATACTACAAAAGATATCACTTCGCATCAGTCAGAAGAGCCATCCTCATAAAGCGTAAACAACAGAAATGCAGGACAGGGCAAGGAGAAGAGGGAGCCCTGTGAGACTTATAGTGGAAATGTATATTGCCAACGGCCATTCTGGAGAAGTGTATTGTGTTTACTAAAACATCTAAAAAATGAGCTACAGAGCATAGGGCACTTGCACTCATGGGCGTATATCTTGAGAAAAACAAAAATCGAGAGGACACAGGCACCCCAATGTTTACCCCCTCTCTGTTTAAAAGATCCTCAACTAGGATATAACTTAAATGTCTCTGGAGGGAAAAAATGGGTAGAGATGTGGTACTTAGGTAGAGTGGAATATTATTCAGCCTGGAAATCAATGAAATATGGCCAGTTGTAACAACTCCGGAGGAGTTACGTATGATCTTTCTAAGTGACATAATTCAAAAAGAAAAAGACACATATCATAAGATATCACTTAAAGGTGGAATCCAAAATGGCTACACATGAAATAAATTACAAAACAAAAACATAGTCAAATATGTAGAAAACACGCATAAGGCTGCTAAACGGGAAAGGTGGGGAGGGGTGAGGCATCACCCAGGAGGTTGAAATTAGCAAAGATACCATTCCAAATACCAAACTGATAATCAACAAGGCCTACACGGTAGCTAAAAGAACTGCACTCAGCACACTCAAGTCACCGGAAAAGAATATATACGACTGGTAAGAATCTGAAAAAGAATTTACTGATGTCTCTCTGTACGTGAATCAAGTGGATGTACAGCAGCAAGAAACAGAGCTTTGAAAATCAGCTGTAACCAATATAGTAATAAATTGAAAAAAATAAACGACAGAGAGACAGAGAAAACCTCTTACAACTTTTCCTCAGGGCCGGTGATGCAACATGGATTGAACACATCTAGACCCACAGCAGGATGAGACATAAGGCTGGAAACTGTTTGTGCTAAGAGAAATGTGAGGTTGGGTGAGGAAATGCACACCCTTTAAAGTAATACTACCTGGTACCCATTCAATGGGTCCCAAATATGCAGGTTCAAGGGATCTTCCTACAGCTAAAACATGCATGGAAAACCCAGAGGACTGTACACCATGTGATCGGGAGATGTGTCTAAAATGCAGCTCATTTATCCTCTCCTGGTGCTCCTGTTCACCATTCCAGCCACGTTACTTAGAATCTCCCCACTTGGAGAATCAGCACATTTCAACTTCTGTTTCACACATTTTGCAAATTGTGAGGAGGATGAACGGGGAACCAATGAGAGAATAGTTGTAGGGGTTTGGACGGGCACATATCACTCTAATTTCCCATTAAGAATAAGAATTGAAAAAAGGCTCAGCCCGCCTCGCCCGAGCCAAAATAGGGCCTGAAGCAATCCTGCGGGTTTGAGGCCAGCTCACAAAAGAGCAACTTAAAAAATGGAGCTCAGGGTCACTGCAATTCACAAACCTGCAGAGTTATAAATGAAAACTAACGTCCAAAAATATGTTGAGGTAAGGCAAAGAAGAGGATCTGAATGCAAGACAGAATTGCAAGAAACAGATTTCAAGAGATAGATTGGACTCGTCTTTAAAGCACATGAAAAGCGGCAGAATTTCGACAATGATGCAGTTGGCCCAAAAGGGCGTATGCGTTTTTTCCTGATTATATCCAGGAAAAAACGCATACGCACTTTATGGGCAACGAAGCAAGCAAGCAATGCAAATGTGCACAACAAAGAAGTCTCATTTCCCACTGGTCAAAAGGGCCATCCTAAAAAATTGTAAAAACCAGAAATGCAGGACAGGCCATGGAGAACAGGGAGCCTTTATACACTGATGGGCAGTGTGTGAACTGCCGAGAGCCACTCTGGAGAAGTGTATGGTGGTTCCTAAATCATCTAAAAAACAGAGCTACAGAGCATAGGACACTTCCAATCATGGGAGTATATCTAGGGAAGTCTAAAAATCAACAAGACACAAGCACACCACAGTTTAGGGCTACTCTGTTTACAAGAACCTCAACTTCAGTATACCTTAAATATCCCAGGAAAGAGAGCAATGGATAAAGAAGATGTGGTACTTATGTACAATGGAATATTTCTTCACCATGAAATCAATGTAATAAGGCTAGTAGAAGGATAAAGAGTGGATTTAGGTCCGATAATACTACTTGAAATAAGTCAAACAGAAAAGAAACATATCATAAGATATCACTTATAGAGGGAGGGTAAATATGGCTGCACAAGAAATGAATTACAGAACAGAACAGTGTCTCACATTTAGAAAACACACTTATTTCAGCTTAAGGGGAAAGGAGAGGTGGGGTGATGCATAAAACCAGAGTTTGAAATTAGCACAGATACCGTTCAATAAACCAAATAGATATTAGACAAGATCTACACCTTGCTCAATGAACTGGCCTCAACACACCCTATACACCGCAGAGAAATATATCTGAGTAATAAGAATCTTAAAACCCATGTATTGATATATCTCCATAAGGGAATCAAGTGTGTGCAGAGTGGGACAAACACAGCAGTGAAAATGAGCTAAACCCCATTATAGAAATAAATTTTAAAAACAAAACGCAGAAACAATGAAAGAGAGAAAAATTCTTACAAAATTCGCTCAGGGGCTGTGATGCAACCTGGATTGACCACATATAAACCCACAGCTGGATAAGACATAAGGCTGGACACTTGGGGCTGAGAGGATTGATGAGCTTTGGTGAGCAACTGCCAAAAGTTTAATGCAATACTTCATGCTACTCATTCCAAGGGTCCCAACACTCCAGGTTGAAGGGAATCTTCCTACAGCTAAACCATGCTTGGGAAACCCAGCGACTGGTATACCATATGATCGGGAAAGGTTTCTAAAACGCACCTCATTTTTCCTCTCCTGGGGCTCCGGATCGACATTCCAGCCGCGTTACCAAAAATATCCCCACATGGAGAGTCAATGTCTTTAAGTTCTGGTATCGCACAGTCTGCAGTTAGTGCGGAGGATGAATGGGAATAGGGGGAACCAGTGAGAAACTAGCTGTAGCGGTTTCAATGGGCACATGTCACTCTAAATTCACATCAGTAAGAAGAATAAACCAAAGGCACAGCAAGGTGCCCCAGAAGAAGAATAGGGCCTGAAGGAATCCTGTGGTTATGAGGCAAGATCACAAAAATAAGAGCTGAAAAATGGAGCTAAGGGCCACTGCAATTCAAAAACCTGCAGAGTTATAAAGGCCAACTATTTTCAAAAAATATATTGAGGTAAGGCTATGAAGAGGCATTGCAAGCAAGGCAGAATTGCAGGAAAACGATTTCAGGAGGTAGACTGGAATTGCATTTAAAGCATAGGAAAAGAGGCAGAACGTCCACAATGATTCACTTGGCCAAAAAGGGCGTATGCCTTTTTTCCTGAATTTATTCAGGAAAAAAGGCATACGCCCTTTTTGGCCAACCAAGCAAGCTTGCAAAGGAAATCTGCACTACAATGAAGTCTCACTTCCCCCTGGTCAAAAGGGCCATCTGAAAAAAGTGTAAAATCCAGAAAGGCAGGACAGGCCATGGAGAACTGGGAGCCTTGTTATGCTGATGGACGGGATGTAAATTGCCAACAGCCACTCGGGAGAAGTGTATGGGGTTTCCTGAAACATCTAAAAAACAAAGCAACAGAGCCTAGGGCACTTCCACTTATGGTCCTATAGCTTAGGGAAATTAAAATCAAAAAGACACAGCCACCCCAAAGTTTGGGACGCCTCTGTTTACAAGAACCTCATTTACCGTACAAGTTCAATATCACAGAAAGTGAAAAATGGATGAAGAAGTTGTGGTACTTACGTACAATGCAGTATCACTCAGCAATGAAATCTATGTCATCAGGCCCGTAGCAGCATAATGAGTGGATTCAGGTACGATGATTCTAACTGAAATAAGTCACACAGAAAAAGAAACATCATAAGATATCACTAATACACAGAATGTAAACTTGGCTACACAGGAACTGAATTCCAAAACAGAACAGGGTCTCAAATTTAGAAAACCAACTTATGCTTGCTTAAGGGGAAAGGTGAGTTGGGGTGCTGCATAAAACCAGAGATTGAAATGAGCACAGATAAAGTTCCTTAAGCCAAATATGGAATAGACAAGAGCTACTCCTTGCTCAACGAAATGGACTCAACACCGCATATTAAACGCCTAAGAATGTACCTGACTAGTAAGTATCTTAAAACCTATGGATTGCTATGTCTCCGAAAGAGAATCAAGCATGTGTACAGGGGCATAAACGCAGCAGTGATAGGATTGGAGAGGTTCGGTGAGCAAATGAAGACCCTTTGAAGTCATATTGCATGGTACCCATTCCACGGGTTTCAACTACCCAGGTTTAAGGTATTCTACCTTCAGCTAAAACATGCATGTGGAAACTAGAGTATGATCAACCATGTGATCGGGAAACGTGTTCAAATATGTCTCAGTTTTCGTACCCTGGTACTCGGGTGCAACATTCCAGACGCTTTACTAACATCCTCCCGACTTGGAGAGTCAGTCCCTTTAACCTCCTGTTTGGCCCAGTTTGCAATTTCTGTGGAAGATGAACAGGAATAGCGAGAACCAATGAGAGACTAGCTGGAGGTGTCTGGACGGGCAAATTTAACTCTCATTTCCCACCAGGAAGAGGAATTAACCAAAGGCTCAGCTTGCCGTGCCGGAACCAGATTAGGGCCTGAAGCCATCCTGCGGTGTTGCGGCCAGCTCAAAAGAAAGCGAGTTGAAGAAAGGAGCTCAGGGGCACTGTAATTCACAAACCTGCAGAGTTATAAATGACAGCTATCGTCCAAAAATATACTGAAGTAAGGCTGCCAAGAGGACTTGAAAGCGGGGCAGAATTGCAGGAAACCGATTTCAGGAGGTAGACTGGAATTGCATTGAAAGCATAGGAAAAGAGGCAGAACGTCCACAATGATGCACTTGGCCAAAAAGTGCGTATGCATTTTTTCCTGAATATATTCAGGAAAAAACGCATACGCCCTTTTTGGCCAACCAAGCAAGCTTGCAAAGGAAATCTGCACTACAATGAAGTCTCACTTCCCCCCGGTCAAAAGGGCCATCTGAAAAAAGTGTAAAATCCAGAAAGGCAGGACAGGCCATGGAGAACTGGGAGCCTTGTTATGCTGATGGGCGGGATGTAAATTGCCAACAGACACTCGGGAGAAGTGTATGGTGTTTCCTGAAACATCTAAAAAACAAAGCAACAGAGCCTAGGGCAATTCCACTTATGGTCCTATAGCTTAGGGAAATTAAAATCAAAAAGACACAGCCACCCCAAAGTTTGGGACCCCTCTGTTTACAAGAACCTCATTTACCGTACAAGTTCAATATCACAGAAAGTGAAAAATGGATAAAGAAGTTGTGGTACTTACGTACAATGCAGTATCACTCAACAATGAAATCTATGTCATCAGGCCCGTAGCAGCATAATGAGTGGATTCAGGTACGATGATTCTAACTGAAATAATTCACACAGAAAAAGAAACATCATAAGATATCACTAATACACAGAATGTAAACTTGGCTACACAGGAACTGAATTCCAAAACAGAACAGGGTCTCAAATTTAGAAAACCAACTTATGCTTGCTTAAGCGGAAAGGTGAGTTGGGGTGCTGCATAAAACCAGAGATTGAAATGAGCACAGATAAAGTTCCTTAAGCCAAATATGGAATAGATAAGAGCTACTCCTTGCTCAACGAAATGGACTCAACACCCCATATTAAATGCCTAAGAATGTACCTGACTAGTAAGTATCTTAAAACCTATGGATTGCTATGTCTCCAAAAGAGAATCAAGCGTCTGTACAGGGGGATAAACGCAGCAGTGATAGGATTGGAGAAGTTCGGTGAGCAAATGAAGACCCTTTGAAGTCATATTGCATGGTACCCATTCCACGGGTCTCAACTCTCCAGGTTTAAGGTATTCTTCCTTCAGCTAAAACATGCATGTGGAACCCAGAGTATGATCAACCATGTGAATGGGAGACGTGTTCAAATATGTCTCAGATTTCCTCCCCTGGTACTCGGGTGCAACATTCCAGACGCTTTACTAACACCCTCCCGACTTGGAGAGTCAGTCCCTTTAACCTCCTGTTTGGCCCAGTTTGCAATTTCTGTGGAAGATGAACAGGAATAGCGAGAACCAATGAGAGACTAGCTGGAGGTGTCTGGACGGGCAAATTTAACTCTCATTTCCCACCAGGAAGAGGAATTAACCAAAGGCTCAGCTTGCCGTGCCGGAACCAGATTAGGGCCTGAAGCCATCCTGCGGTGTTGCGGCCAGGTCACAAGAAAGCGAGTTGAAGAAAGGAGCTCAGGGGCACTGTAATTCACAAACCTGCAGAGTTATAAATGACAGCTATCGTCCAAAAATATACTGAAGTAAGGCTGCCAAGAGGACTTGAAAGCGGGGCAGAATTGCAGGAAACCGATTTCAGGAGGTAGACTGGAATTGCATTGAAAGCATAGGAAAAGAGGTAGAACGTCCACAATGATGCACTTGGCCAAAAAGGGCGTATGCGTTTTTTCCTGAATATATTCAGGAAAAAACGCATACGCACTTTTTGGCCAACCAAGCAAGCTTGCAAAGGAAATCTGCACTACAATGAAGTCTCACTTCCCCCCGGTCAAAAGGGCCATCTGAAAAAAGTGTAAAATCCAGAAAGGCAGGACAGGCCATGGAGAACTGGGAGCCTTTTTATGCTGATGGGAGGGATGTAAATTGCCAACAGACACTCGGGAGAAGTGTATGGTGTTTCCTGAAACATCTAAAAAACAAAGCAACAGAGCCTAGGGCACTTCCACTTATGGTCCTATAGATTAGGGAAATTAAAATCAAAAAGACACAGCCACCCCAAAGTTTGGGACGCCTCTGTTTACAAGAACCTCGTTTACAGTACAAGTTCAACATCGCAGAAAGTGAAAAATGGATAAAGAAGTTGTGGTATTTACTTACAAAGCAATATCACTCAGCAATGAAATCTATGTCATCAGGCCCTTAGCAGCACAATGAGTGGATTCAGGTATGATGATTCTAACTGAAATAAGTCACACAGAAAAAGAAACATCATAAGATATCAGTAATACACGGAATGTAAACTTGGCTACACAGGAACTGAATTACAGAACAGAACAGGGTCTCAAATTTAGAAAACCAACTTATGCTTGCTTAAGGGTAAAGGTGAGTTGGGGTGCTGCATAAAACCAGAGATTGAAATGAGCACAGATAAAGTTCCTTAAGCCAAATATGGAATAGACAAGAGCTACTCCTTGCTCAACGAAATGGACTCAACACCGCATATTAAACGCCTAAGAATGTACCTGACTAGTAAGTATCTTAAAACCTATGGATTGCTATGTCTCCGAAAGAGAATCAAGCATGTGTACAGGGGCATAAACGCAGCAGTGATAGGATTGGAGAGGTTCGGTGAGCAAATGAAGACCCTTTGAAGTCATATTGCATGGTACCCATTCCACGGGTTTCAACTACCCAGGTTTAAGGTATTCTTCCTTCAGCTAAAACATGCATGTGGAAACTAGAGTATGATCAACCATGTGATCGGGAAACGTGTTCAAATATGTCTCAGTTTTCGTACCCTGGTACTCGGGTGCAACATTCCAGACGCTTTACTAACACCCTCCCGACTTGGAGAGTCAGTCCCTTTAACCTCCTGTTTGGCCCAGTTTGCAATTTCTGTGGAAGATGAACAGGAATAGCGAGAACCAATGAGAGACTAGCTGGAGGTGTCTGGACGGGCAAATTTAACTCTCATTTCCCACCAGGAAGAGGAATTAACCAAAGGCTCAGCTTGCCGTGCCGGAACCAGATTAGGGCCTGAAGCCATCCTGCGGTGTTGCGGCCAGCTCAAAAGAAAGCGAGTTGAAGAAAGGAGCTCAGGGGCACTGTAATTCACAAACCTGCAGAGTTATAAATGACAGCTATCGTCCAAAAATATACTGAAGTAAGGCTGCCAAGAGGACTTGAAAGCGGGGCAGAATTGCAGGAAACCGATTTCAGGAGGTAGACTGGAATTGCATTGAAAGCATAGGAAAAGAGGCAGAACGTCCACAATGATGCACTTGGCCAAAAAGGGCGTATGCGTTTTTTCCTGAATATATTCAGGAAAAAACGCATACGCCCTTTTTGGCCAACCAAGCAAGCTTGCAAAGGAAATCTGCACTACAATGAAGTCTCACTTCCCCCCGGTCAAAAGGGCCATCTGAAAAAAGTGTAAAATCCAGAAAGGCAGGACAGGCCATGGAGAACTGGGAGCCTTTTTATGCTGATGGGAGGGATGTAAATTGCCAACAGACACTCGGGAGAAGTGTATGGTGTTTCCTGAAACATCTAAAAAACAAAGCAACAGAGCCTAGGGCACTTCCACTTATGGTCCTATAGATTAGGGAAATTAAAATCAAAAAGACACAGCCACCCCAAAGTTTGGGACGCCTCTGTTTACAAGAACCTCGTTTACAGTACAAGTTCAACATCGCAGAAAGTGAAAAATGGATAAAGAAGTTGTGGTATTTACTTACAAAGCAATATCACTCAGCAATGAAATCTATGTCATCAGGCCCTTAGCAGCACAATGAGTGGATTCAGGTATGATGATTCTAACTGAAATAAGTAACACAGAAAAAGAAACATCATAAGATATCAGTAATACACGGAATGTAAACTTGGCTACACAGGAACTGAATTACAGAACAGAACAGGGTCTCAAATTTAGAAAACCAACTTATGCTTGCATAAGGGGAAAGGTGAGTTGGGGTGCTGCATAAAACCAGAGATTGAAATGAGCACAGATAAAGTTCCTTAAGCCAAATATGGAATAGACAAGAGCTACTCCTTGCTCAACGAAATGGACTCAACACCGCATATTAAACGCCTAAGAATGTACCTGACTAGTAAGTATCTTAAAACCTATGGATTGCTATGTCTCCGAAAGAGAATCAAGCATGTGTAAAGGGGCATAAACGCAGCAGTGATAGGATTGGAGAGGTTCGGTGAGCAAATGAAGACCCTTTGAAGTCATATTGCATGGTACCCATTCCACGGGTTTCAACTACCCAGGTTTAAGGTATTCTTCCTTCAGCTAAAACATGCATATGGAACCTAGAGTATGATCAACCATGTGATCGGGAGACGTGTTCAAATATGTCTCAGTTTTCGTCCCCTGGTACTCGGGTGCAACATTCCAGACGCTTTACTAACACCCTCCCGACTTGGAGAGTCAGTCCCTTTAACCTCCTGTTTGGCCCAGTTTGCAATTTCTGTGGAAGATGAACAGGAATAGCGAGAACCAATGAGAGACTAGCTGGAGGTGTCTGGACGGGCAAATTTAACTCTCATTTCCCACCAGGAAGAGGAATTAACCAAAGGCTCAGTGTGCCGTGCCGGAACCAGATTAGGGCCTGAAGCCATCCTGCGGTGTTGTGGCCAGGTCACAAGAAAGCGAGTTGAAGAAAGGAGCTCAGGGGCACTGTAATTCACAAACCTGCAGAGTTATAAATGACAGCTATCGTCCAAAAATATACTGAAGTAAGGCTGCCAAGAGGACTTGAAAGTGGGGCAGAATTGCAGGAAACCGATTTCAGGAGGTAGACTGGAATTGCATTGAAAGCATAGGAAAAGAGGCAGAACGTCCACAATGATGCACTTCGCCAAAAAGGGCGTATGCGTTTTTTCCTGAATATATTCAGGAAAAAACGCATACGCACTTTTTGGTCAACCAAGCAAACTTGCAAAGGAAATCTGCACTACAATGAAGTCTCACTTCCCCCCGGTCAAAAGGGCCATCTGAAAAAAGTGTAAAATCCAGAAAGGCAGGACAGGCCATGGAGAACTGGGAGCCTTGTTATGCTGATGGGCGGCATGTAAATTGCCAACAGCCACTCGGGAGAAGTGTATGGTGTTTCCTGAAACATCTAAAAAACAAAGCAACAGAGCCTAGGGCACTTCCACTTATGGTCCTATAGCTTAGGGAAATTAAAATCAAAAAGACACAGCCACCCCAAAGTTTGGGACACCTCTGTTTACAAGAACCTCGTTTACCATACAAGCTCAATATCACAGAAAGTGAAAAATGGATAAAGAACTTGTGGTACTTACGTACAATGCAGTATCACTCAGCAATGAAATCTATGTCATCAGGCCCGTAGAAGCATAATGAGTGGATTCAGGTATGATGATTCTAACTGAAATAAGTCACACAGAAAAAGAAACATCATAAGATATCAGTAATACACGGAATGTAAACTTGGCTACACAGGAACTGAATTACAGAACATACAGGGTCTCAAATTTAGAAAACCAATTTATGCTTGCTTAAGGGTAAAGGTGAGTTGGGGTGCTGCATAAAACCAGAGATTGAAATGAGCACAGATAAAGTTCCTTAAGCCAAATATGTAACAGACAAGAGCTACTCCTTGCTCAACGAATTGGACTCAACACCCCATATTAAACGCCTAAGAATGTACCTGACTAATAAGTATTTTAAAACCAATGAATTGCTACGTCTCCGAAAGAGAATCAAGCGTGTGTACAGGGGCATAAACGCAGCAGTGATAGGATTGGAGAGGTTCGGTGAGCAAATGAATACCTTTTGAAGTCATATTGCATGGTACCCATTCCACGGGTCTCAACTCTCCAGGTTTCAGGGATTCTTCCTTCAGCTAAAACATGCATGTGGAACCCAGAGTATGATCAGCAATGTGATCGGGAGATGTGTTCCAATATGTCTCAGGTTTCGTCCCCTGGTACTCGGGTGCAACATTCCAGACGCTTTACTAACACTCTCCCCACTTGGAGAGTCAGTACCTTTAACCTCCTATTTGGCCCAGTTTGCAATTTCTGTGGAAGATGAACAGGAATAGGGAGAACCAATGAGAGACAAGCTGGTGGTGTCTGGACGGGCAAATTTAACTCTCATTTCCCACCAGGAAGAGGAAATAACCAAAGGCTCAGCGTGCCGTGCCGGAACCAGATTAGGGCCTGAAGCCATCCTGCGGTGTTGCGGCCAGCTCACAAGAAAGCGAGTTGAAGAAAGGAGCTCAGGGGCACTGTAATTCACAAACCTGCAGAGTTATAAATGACAGCTATCGTCCAAAAATATACTGAAGTAAGGCTGCTAAGAGGACTTGAAAGCGGGGCAGAATTGCAGGAAACCGATTTCAGGAGGTAGAGTGGAATTGCATTGAAAGCATAGGAAAAGAGGCAGAACGTCCACAATGATGCACTTGGCCAAAAAGGGCGTATGTGTTTTTTCCTGAATATATTCAGGAAAAAACGCATACACCCTTTTTGGCCAACCAAGCAAGCTTGCAAAGGAAATCTGCAGTACAGTGAAGTCTCACTTCCCCCTGGTCAAAAGGGCCATCTGAAAAAAGTGTAAAATCCAGAAAGGCAGGACAGGCCATGGAGAACTGGGAGCCTTGTTATGCTGATGGGCGGGATGTAAATTGCCAACAGACACTCGGGAGAAGTGTATGGTGTTTCCTGAAACATCTAAAAAACAAAGCAACAGAGCCTAGGGCACTTCCACTTATGGTCCTATAGCTTAGGGAAATTAAAATCAAAAAGACACAGCCACCCCAATGTTTGGGACGGCTCTGTTTACAAGAACCTCGTTTATGGTACAAGTTCAATATCGCAGAAAGTGAAAAATGGATAAAGAAGTTTTGGTACTTATGTACAATGCAAAATCACTCAGCCATGAAATCTATGTCATCAGGCCCGTAGCAGCATAATGAGTGGATTCAGGTATGATGATTCTAACTGAAATAAGTCACACAGAAAAAGAAACATCATAAGATATCACTAATACACGGAATGTGAACTTGGCTACACATGAACTGAATTACAAAACAGAACAGGGTCTCAAGTTTAGAAAACCAACTTATGCTTGCTTAAGGGGGAAAGTGAGTTGGGGTGCTGCATAAAACCAGAGTTTGAAATTAGCACAGATACCATTCAATAAGCCAAATATGTAATAGACAAGACCTACCCCTTGCTCAACAAAATGGACTCAACAATGAGGTATCACCTCACACCTGATAGAATGGGCATCATGAGAAAATCTACAAACAAAAATGCTGGAAAGGGTGTGGAGAAAAGGAACCCTCTTCCACTATTGTTGGGAATATAAATTGATACAGTCACTACGGAGAACAATATGGAGTTTCTTAAGAAACTAACAGTAGAATTACCATATGATACAGCAATCCCAGTACTGGACATATACCCAGACAAAACCATAAATCAAAACGAGACATTCACCGCAATGTTCATTGCATCACTATTTACAATATCGAGGTAATGGAAGCAACCTAAATGCCCACAGACAGACGAATGCATAAAGCTGTGGTACATATATAAAATGGAATATTACTAAGCCATGAAAAGGAATGAAATTGGGTCATTTGTAGAGACGTCGATGGATCTAGAGACTGTCATACAGAGTGAAGAAAGTCAGAAAGAGAAAAACAAATCTTGTATATTCATGCATATATGTGGAACCTAGAAAAACTGTACAGATTAACCATTTTGCAAGGCATAAATAGAGCAACAGATGTAGACAACAAATGTATGGACAACAAGGGGGGAAAGCTGTTGGGGGGGTGGTGGTGGGAGGAGTTGAGAGACTGGGATTGGCATGTATACATTTATATGTATAAAATAGATAACCAATAAGAACCTGCTGTATAAAAATATAAAATAAAATTCAAAATTAAAAAGAAATAAAATTTAAAAAATAAAACAGAAAAAACAATTATTCCCTTCACATACATGTATTTATATGAATAAATTATTTCCATGCTTATATCTGTAAATACAAAAAAGAGGAATAAAATCTACCTTGAAGCAAAAACGAAAAAGAGAAAAAAAACACAGAACCCACCAGTTCCACAGAAGAAAACCGTATCAGGGCACTTGCTCCAGTTGTAAACAATTCTGAAGTTGGCCAGTGGTGGGGAATCGTCTCCCATTCAGCCAGCAGCCCCCACGCAACAAGCGTCCTCATTGCAAAGCTGGGGCACCGTGCCGAGGCATCTGTGAGTAAACGTGAGCTGAGCCCCAGGCCAGTTGCTGCTGAACTATTCCCACCCATCCCAGGTAAAACACCTGAATATATACAAGGACTTGAAAGCCTAGAGGAAGGGCCATAGAGCCACACGAGTGACAGCATGCCGGCCGACTTGGTGCCTGCAGGCCAGCCAGGATGGTCCTGGCCCTGGGTGCTCTTCTGGAAGATTTCCATTTCCCTGACTGAGATACCCGTCCTGTCCCTGCCCCCACTGCTTTTTTCCTTCCTCACCTCTGCCCAGGGAGAAATTCCAGCAGCAGGTATGGGTGACACATCCTCTTCTTTAGCAGGTGGCAGCCTGGCAACTGCTGCAGAAAGTCCAGCAGAGCCCCACTCACACTGGGCCACCCACAAAGCCGTGGCCTCTCACTCCCTCCCACCAGCCCAGCCCCGAGACTGCTGACAGGGCAGAGAAAATGGCGTCAGGCACGGCTGCAGGGGCTCTTGCTGCCTGGAGTGGTATTTATATTGATCTCAACCCAGGCACACCTGGGGAGGGCTGGCCCGCACGGTAAGGCTGCCCAGGTCAGCCAATCATCACCCCTCAGGGGCTCACAGTTGCAGAAAATGGAACTTGCTGAACCGGCCAGGTCCAAGGAACAGGTGTGGGCTCCTGAGAGTCAGGATAGACAAGGGGCTGCAGCTTTGGCTTGTTTTCTAATCATTTTATCTGGCCCATGAGTGGGAGACAACTTCAAGAAAACCCTCTCCTTATGAGAGGAACCCAGGAGTCAGGGAGAGGAGGGGTGGGTGGTGGTTGGAGACAGAGGCCTGGTGCCCCGGGTGCAGTGGAAGTCTCTGGAAGACCAGGTGGAGGGAGGCCGCACAGAGTGATGCCCAGGGTCACAGACCTGTCGCAGCTGCTGTTTGTTAGTTCAAGTCCTGCTCTGAGGTGCTCTGTGTCAGCTCTGAGCGACAGGTGAGCTGGGGGTGCTCTGCAATGAGGGCTATGTGCACGGTTCCTGTGTGCCCAGCCCTGCCACGGTACCTGCAAGGGTAGCTCTGTATCCTGGGAAGGGCCTGACCACGAGAGCCCCGTGGGCTGGGGTGGGGGTGGGGTACCTGCCCAGGTGAGCTCCATATTCTGGGATTGGTCTGACCACGAGAGCCCCATGGGCTGCTGGGGACCTGGTAAAGGATGTCAGGACAGTCAGTGAAGCCACCGAGGATATACCTCCAGTTGCTCCTAATTCCTACACCCTGCTGGTCATTCTACCAACCACCAGGACATGGTATTCTGTATTAGTCTTCAATGATGCCTTCTTTTGTATTCCATTAGTCCCAGAGTCACAAGAAATTTTGGCTTGTGAGTGGCAGGACTCAACATACAACTAAAACAATACTTCCGGGCCGTCTTGCCCCAAGGGTGCAAAAATTCCCACACCATCTTTGGGGAAAGCTTAGCTAAAGACCTAAAAGTTCTACCTCTGGAAAAGGAAACCCTCCTTCAGTACGCAGACGACATTCTGATCGCCAGCCCTACTAAGGCGGCCTCTGAACTACCAAGCCAATAAAGGATAGAAGTTGTCCAAGAAAAAGCTCAAATATCACAGACTGCAGTGACCTGCCTGGGCTTCATTCTCACAGAAGGTCGGAGAAGCCCATCCCAGGAAAGGGAAGAAACCATTTGCAGCCTTACCCCTTTCTAAAACTAGAAGACAGCTTAGGGGTTCCTGGGGAGGCCAGGGTTTGCTGCTTCTGGATCCCTAACTACAGTCTACTAGCTGGGCCTCTATATGAAACACTGAAAGGAAAAGATGATGATCCTTTTGAATAGAATCCAGAAGTGGCCTTTCAAGAATGGAAAGAGCAGTCAATTCAGACCCTTGCCCTGGAACTCCCTAATTTAGCTAAACCCTTTGACCTTTACATTCCCGGTGAAAGGTGAATCGCCATTGGAGAATTAGTGCAAAAACTGGGACCACTTGAAATGGAACAATGCAAGAATGCCATCCAGGTAGGATAAACTACGGTCACCAAGGGGCTTGGCCCACTGCCGCATCTGGCCAAGATACTGGCGGTATCTAAAAACCTGGAAATCAGCAGCCCAAAAGGCCACCTCCCTCCTAAGGGAAAAGGACCCCACGTGGTGATCCTAACCACCAACCATGCCCTGAAGTTGCAGGGTTCGCTCCGTGGGCACACCGACCTCGAGTGAGGAGGCCCTCCAACTCCAACATCCAGAGAGATAACCGGGGGCAACAGGGCACCATGACGATTCGTGTGAACATCACTTGACCTGGAGTTTCTCTCATAAAACAACAAGAGTGTGTCCCAAAAGAGCAGACTACTGCTTGCAGGACTTACTGTACCCAGAGGGGAGCTAATAATCTTGGCGGGGGAACCGTATATCACACTGTCACCATAGAAAAGCCTACAGACACCGTGATGATGGTGGCCAATAAGACCGGCTGGACTCCTGTTTACTTCAAAAGGCTGTTGACTCAGTGGTCATCATGGTCCTTGATCACCACTGACCCTGGACTGTCTGGGAGTTGAGCGGGCAGGGCTCTGACACCTGGTGCTGTTTGTACATTAATTCAGGGGCCTAATTGAAGAAAGCGCAGACTACTGGTCAGAGCATCTAGGCTGGCAGAAACGGTCAGCCTAAGGTGGCCGAACAAATGTGGGGCGGGGTGAAACCGGCCCCCACAGCGTCTCTGCACATCTCTTTCCTGGACCCTTAAAGGTCATTAGAATCTATAACACTTCCAATGCTGGTGCTCAGGTGGACGAGCAGGGAGGCAGGGGACCTGGGGACAATCAACGTCACCTGGAGGCTGCTGGAGAGAAGCTCTGACCCTCGCCCCCGGGTATTAGGGCTCCCAACTCAGCACTCAGCAGTTACAGAAGAAGTGTCTGCACCCTCAGCACTCCAAGAATGAGGAACGGGACAAAAGGCAGAGGAGGGGTTTGTCCCCAGCAAAGCCCATTAAAAATCCCTGGGAGATAAAAATAGAATCTGGGCAATAAAGTCAAGTCTAACCTTTTTTATCCTTTGTGCTTTGTCTAATTTCACGTGCTCCTAGGGTCCCGCATGCAGAGGTTCCACACCTGGCACTTCAGACCAGATTTCCTAGTGCAGAATGGCTGGGTCGACACCTCAGCTCCTGGGGCCCAGTGCAGACTCCGCGATATAGAGCCTGAGCTGCAGCCAACCTGGCCCTTGAGAGCTCCGCCCCCTCCCTCCCACTGACTCTGACAGGATCTCTACACAGCAGCCCAGCCCACAGCCCACAGGGTAGTGCATGCTCTCACCTCTCCATTCTCTGATCAAAATATAAAGTTTCCTTTGCTTGTGAACCAAACTCAGTCTCGATCTGTTGGCCCCAATGACACTGGGCAGGGGGACACTTGTTGGGGTCCACTCTGGAGGATCAGTAACAGAAATTGAGACTATTGTAACCTCAATGAACAGATGTGTGAGCCAAACTGTAGTTAACATAGAACAGTGTATAAGGCTCGGTAAAATAAGATGTTTCTAACACTTCCCTTTGATATTTCCATCACTTTATTATAAGCAAGTTCAGTGAAAAGGTTTGTCTTATTTGTCAGGTCAATATTAGAGAAACGAAGTGATTTCTTTCCAAGGATGTACATCTAATAATCTTGGTTAAAGCTTCAATCTTGTTTTAAATGCTTTTCCATTGAAAATGATACCTCTCTTTCAGCTCCCCCATTTCTGAGAAGTATAAAATCTTATAATTTATTATTACCAAAGGGGAAAGGTGGGAGGAGGGATAAATTAACAGTTTGGGATTAACACATACACACTGCTATGTATAAAATAGATCATCAACAAGGAACTACTGTATAGCACAGGGAACTACACTCAACATTTTGCAATAACCTATAAGGGGAAATAATCTGAAAAAGAATAGATATTTTTATTGACATCATCTATCAATGACAGTTAAAGTGTAACCTAAGGGAAGCTGGTGGTGAGTGCTTCTGACCCTGAAGACTTCAATCATCTAAAGTTTGGACTCTGCCTACTTCCCAAGGCCCTTAATGAACATATGTGTAGCCGTAGCTTAAAAAATTCCCCAGTTTGGGTTTCGGGGAGACACTGATTTTGAAAAAGCCCTGGTGTTCTCCTTACATGAATGGGACTCTTCCTACTGCTAAAACATGTCTGTCACACCCAGAGGATGGTATACCATCTGATCGGGAAGAGTTTGGAAAAGGCATCTCATCTCCTCATCTCCTGGTGCTCGGGTTCACCCCTCCAGAGTCTTTATTAACAGTCTCCCCACTTGGAGATGTCAGCACTGTCAACATCCTGTTGCGTACAGTTTGGAATTTGTCCAGAGGATGAAGCGGAAGGATGAGGAACAATGAGAGACAAGTCCTAGGTGTTCAGACAGGGACATGTCACTCTAATTTCCAATCAGGAAGACGAATTGACCAAAGGCTAGGGTTGCCCATGGAAACAGTATAGGGCTTGAGGAAATCCCGCTGCTTTGTGGCCAGTTCCCATAAACACAAGTTGAACAATGGAACTCAGGGGCAGTAAAATTCACAAAACTGCAGAGTTGAAAATATCCATCACTGAAAAATGTCTTGAGGAAAGTCAGAGAAAAGGACTTGTAAGCAAGGGAGAATGGCAGGAAAGGGATTTGAGGAGGTAGAAAGGACTCGCCATTAAGCACAAGAAAAGGAGCTGAACATTGCCAACATTGCAGTTGGCCAAAAAGGGTGTATGCGTTTTTTTCTGTATATATTCAAGAAAAGGGCATACACTTTTTTAGCCAACCAAACAGGTGGGCACTGGAAGTCAATACTACAAAAGATATCACTTCGCATCAGTCAGAAGAGCCATCCTCATAAAGCGTAAACAACAGAAATGCAGGACAGGGCAAGGAGAAGAGGGAGCCCTGTGAGACTTATAGTGGAAATGTATATTGCCAACGGCCATTCTGGAGAAGTGTATTGTGTTTACTAAAACATCTAAAAAATGAGCTACAGAGCATAGGGCACTTGCACTCATGGGCGTATATCTTGAGAAAAACAAAAATCGAGAGGACACAGGCACCCCAATGTTTACCCCCTCTCTGTTTAAAAGATCCTCAACTAGGATATAACTTAAATGTCTCTGGAGGGAAAAAATGGGTAGAGATGTGGTACTTAGGTAGAGTGGAATATTATTCAGCCTGGAAATCAATGAAATATGGCCAGTTGTAACAACTCCGGAGGAGTTACGTATGATCTTTCTAAGTGACATAATTCAAAAAGAAAAAGACACATATCATAAGATATCACTTAAAGGTGGAATCCAAAATGGCTACACATGAAATAAATTACAAAACAAAAACATAGTCAAATATGTAGAAAACACGCATAAGGCTGCTAAACGGGAAAGGTGGGGAGGGGTGAGGCATCACCCAGGAGGTTGAAATTAGCAAAGATACCATTCCAAATACCAAACTGATAATCAACAAGGCCTACACGGTAGCTAAAAGAACTGCACTCAGCACACTCAAGTCACCGGAAAAGAATATATACGACTGGTAAGAATCTGAAAAAGAATTTACTGATGTCTCTCTGTACGTGAATCAAGTGGATGTACAGCAGCAAGAAACAGAGCTTTGAAAATCAGCTGTAACCAATATAGTAATAAATTGAAAAAAATAAACGACAGAGAGACAGAGAAAACCTCTTACAACTTTTCCTCAGGGCCGGTGATGCAACATGGATTGAACACATCTAGACCCACAGCAGGATGAGACATAAGGCTGGAAACTGTTTGTGCTAAGAGAAATGTGAGGTTGGGTGAGGAAATGCACACCCTTTAAAGTAATACTACCTGGTACCCATTCAATGGGTCCCAAATATGCAGGTTCAAGGGATCTTCCTACAGCTAAAACATGCATGGAAAACCCAGAGGACTGTACACCATGTGATCGGGAGATGTGTCTAAAATGCAGCTCATTTATCCTCTCCTGGTGCTCCTGTTCACCATTCCAGCCACGTTACTTAGAATCTCCCCACTTGGAGAATCAGCACATTTCAACTTCTGTTTCACACATTTTGCAAATTGTGAGGAGGATGAACGGGGAACCAATGAGAGAATAGTTGTAGGGGTTTGGACGGGCACATATCACTCTAATTTCCCATTAAGAATAAGAATTGAAAAAAGGCTCAGCCCGCCTCGCCCGAGCCAAAATAGGGCCTGAAGCAATCCTGCGGGTTTGAGGCCAGCTCACAAAAGAGCAACTTAAAAAATGGAGCTCAGGGTCACTGCAATTCACAAACCTGCAGAGTTATAAATGAAAACTAACGTCCAAAAATATGTTGAGGTAAGGCAAAGAAGAGGATCTGAATGCAAGACAGAATTGCAAGAAACAGATTTCAAGAGATAGATTGGACTCGTCTTTAAAGCACATGAAAAGCGGCAGAATTTCGACAATGATGCAGTTGGCCCAAAAGGGCGTATGCGTTTTTTCCTGATTATATCCAGGAAAAAACGCATACGCACTTTATGGGCAACGAAGCAAGCAAGCAATGCAAATGTGCACAACAAAGAAGTCTCATTTCCCACTGGTCAAAAGGGCCATCCTAAAAAATTGTAAAAACCAGAAATGCAGGACAGGCCATGGAGAACAGGGAGCCTTTATACGCTGATGGGCAGTGTGTGAACTGCCGAGAGCCACTCTGGAGAAGTGTATGGTGGTTCCTAAATCATCTAAAAAACAGAGCTACAGAGCATAGGACACTTCCAATCATGGGAGTATATCTAGGGAAGTCTAAAAATCAACAAGACACAAGCACACCACAGTTTAGGGCTACTCTGTTTACAAGAACCTCAACTTCAGTATACCTTAAATATCCCAGGAAAGAGAGCAATGGATAAAGAAGATGTGGTACTTATGTACAATGGAATATTTCTTCACCATGAAATCAATGTAATAAGGCTAGTAGAAGGATAAAGAGTGGATTTAGGTCCGATAATACTACTTGAAATAAGTCAAACAGAAAAGAAACATATCATAAGATATCACTTATAGAGGGAGGGTAAATATGGCTGCACAAGAAATGAATTACAGAACAGAACAGTGTCTCACATTTAGAAAACACACTTATTTCAGCTTAAGGGGAAAGGAGAGGTGGGGTGATGCATAAAACCAGAGTTTGAAATTAGCACAGATACCGTTCAATAAACCAAATAGATATTAGACAAGATCTACACCTTGCTCAATGAACTGGCCTCAACACACCCTATACACCGCAGAGAAATATATCTGAGTAATAAGAATCTTAAAACCCATGTATTGATATATCTCCATAAGGGAATCAAGTGTGTGCAGAGTGGGACAAACACAGCAGTGAAAATGAGCTAAACCCCATTATAGAAATAAATTTTAAAAACAAAACGCAGAAACAATGAAAGAGAGAAAAATTCTTACAAAATTCGCTCAGGGGCTGTGATGCAACCTGGATTGACCACATATAAACCCACAGCTGGATAAGACATAAGGCTGGACACTTGGGGCTGAGAGGATTGATGAGCTTTGGTGAGCAACTGCCAAAAGTTTAATGCAATACTTCATGCTACTCATTCCAAGGGTCCCAACACTCCAGGTTGAAGGGAATCTTCCTACAGCTAAACCATGCTTGGGAAACCCAGCGACTGGTATACCATATGATCGGGAAAGGTTTCTAAAACGCACCTCATTTTTCCTCTCCTGGGGCTCCGGATCGACATTCCAGCCGCTTTACCAAAAATATCCCCACATGGAGAGTCAATGTCTTTAAGTTCTGGTATCGCACAGTCTGCAGTTAGTGCAGAGGATGAATGGGAATAGGGGGAACCAGTGAGAAACTAGCTGTAGCGGTTTCAATGGGCACATGTCACTCTAAATTCACATCAGTAAGAAGAATAAACCAAAGGCACAGCAAGGTGCCCCAGAAGAAGAATAGGGCCTGAAGGAATCCTGTGGTTATGAGGCAAGATCACAAAAATAAGAGCTGAAAAATGGAGCTAAGGGCCACTGCAATTCAAAAACCTGCAGAGTTATAAAGGCCAACTATTTTCAAAAAATATATTGAGGTAAGGCTATGAAGAGGCATTGAAAGCAAGGCAGAATTGCAGGAAAACGATTTCAGGAGGTAGACTGGAATTGCATTTAAAGCATAGGAAAAGAGGCAGAACGTCCACAATGATTCACTTGGCCAAAAAGGGCGTATGCCTTTTTTCCTGAATTTATTCAGGAAAAAAGGCATACGCCCTTTTTGGCCAACCAAGCAAGCTTGCAAAGGAAATCTGCACTACAATGAAGTCTCACTTCCCCCTGGTCAAAAGGGCCATCTGAAAAAAGTGTAAAATCCAGAAAGGCAGGACAGGCCATGGAGAACTGGGAGCCTTGTTATGCTGATGGACGGGATGTAAATTGCCAACAGCCACTCGGGAGAAATGTATGGGGTTTCCTGAAACATCTAAAAAACAAAGCAACAGAGCCTAGGGCACTTCCACTTATGGTCCTATAGCTTAGAGAAATTAAAATCAAAAAGACACAGCCACCCCAAAGTTTGGGATGGCTCTGTTTACAAGAACCTCGTTTACGGTACAAGTTCAATATCGCAGAAAGTGAAAAATGGATAAAGAAGTTGTGGTACTTACGTACAATGCAATATCAATCAGCAATGAAATCTATGTCATCAGGCCCGTAGCAGCATAATGAGTGGATACAGGTACGATGATTCTAACTGAAATAAGTCACACAGAAAAAGAAACATCATAAGATATCAGTAATACACGGAATGTAAACTTGGCTACACAGGAACTGAATTACAGAACAGAACAGGGTCTCAAATTTAGAAAACCAACTTATGCTTGCTTAAGGGTAAAGGTGAGTTGGGGTGCTGCATAAAACCAGAGATTGAAATGAGCACAGATAAAGTTCCTTAAGCCAAATATGGAATAGACAAGAGCTACTCCTTGCTCAACGAAATGGACTCAACACCGCATATTAAACGCCTAAGAATGTACCTGACTAGTAAGTATCTTAAAACCTATGGATTGCTATGTCTCCGACAGAGAACCAAGCATGTGTACAGGGGCATAAACGCAGCAGTGATAGGATTGGAGAGGTTCGGTGAGCAAATGAAGACCCTTTGAAGTCATATTGCATGGTACCCATTCCACGGGTTTCAACTACCCAGGTTTAAGGTATTCTTCCTTCAGCTAAAACATGCATGTGGAACCCAGAGTATGATCAACCGTGTGAACGGGAGACATGTTCAAATATGTCTCAGTTTTCCTCCCCTGGTACTCGGGTGCAACATTCCAGACGCTTTACTAACACTCTCCCCACTTGGAGAGTCAGTCACTTTAACCTCCTCTTTGGCCCAGTTTGCAATTTCTGCGGAAGATGAACAGGAATAGGGAGAACCAATGACAGACTAGCTGGAGGTGTCTGGACGGGCAAATTTAACTCTCATTTCCCACCAGGAAGAGGAATTAACCAAAGGCTCAGCTTGCCGTGCCGGAACCAGATTAGGGCCTGAAGCCATCCTGCGGTGTTGCGGCCAGCTCAAAAGCAAGCGAGTTGAAGAAAGGAGCTCAGGGGCACTGTAATTCACAAACCTGCTGAGTTATAAATGACAGCTATCGTCCAAAAATATACTGAAGTAAGGCTGCCAAGAGGACTTGAAAGCGGGGCAGAATTGCAGGAAACCGATTTCAGGAGGTAGACTGGAATTGCATTGAAAGCATAGGAAAAGAGGCAGAACGTCCACAATGATGCACTTGGCCAAAAAGGGCGTATGCGTTTTTTCCTGAATATATTCAGGAAAAAACGCATACGCCCTTTTTGGCCAACCAAGCAAGCTTGCAAAGGAAATCTGCACTACAATGAAGTCTCACTTCCCCCCGGTCAAAAGGGCCATCTGAAAAAAGTGTAAAATCCAGAAAGGCAGGACAGGCCATGGAGAACTGGGAGCCTTGTTATGCTGATGGGCGGGATGTAAATTGCCAACAGACACTCGGGAGAAGTGTATGGTGTTTCCTGAAACATCTAAAAAACAAAGCAACAGAGCCTAGGGCACTTCCACTTATGGTCCTATAGCTTAGGGAAATTTAAATCTAAAACACACAGCCACCCCAAAGTTTGGGACGCCTCTGTTTACAAGAACCTCGTTTACAGTACAAGTTCAACATCGCAGAAAGTGAAAAATGGATAAAGATGTTGTGGTATTTACTTACAAAGCAATATCACTCAGCAATGAAATCTATGTCATCAGGCCCTTAGCAGCACAATGAGTGGATTCAGGTATGATGATTCTAACTGAAATAAGTCACACAGAAAAAGAAACATCATAAGATATCAGTAATACACGGAATGTAAACTTGGCTACACAGGAACTGAATTCCAAAACAGAACAGGGTCTCAAATTTAGAAAACCAACTTATGCTTGCTTAAGGGGAAAGGTGAGTTGGGGTGCTGCATAAAACCAGAGATTGAAATGAGCACAGATAAAGTTCCTTAAGCCAAATATGGAATAGACAAGAGCTACTCCTTGCTCAACGAAATGGACTCAACACCCCATATTAAACGCCTAAGAATGTACCTGACTAGTAAGTATCTTAAAACCTATGGATTGCTATGTCTCCGAAAGAGAATCAAGCATGTGTACAGGGGCATAAACGCAGCAGTGATAGGATTGGAGAGGTTCGGTGAGCAAATGAAGACCCTTTGAAGTCATATTGCATAGTACCCATTCCACGGGTTTCAACTACCCAGGTTTAAGGTATTCTTCCTTCAGCTAAAACATGCATGTGGAACCCAAAGTATGATCAACCATGTGATCGGGAAACGTGTTCAAATATGTCTCAGTTTTCGTACCCTGGTACTCGGGTGCAACATTCCAGACGCTTTACTAACACCCTCCCGACTTGGAGAGTCAGTCCCTTTAACCTCCTGTTTGGCCCAGTTTGCAATTTCTGTGGAAGATGAACAGGAATAGCGAGAACCAATGAGAGACTAGCTGGAGGTGTCTGGACGGGCAAATTTAACTCTCATTTCCCACCATTAAGAGGAATTAACCAAAGGTTCAGCTTGCCGTGCCGGAACCAGATTAGGGCCTGAAGCCATCCTGCGGTGTTGCGGCCAGGTCACAAGAAAGCGAGTTGAAGAAAGGAGCTCAGGGGCACTGTAATTCACAAACCTGCAGAGTTATAAATGACAGCTATCGTCCAAAAATATACTGAAGTAAGGCTGCCAAGAGGACTTGAAAGCGGGGCAGAATTGCAGGAAACCGATTTCAGGAGTTAGACTGGAATTGCATTGAAAGCATAGGAAAAGAGGCAGAACGTCCACAATGATGCACTTGGCCAAAAAGGGCGTATGCGTTTTTTCCTGAATATATTCAGGAAAAAACGCATACGCCCTTTTTGGCCAACCAAGCAAGCTTGCAAAGGAAATCTGCACTACAATGAAGTCTCACTTCCCCCCGGTCAAAAGGGCCATCTGAAAAAAGTGTAAAATCCAGAAAGGCAGGACAGGCCATGGAGAACTGGGAGCCTTGTTATGCTGATGGGAGGGATGTAAATTGCCAACAGACACTCGGGAGAAGTGTATGGTGTTTCCTGAAACATCTAAAAAACAAAGCAACAGAGTCTAGGGCACTTCCACTTATGGTCCTATAGCTTAGGGAAATTAAAATCAAAAAGACACAGCCACCCCAAAGTTTGGGACGCCTCTGTTTACAAGAACCTCATTTACCGTACAAGTTCAATATCACAGAAAGTGAAAAATGGATGAAGAAGTTGTGGTACTTACGTACAATGCAGTATCACTCAACAATGAAATCTATGTCATCAGGCCCGTAGCAGCATAATGAGTGGATTCAGGTACGATGATTCTAACTGAAATAAGTCACACAGAAAAAGAAACATCATAAGATATCACTAATACACAGAATGTAAACTTGGCTACACAGGAACTGAATTCCAAAACAGAACAGGGTCTCAAATTTAGAAAACCAACTTATGCTTGCTTAAGGGGAAAGGTGAGTTGGGGTGCTGCATAAAACCAGAGATTGAAATGAGCACAGATAAAGTTCCTTAAGCCAAATATGGAATAGACAAGAGCTACTCCTTGCTCAACGAAATGGACTCAACACCCCATATTAAACGCCTAAGAATGTACCTGACTAGTAAGTATCTTAAAACCTATGGATTGCTATGTCTCCGAAAGAGAATCAAGCATGTGTACAGGGGCATAAACGCAGCAGTGATAGGATTGGAGAGGTTCGGTGAGCAAATGAAGACCCTTTGAAGTCATATTGCATAGTACCCATTCCACGGGTTTCAACTACCCAGGTTTAAGGTATTCTTCCTTCAGCTAAAACATGCATGTGGAACCTAGAGTACGATCAACCATGTGATCGGGAAACGTGTTCAAATATGTCTCAGTTTTCGTACCCTGGTACTCGGGTGCAACATTCCAGACGCTTTACTAACACCCTCCCGACTTGGAGAGTCAGTCCCTTTAACCTCCTGTTTGGCCCAGTTTGCAATTTCTGCGGAAGATGATCAGGAATAGCGAGAACCAATGAGAGACTAGCTGGAGGTGTCTGGACGGGCAAATTTAACTCTCATTTCCCACCAGGAAGTGGAATTAACCAAAGGCTCAGCGTGCCGTGCCGGAAACAGATTAGGGCCTGAAGCCATCCTGTGGTGTTGCGGCCAGGTCACAAGAAAGCGAGTTGAAGAAAGGAGCTCAGGGGCACTGTAATTCACAAACCTGCAGAGTTATAAATGACAGCTATCGTCCAAAAATATACTGAAGTAAGGCTGCCAAGAGGACTTGAAAGCGGGGCAGAATTGCAGGAAACCGATTTCAGGAGGTAGACTGGAATTGCATTGAAAGCATAGGAAAAGAGGCAGAACGTCCACAATGATGCACTTGGCCAAAAAGGGCGTATGCGTTTTTTCCTGAATATATTCAGGAAAAAACGCATACGCCCTTTTTGGCCAACCAAGCAAGCTTGCAAAGGAAATCTGCACTACAATGAAGTCTCAATTCCCCCCGGTCAAAAGGGCCATCTGAAAAAAGTGTAAAATCCAGAAAGGCAGGACAGGCCATGGAGAACTGGGAGCCTTGTTATGCTGATGGGAGGGATGTAAATTGCCAACAGACACTCGGGAGAAGTGTATGGTGTTTCCTGAAACATCTAAAAAACAAAGCAACAGAGCCTAGGGCACTTCCACTTATGGTCCTATAGCTTAGGGAAATTTAAATCTAAAACACACAGCCACCCCAAAGTTTGGGACGCCTCTGTTTACAAGAACCTCGTTTACAGTACAAGTTCAACATCGCAGAAAGTGAAAAATGGATAAAGAAGTTGTGGTATTTACTTACAAAGCAATATCACTCAGCAATGAAATCTATGTCATCAGGCCCTTAGCAGCACAATGAGTGGATTCAGGTATGATGATTCTAACTGAAATAAGTCACACAGAAAAAGAAACATCATAAGATATCAGTAATACACGGAATGTAAACTTGGCTACACAGGAACTGAATTCCAAAACAGAACAGGGTCTCAAATTTAGAAAACCAACTTATGCTTGCTTAAGGGGAAAGGTGAGTTGGGGTGCTGCATAAAACCAGAGATTGAAATGAGCACAGATAAAGTTCCTTAAGCCAAATATGGAATAGACAAGAGCTACTCCTTGCTCAACGAAATGGACTCAACACCCCATATTAAACGCCTAAGAATGTACCTGACTAGTAAGTATCTTAAAACCTATGGATTGCTATGTCTCCGAAAGAGAATCAAGCATGTGTACAGGGGCATAAACGCAGCAGTGATAGGATTGGAGAGGTTCGGTGAGCAAATGAAGACCCTTTGAAGTCATATTGCATAGTACCCATTCCACGGGTTTCAACTACCCAGGTTTAAGGTATTCTTCCTTCAGCTAAAACATGCATGTGGAACCCAAAGTATGATCAACCATGTGATCGGGAAACGTGTTCAAATATGTCTCAGTTTTCGTACCCTGGTACTCGGGTGCAACATTCCAGACGCTTTACTAACACCCTCCCGACTTGGAGAGTCAGTCCCTTTAACCTCCTGTTTGGCCCAGTTTGCAATTTCTGTGGAAGATGAACAGGAATAGCGAGAACCAATGAGAGACTAGCTGGAGGTGTCTGGACGGGCAAATTTAACTCTCATTTCCCACCATTAAGAGGAATTAACCAAAGGTTCAGCTTGCCGTGCCGGAACCAGATTAGGGCCTGAAGCCATCCTGCGGTGTTGCGGCCAGGTCACAAGAAAGCGAGTTGAAGAAAGGAGCTCAGGGGCACTGTAATTCACAAACCTGCAGAGTTATAAATGACAGCTATCGTCCAAAAATATACTGAAGTAAGGCTGCCAAGAGGACTTGAAAGCGGGGCAGAATTGCAGGAAACCGATTTCAGGAGGTAGACTGGAATTGCATTGAAAGCATAGGAAAAGAGGCAGAACGTCCACAATGATGCACTTGGCCAAAAAGGGCGTATGCGTTTTTTCCTGAATATATTCAGGAAAAAACGCATACGCCCTTTTTGGCCAACCAAGCAAGCTTGCAAAGGAAATCTGCACTACAATGAAGTCTCACTTCCCCCCGGTCAAAAGGGCCATCTGAAAAAAGTGTAAAATCCAGAAAGGCAGGACAGGCCATGGAGAACTCGGAGCCTTGTTATGCTGATGGGAGGGATGTAAATTGCCAACAGACACTCGGGAGAAGTGTATGGTGTTTCCTGCAACATCTAAAAAACAAAGCAACAGAGTCTAGGGCACTTCCACTTATGGTCCTATAGCTTAGGGAAATTAAAATCAAAAAGACACAGCCACCCCAAAGTTTGGGACGCCTCTGTTTACAAGAACCTCATTTACCGTACAAGTTCAATATCACAGAAAGTGAAAAATGGATGAAGAAGTTGTGGTACTTACGTACAATGCAGTATCACTCAACAATGAAATCTATGTCATCAGGCCCGTAGCAGCATAATGAGTGGATTCAGGTACGATGATTCTAACTGAAATAAGTCACACAGAAAAAGAAACATCATAAGATATCACTAATACACAGAATGTAAACTTGGCTACACAGGAACTGAATTCCAAAACAGAACAGGGTCTCAAATTTAGAAAACCAACTTATGCTTGCTTAAGGGGAAAGGTGAGTTGGGGTGCTGCATAAAACCAGAGATTGAAATGAGCACAGATAAAGTTCCTTAAGCCAAATATGGAATAGACAAGAGCTACTCCTTGCTCAACGAAATGGACTCAACACCGCATATTAAACGCCTAAGAATGTACCTGACTAGTAAGTATCTTAAAACCTATGGATTGCTATGTCTCCGAAAGAGAATCAAGCATGTGTACAGGGGCATAAACGCAGCAGTGATAGGATTGGAGAGGTTCGGTGAGCAAATGAAGACCATTTGAAGTCATATTGCATAGTACCCATTCCACGGGTTTCAACTACCCAGGTTTAAGGTATTCTTCCTTCAGCTAAAACATGCATGTGGAACCTAGAGTACGATCAACCATGTGATCGGGAAACGTGTTCAAATATGTCTCAGTTTTCGTACCCTGGTACTCGGGTGCAACATTCCAGACGCTTTACTAACACCCTCCCGACTTGGAGAGTCAGTCCCTTTAACCTCCTGTTTGGCCCAGTTTGCAATTTCTGCGGAAGATGAACAGGAATAGCGAGAACCAATGAGAGATAGCTGGAGGTGTCTGGACGGGCAAATTTAACTCTCATTTCCCACCAGGAAGTGGAATTAACCAAAGGCTCAGCGTGCCATGCCGGAACCAGATTAGGGCCTGAAGCCATCCTGTGGTGTTGCGGCGAGGTCACAAGAAAGCGAGTTGAAGAAAGGAGCTCAGGGGCACTGTAATTCACAAACCTGCAGAGTTATCAATGACAGCTATCGTCCAAAAATATACTGAAGTACGGCTGCCAAGAGGACTTGAAAGCGGGGCAGAATTGCAGGAAACCGATTTCAGGAGGTAGACTGGAATTGCATTGAAAGCATAGGAAAAGAGGCAGAACGTCCACAATGATGCACTTGGCCAAAAAGGGCGTATGCGTTTTTTCCTGAATATATTCAGGAAAAAACGCATACGCCCTTTTTGGCCAACCAAGCAAGCTTGCAAAGGAAATCTGCACTACAATGAAGTCTCACTTCCCCCCGGTCAAAAGGGCCATCTGAAAAAAGTGTAAAATCCAGAAAGGCAGGACAGGCCATGGAGAACTGGGAGCCTTTTTATGCTGATGGGAGGGATGTAAATTGCCAACAGACACTCGGGAGAAGTGTATGGTGTTTCCTGAAACATCTAAAAAACAAAGCAACAGAGTCTAGGGCACTTCCACTTATGGTCCTATAGCTTAGGGAAATTAAAATCAAAAAGACACAGCCACCCCAAAGTTTGGGACGCCTCTGTTTACAAGAACCTCATTTACCGTACAAGTTCAATATCACAGAAAGTGAAAAATGGATGAAGAAGTTGTGGTACTTACGTACAATGCAGTATCACTCAACAATGAAATCTATGTCATCAGGCCCGTAGCAGCATAATGAGTGGATTCAGGTACGATGATTCTAACTGAAATAAGTCACACAGAAAAAGAAACATCATAAGATATCACTAATACACAGAATGTAAACTTGGCTACACAGGAACTGAATTCCAAAACAGAACAGGGTCTCAAATTTAGAAAACCAACTTATGCTTGCTTAAGGGGAAAGGTGAGTTGGGGTGCTGCATAAAACCAGAGATTGAAATGAGCACAGATAAAGTTCCTTAAGCCAAATATGGAATAGACAAGAGCTACTCCTTGCTCAACGAAATGGACTCAACACCGCATATTAAACGCCTAAGAATGTACCTGACTAGTAAGTATCTTAAAACCTATGGATTGCTATGTCTCCAAAAGAGAATCAAGCGTCTGTACAGGGGGATAAACGCAGCAGTGATAGGATTGGAGAAGTTCGGTGAGCAAATGAAGACCCTTTGAAGTCATATTGCATGGTACCCATTACACGGGTCTCAACTCTCCAGGTTTAAGGTATTCTTCCTTCAGCTAAAACATGCATGTGGAACCCAGAGTATGATCAACCGTGTGAACGAGAGACGTATTCAAATATGTCTCAGTTTTCCTCCCCTGGTACTCGGGTGCAACATTCCAGACGCTTTACTAACACCCTCCCGACTTGGAGAGTCAGTCCCTTTAACCTCCTGTTTGGCCCAGTTTGCAATTTCTGTGGAAGATGAACAGGAATAGCGAGAACCAATGAGAGACTAGCTGGAGGTGTCTGGACGGGCAAATTTAACTCTCATTTCCCACCAGGAAGAGGCATTAACCAAAGGCTCAGCTTGCCGTGCCGGAACCAGATTAGGGCCTGAAGCCATCCTGCGGTGTTGCGGCCAGCTCAAAAGAAAGCGAGTTGAAGAAAGGAGCTCAGGGGCACTGTAATTCACAAACCTGCAGAGTTATAAATGACAGCTATCGTCCAAAAATATACTGAAGTAAGGCTGCCGAGAGGACTTGAAAGCGGGGCAGAATTGCAGGAAACCGATTTCAGGAGGTAGACTGGAATTGCATTGAAAGCATAGGAAAAGAGGCAGAACGTCCACAATGATGCACTTGGCCAAAAAGGGCGTATGCGTTTTTTCCTGACTATATTCAGGAAAAAACGCATACGCCCTTTTTGGCCAACCAAGCAAGCTTGCAAAGGAAATCTGCACTACAATGAAGTCTCACTTCCCCCCGGTCAAAAGGGCCATCTGAATAAAGTGTAAAATCCAGAAAGGCAGGACAGGCCATGGAGAACTGGGAGCCTTGTTATGCTGATGGGCGGGATGTAAATTGCCAACAGACACTCGGGAGAAGTGTATGGTGTTTCCTGAAACATCTAAAAAACAAAGCAACAGAGCCTAGGGCACTTCCACTTATGGTCCTATAGCTTAGGGAAATTAAAATCAAAAAGACACAGCCACCCCAAAGTTTGGGATGGCTCTGTTTACAAGAACCTCGTTTACGGTACAAGTTCAATATCGCAGAAAGTGAAAAATGGATAAAGAAGTTGTGGTACTTACGTACAATGCAATATCAATCAGCAATGAAATCTATGTCATCAGGCCCGTAGCAGCATAATGAGTGGATACAGGTACGATGATTCTAACTGAAATAAGTCACACAGAAAAAGAAACATCATAAGATATCAGTAATACACGGAATGTAAACTTGGCTACACAGGAACTGAATTACAGAACAGAACAGGGTCTCAAATTTAGAAAACCAAATTATGCTTGCTTAAGGGTAAAGGTGAGTTGGGGTGCTGCATAAAACCAGAGATTGAAATGAGCACAGATAAAGTTCCTTAAGCCAAATATGGAATAGACAAGAGCTACTCCTTGCTCAACGAAATGGACTCAACACCGCATATTAAACGCCTAAGAATGTACCTGACTAGTAAGTATCTTAAAACCTATGGATTGCTATGTCTCCGACAGAGAACCAAGCATGTGTACAGGGGCATAAACGCAGCAGTGATAGGATTGGAGAGGTTCGGTGAGCAAATGAAGACCCTTTGAAGTCATATTGCATGGTACCCATTCCACGGGTTTCAACTACCCAGGTTTAAGGTATTCTTCCTTCAGCTAAAACATGCATGTGGAACCCAGAGTATGATCAACCGTGTGAACGGGAGACATGTTCAAATATGTCTCAGTTTTCCTCCCCTGGTACTCGGGTGCAACATTCCAGACGCTTTACTAACACTCTCCCCACTTGGAGAGTCAGTCACTTTAACCTCCTCTTTGGCCCAGTTTGCAATTTCTGCGGAAGATGAACAGGAATAGGGAGAACCAATGACAGACTAGCTGGAGGTGTCTGGACGGGCAAATTTAACTCTCATTTCCCACCAGGAAGAGGAATTAACCAAAGGCTCAGCTTGCCGTGCCGGAACCAGATTAGGGCCTGAAGCCATCCTGCGGTGTTGCGGCCAGCTCAAAAGCAAGCGAGTTGAAGAAAGGAGCTCAGGGGCACTGTAATTCACAAACCTGCAGAGTTATAAATGACAGCTATCGTCCAAAAATATACTGAAGTAAGGCTGCCAAGAGGACTTGAAAGCGGGGCAGAATTGCAGGAAACCGATTTCAGGAGGTAGACTGGAATTGCATTGAAAGCATAGGAAAAGAGGCAGAACGTCCACAATGATGCACTTGGCCAAAAAGGGCGTATGCGTTTTTTCCTGACTATATTCAGGAAAAAACGCATACGCCCTTTTTGGCCAACCAAGCAAGCTTGCAAAGGAAATCTGCACTACAATGAAGTCTCACTTCCCCCCGGTCAAAAGGGCCATCTGAAAAAAGTGTAAAATCCAGAAAGGCAGGACAGGCCATGGAGAACTGGGAGCCTTGTTATGCTGATGGGCGGGATGTAAATTGCCAACAGACACTCGGGAGAAGTGTATGGTGTTTCCTGAAACATCTAAAAAACAAAGCAACAGAGCCTAGGGCACTTCCACTTATGGTCCTATAGCTTAGGGAAATTTAAATCTAAAACACACAGCCACCCCAAAGTTTGGGACGCCTCTGTTTACAAGAACCTCGTTTACAGTACAAGTTCAACATCGCAGAAAGTGAAAAATGGATAAAGAAGTTGTGGTATTTACTTACAAAGCAATATCACTCAGCAATGAAATCTATGTCATCAGGCCCTTAGCAGCACAATGAGTGGATTCAGGTATGATGATTCTAACTGAAATAAGTCACACAGAAAAAGAAACATCATAAGATATCAGTAATACACGGAATGTAAACTTGGCTACACAGGAACTGAATTCCAAAACAGAACAGGGTCTCAAATTTAGAAAACCAACTTATGCTTGCTTAAGGGGAAAGGTGAGTTGGGGTGCTGCATAAAACCAGAGATTGAAATGAGCACAGATAAAGTTCCTTAAGCCAAATATGGAATAGACAAGAGCTACTCCTTGCTCAACGAAATGGACTCAACACCCCATATTAAACGCCTAAGAATGTACCTGACTAGTAAGTATCTTAAAACCTATGGATTGCTATGTCTCCGAAAGAGAATCAAGCATGTGTACAGGGGCATAAACGCAGCAGTGATAGGATTGGAGAGGTTCGGTGAGCAAATGAAGACCCTTTGAAGTCATATTGCATAGTACCCATTCCACGGGTTTCAACTACCCAGGTTTAAGGTATTCTTCCTTCAGCTAAAACATGCATGTGGAACCCAAAGTATGATCAACCATGTGATCGGGAAACGTGTTCAAATATGTCTCAGTTTTCGTACCCTGGTACTCGGGTGCAACATTCCAGACGCTTTACTAACACCCTCCCGACTTGGAGAGTCAGTCCCTTTAACCTCCTGTTTGGCCCAGTTTGCAATTTCTGTGGAAGATGAACAGGAATAGCGAGAACCAATGAGAGACTAGCTGGAGGTGTCTGGACGGGCAAATTTAACTCTCATTTCCCACCATTAAGAGGAATTAACCAAAGGTTCAGCTTGCCGTGCCGGAACCAGATTAGGGCCTGAAGCCATCCTGCGGTGTTGCGGCCAGGTCACAAGAAAGCGAGTTGAAGAAAGGAGCTCAGGGGCACTGTAATTCACAAACCTGCAGAGTTATAAATGACAGCTATCGTCCAAAAATATACTGAAGTAAGGCTGCCAAGAGGACTTGAAAGCGGGGCAGAATTGCAGGAAACCGATTTCAGGAGGTAGACTGGAATTGCATTGAAAGCATAGGAAAAGAGGCAGAACGTCCACAATGATGCACTTGGCCAAAAAGGGCGTATGCGTTTTTTCCTGAATATATTCAGGAAAAAACGCATACGCCCTTTTTGGCCAACCAAGCAAGCTTGCAAAGGAAATCTGCACTACAATGAAGTCTCACTTCCCCCCGGTCAAAAGGGCCATCTGAAAAAAGTGTAAAATCCAGAAAGGCAGGACAGGCCATGGAGAACTGGGAGCCTTGTTATGCTGATGGGAGGGATGTAAATTGCCAACAGACACTCGGGAGAAGTGTATGGTGTTTCCTGAAACATCTAAAAAACAAAGCAACAGAGTCTAGGGCACTTCCACTTATGGTCCTATAGCTTAGGGAAATTAAAATCAAAAAGACACAGCCACCCCAAAGTTTGGGACGCCTCTGTTTACAAGAACCTCATTTACCGTACAAGTTCAATATCACAGAAAGTGAAAAATGGATGAAGAAGTTGTGGTACTTACGTACAATGCAGTATCACTCAACAATGAAATCTATGTCATCAGGCCCGTAGCAGCATAATGAGTGGATTCAGGTACGATGATTCTAACTGAAATAAGTCACACAGAAAAAGAAACATCATAAGATATCAGTAATACACAGAATGTAAACTTGGCTACACAGGAACTGAATTCCAAAACAGAACAGGGTCTCAAATTTAGAAAACCAACTTATGCTTGCTTAAGGGGAAAGGTGAGTTGGGGTGCTGCATAAAACCAGAGATTGAAATGAGCACAGATAAAGTTCCTTAAGCCAAATATGGAATAGACAAGAGCTACTCCTTGCTCAACGAAATGGACTCAACACCGCATATTAAACGCCTAAGAATGTACCTGACTAGTAAGTATCTTAAAACCTATGGATTGCTATGTCTCCGAAAGAGAATCAAGCATGTGTACAGGGGCATAAACGCAGCAGTGATAGGATTGGAGAGGTTCGGTGAGCAAATGAAGACCCTTTGAAGTCATATTGCATAGTACCCATTCCACGGGTTTCAACTACCCAGGTTTAAGGTATTCTTCCTTCAGCTAAAACATGCATGTGGAACCTAGAGTACGATCAACCATGTGATCGGGAAACGTGTTCAAATATGTCTCAGTTTTCGTACCCTGGTACTCGGGTGCAACATTCCAGACGCTTTACTAACACCCTCCCGACTTGGAGAGTCAGTCCCTTTAACCTCCTGTTTGGCCCAGTTTGCAATTTCTGCGGAAGATGATCAGGAATAGCGAGAACCAATGAGAGACTAGCTGGAGGTGTCTGGACGGGCAAATTTAACTCTCATTTCCCACCAGGAAGTGGAATTAACCAAAGGCTCAGCGTGCCGTGCCGGAAACAGATTAGGGCCTGAAGCCATCCTGTGGTGTTGCGGCCAGGTCACAAGAAAGCGAGTTGAAGAAAGGAGCTCAGGGGCACTGTAATTCACAAACCTGCAGAGTTATAAATGACAGCTATCGTCCAAAAATATACTGAAGTAAGGCTGCCAAGAGGACTTGAAAGCGGGGCAGAATTGCAGGAAACCGATTTCAGGAGGTAGACTGGAATTGCATTGAAAGCATAGGAAAAGAGGCAGAACGTCCACAATGATGCACTTGGCCAAAAAGGGCGTATGCGTTTTTTCCTGAATATATTCAGGAAAAAACGCATACGCCCTTTTTGGCCAACCAAGCAAGCTTGCAAAGGAAATCTGCACTACAATGAAGTCTCAATTCCCCCCGGTCAAAAGGGCCATCTGAAAAAAGTGTAAAATCCAGAAAGGCAGGACAGGCCATGGAGAACTGGGAGCCTTGTTATGCTGATGGGAGGGATGTAAATTGCCAACAGACACTCGGGAGAAGTGTATGGTGTTTCCTGAAACATCTAAAAAACAAAGCAACAGAGCCTAGGGCACTTCCACTTATGGTCCTATAGCTTAGGGAAATTTAAATCTAAAACACACAGCCACCCCAAAGTTTGGGACGCCTCTGTTTACAAGAACCTCGTTTACAGTACAAGTTCAACATCGCAGAAAGTGAAAAATGGATAAAGAAGTTGTGGTATTTACTTACAAAGCAATATCACTCAGCAATGAAATCTATGTCATCAGGCCCTTAGCAGCACAATGAGTGGATTCAGGTATGATGATTCTAACTGAAATAAGTCACACAGAAAAAGAAACATCATAAGATATCAGTAATACACGGAATGTAAACTTGGCTACACAGGAACTGAATTCCAAAACAGAACAGGGTCTCAAATTTAGAAAACCAACTTATGCTTGCTTAAGGGGAAAGGTGAGTTGGGGTGCTGCATAAAACCAGAGATTGAAATGAGCACAGATAAAGTTCCTTAAGCCAAATATGGAATAGACAAGAGCTACTCCTTGCTCAACGAAATGGACTCAACACCCCATATTAAACGCCTAAGAATGTACCTGACTAGTAAGTATCTTAAAACCTATGGATTGCTATGTCTCCGAAAGAGAATCAAGCATGTGTACAGGGGCATAAACGCAGCAGTGATAGGATTGGAGAGGTTCGGTGAGCAAATGAAGACCCTTTGAAGTCATATTGCATAGTACCCATTCCACGGGTTTCAACTACCCAGGTTTAAGGTATTCTTCCTTCAGCTAAAACATGCATGTGGAACCCAAAGTATGATCAACCATGTGATCGGGAAACGTGTTCAAATATGTCTCAGTTTTCGTACCCTGGTACTCGGGTGCAACATTCCAGACGCTTTACTAACACCCTCCCGACTTGGAGAGTCAGTCCCTTTAACCTCCTGTTTGGCCCAGTTTGCAATTTCTGTGGAAGATGAACAGGAATAGCGAGAACCAATGAGAGACTAGCTGGAGGTGTCTGGACGGGCAAATTTAACTCTCATTTCCCACCATTAAGAGGAATTAACCAAAGGTTCAGCTTGCCGTGCCGGAACCAGATTAGGGCCTGAAGCCATCCTGCGGTGTTGCGGCCAGGTCACAAGAAAGCGAGTTGAAGAAAGGAGCTCAGGGGCACTGTAATTCACAAACCTGCAGAGTTATAAATGACAGCTATCGTCCAAAAATATACTGAAGTAAGGCTGCCAAGAGGACTTGAAAGCGGGGCAGAATTGCAGGAAACCGATTTCAGGAGGTAGACTGGAATTGCATTGAAAGCATAGGAAAAGAGGCAGAACGTCCACAATGATGCACTTGGCCAAAAAGGGCGTATGCGTTTTTTCCTGAATATATTCAGGAAAAAACGCATACGCCCTTTTTGGCCAACCAAGCAAGCTTGCAAAGGAAATCTGCACTACAATGAAGTCTCACTTCCCCCCGGTCAAAAGGGCCATCTGAAAAAAGTGTAAAATCCAGAAAGGCAGGACAGGCCATGGAGAACTGGGAGCCTTGTTATGCTGATGGGAGGGATGTAAATTGCCAACAGACACTCGGGAGAAGTGTATGGTGTTTCCTGCAACATCTAAAAAACAAAGCAACAGAGTCTAGGGCACTTCCACTTATGGTCCTATAGCTTAGGGAAATTAAAATCAAAAAGACACAGCCACCCCAAAGTTTGGGACGCCTCTGTTTACAAGAACCTCATTTACCGTACAAGTTCAATATCACAGAAAGTGAAAAATGGATGAAGAAGTTGTGGTACTTACGTACAATGCAGTATCACTCAACAATGAAATCTATGTCATCAGGCCCGTAGCAGCATAATGAGTGGATTCAGGTACGATGATTCTAACTGAAATAAGTCACACAGAAAAAGAAACATCATAAGATATCACTAATACACAGAATGTAAACTTGGCTACACAGGAACTGAATTCCAAAACAGAACAGGGTCTCAAATTTAGAAAACCAACTTATGCTTGCTTAAGGGGAAAGGTGAGTTGGGGTGCTGCATAAAACCAGAGATTGAAATGAGCACAGATAAAGTTCCTTAAGCCAAATATGGAATAGACAAGAGCTACTCCTTGCTCAACGAAATGGACTCAACACCGCATATTAAACGCCTAAGAATGTACCTGACTAGTAAGTATCTTAAAACCTATGGATTGCTATGTCTCTGAAAGAGAATCAAGCATGTGTACAGGGGCATAAACGCAGCAGTGATAGGATTGGAGAGGTTCGGTGAGCAAATGAAGACCATTTGAAGTCATATTGCATAGTACCCATTCCACGGGTTTCAACTACCCAGGTTTAAGGTATTCTTCCTTCAGCTAAAACATGCATGTGGAACCTAGAGTACGATCAACCATGTGATCGGGAAACGTGTTCAAATATGTCTCAGTTTTCGTACCCTGGTACTCGGGTGCAACATTCCAGACGCTTTACTAACACCCTCCCGACTTGGAGAGTCAGTCCCTTTAACCTCCTGTTTGGCCCAGTTTGCAATTTCTGCGGAAGATGAACAGGAATAGCGAGAACCAATGAGAGATAGCTGGAGGTGTCTGGACGGGCAAATTTAACTCTCATTTCCCACCAGGAAGTGGAATTAACCAAAGGCTCAGCGTGCCATGCCGGAACCAGATTAGGGCCTGAAGCCATCCTGTGGTGTTGCGGCGAGGTCACAAGAAAGCGAGTTGAAGAAAGGAGCTCAGGGGCACTGTAATTCACAAACCTGCAGAGTTATCAATGACAGCTATCGTCCAAAAATATACTGAAGTACGGCTGCCAAGAGGACTTGAAAGCGGGGCAGAATTGCAGGAAACCGATTTCAGGAGGTAGACTGGAATTGCATTGAAAGCATAGGAAAAGAGGCAGAACGTCCACAATGATGCACTTGGCCAAAAAGGGCGTATGCGTTTTTTCCTGAATATATTCAGGAAAAAACGCATACGCCCTTTTTGGCCAACCAAGCAAGCTTGCAAAGGAAATCTGCACTACAATGAAGTCTCACTTCCCCCCGGTCAAAAGGGCCATCTGAAAAAAGTGTAAAATCCAGAAAGGCAGGACAGGCCATGGAGAACTGGGAGCCTTTTTATGCTGATGGGAGGGATGTAAATTGCCAACAGACACTCGGGAGAAGTGTATGGTGTTTCCTGAAACATCTAAAAAACAAAGCAACAGAGTCTAGGGCACTTCCACTTATGGTCCTATAGCTTAGGGAAATTAAAATCAAAAAGACACAGCCACCCCAAAGTTTGGGACGCCTCTGTTTACAAGAACCTCATTTACCGTACAAGTTCAATATCACAGAAAGTGAAAAATGGATGAAGAAGTTGTGGTACTTACGTACAATGCAGTATCACTCAACAATGAAATCTATGTCATCAGGCCCGTAGCAGCATAATGAGTGGATTCAGGTACGATGATTCTAACTGAAATAAGTCACACAGAAAAAGAAACATCATAAGATATCACTAATACACAGAATGTAAACTTGGCTACACAGGAACTGAATTCCAAAACAGAACAGGGTCTCAAATTTAGAAAACCAACTTATGCTTGCTTAAGGGGAAAGGTGAGTTGGGGTGCTGCATAAAACCAGAGATTGAAATGAGCACAGATAAAGTTCCTTAAGCCAAATATGGAATAGACAAGAGCTACTCCTTGCTCAACGAAATGGACTCAACACCGCATATTAAACGCCTAAGAATGTACCTGACTAGTAAGTATCTTAAAACCTATGGATTGCTATGTCTCCAAAAGAGAATCAAGCGTCTGTACAGGGGGATAAACGCAGCAGTGATAGGATTGGAGAAGTTCGGTGAGCAAATGAAGACCCTTTGAAGTCATATTGCATGGTACCCATTACACGGGTCTCAACTCTCCAGGTTTAAGGTATTCTTCCTTCAGCTAAAACATGCATGTGGAACCCAGAGTATGATCAACCGTGTGAACGTGAGACGTATTCAAATATGTCTCAGTTTTCCTCCCCTGGTACTCGGGTGCAACATTCCAGACGCTTTACTAACACCCTCCCGACTTGGAGAGTCAGTCCCTTTAACCTCCTGTTTGGCCCAGTTTGCAATTTCTGTGGAAGATGAACAGGAATAGCGAGAACCAATGAGAGACTAGCTGGAGGTGTCTGGACGGGCAAATTTAACTCTCATTTCCCACCAGGAAGAGGCATTAACCAAAGGCTCAGCATGCCGTGCCGGAACCAGATTAGGGCCTGAAGCCATCCTGCGGTGTTGCGGCCAGCTCAAAAGAAAGCGAGTTGAAGAAAGGAGCTCAGGGGCACTGTAATTCACAAACCTGCAGAGTTATAAATGACAGCTATCGTCCAAAAATATACTGAAGTAAGGCTGCCGAGAGGACTTGAAAGCGGGGCAGAATTGCAGGAAACCGATTTCAGGAGGTAGACTGGAATTGCATTGAAAGCATAGGAAAAGAGGCAGAACGTCCACAATGATGCACTTGGCCAAAAAGGGCGTATGCGGTTTTTTCTGAATATATTCAGGAAAAAACGCATACGCCCTTTTTGGCCAACCAAGCAAGCTTGCAAAGGAAATCTGCACTACAATGAAGTCTCACTTCCCCCCGGTCAAAAGGGCCATCTGAAAAAAGTGTAAAATCCAGAAAGGCAGGACAGGCCATGGAGAACTGGGAGCCTTGTTATGCTGATGGGCGGGATGTAAATTGTCAACAGACACTCGGGAGAAGTGTATGGTGTTTCCTGAAACATCTAAAAAACAAAGCAACAGAGCCTAGGGCACTTCCACTTATGGTCCTATAGCTTAGGAAAATTAAAATCAAAAAGACACAGCCACCCAAATGTTTGGGATGCCTCTGTTTACAAGAACCTCGTTTACAGTACAAGTTCAACATCGCAGAAAGTGAAAAATGGATAAAGAAGTTGTGGTATTTACTTACAAAGCAATATCACTCAGCAATGAAATCTATGTCATCAGGCCCTTAGCAGCACAATGAGTGGATTCAGGTATGATGATTCTAACTGAAATAAGTCACACAGAAAAAGAAACATCATAAGATATCAGTAATACACGGAATGTAAACTTGGCTACACAGGAACTGAATTACAGAACAGAACAGGGTCTCAAATTTAGAAAACCAAATTATGCTTGCTTAAGGGTAAAGGTGAGTTGGGGTGCTGCATAAAACCAGAGATTGAAATGAGCACAGATAAAGTTCCTTAAGCCAAATATGGAATAGACAAGAGCTACTCCTTGCTCAACGAAATGGACTCAACACCCCATATTAAACGCCTAAGAATGTACCTGACTAGTAAGTATCTTAAAACCTATGGATTGCTATGTCTCCGAAAGAGAATCAAGCATGTGTACAGGGGCATAAACGCAGCAGTGATAGGATTGGAGAGGTTCGGTGAGCAAATGAAGACCCTTTGAAGTCATATTGCATGGTACCCATTCCACGGGTTTCAACTACCCAGGTTTAAGGTATTCTACCTTCAGCTAAAACATGCATGTGGAAACTAGAGTATGATCAACCATGTGATCGGGAAACGTGTTCAAATATGTCTCAGTTTTCGTACCCTGTTACTCGGGTGCAACATTCCAGAGGCTTTACTAACACCCTCCCGACTTGGAGAGTCAGTCCCTTTAACCTCCTGTTTGGCCCAGTTTGCAATTTCTGTGGAAGATGAACAGGAATAGCGAGAACCAATGAGAGACTAGCTGGAGGTGTCTGGACGGGCAAATTTAACTCTCATTTCCCACCAGGAAGAGGAATTAACCAAAGGCTCAGCTTGCCGTGCCGGAACCAGATTAGGGCCTGAAGCCATCCTGCGGTGTTGCGGCCAGCTCAAAAGAAAGCGAGTTGAAGAAAGGAGCTCAGGGGCACTGTAATTCACAAACCTGCAGAGTTATAAATGACAGCTATCGTCCAAAAATATACTGAAGTAAGGCTGCCAAGAGGACTTGAAAGCGGGGCAGAATTGCAGGAAACCGATTTCAGGAGGTAGACTGGAATTGCATTGAAAGCATAGGAAAAGAGGCAGAACGTCCACAATGATGCACTTGGCCAAAAAGGGCGTATGCGTTTTTTCCTGACTATATTCAGGAAAAAACGCATACGCCCTTTTTGGCCAACAAAGCAAGCTTGCAAAGGAAATCTGCACTACAATGAAGTCTCACTTCCCCCCGGTCAAAAGGGCCATCTGAATAAAGTGTAAAATCCAGAAAGGCAGGACAGGCCATGGAGAACTGGGAGCCTTGTTATGCTGATGGGCGGGATGTAAATTGCCAACAGACACTCGGGAGAAGTGTATGGTGTTTCCTGAAACATCTAAAAAACAAAGCAACAGAGCCTAGGGCACTTCCACTTATGGTCCTATAGCTTAGGGAAATTAAAATCAAAAAGACACAGCCACCCCAAAGTTTGGGACGCCTCTGTTTACAAGAACCTCGTGTACAGTACAAGTTCAACATCGCAGAAAGTGAAAAATGGATAAAGAAGTTGTGGTATTTACTTACAAAGCAATATCACTCAGCAATGAAATCTATGTCATCAGGCCCTTAGCAGCACAATGAGTGGATTCAGGTATGATGATTCTAACTGAAATAAGTCACACAGAAAAAGAAACATCATAAGATATCAGTAATACACGGAATGTAAACTTGGCTACACAGGAACTGAATTACAGAACAGAACAGGGTCTCAAATTTAGAAAACCAACTTATGCTTGCTTAAGGGTAAAGGTGAGTTGGGGTGCTGCATAAAACCAGAGATTGAAATGAGCACAGATAAAGTTCCTTAAGCCAAATATAGAATAGACAAGAGCTACTCCTTGCTCAACGAAATGGACTCAACACCGCATATTAAACGCCTAAGAATGTACCTGACTAGTAAGTATCTTAAAACCTATGGATTGCTATGTCTCCAAAAGAGAATCAAGCGTCTGTACAGGGGGATAAACGCAGCAGTGATAGGATTGGAGAAGTTCGGTGAGCAAATGAAGACCCTTTGAAGTCATATTGCATGGTACCCATTACACAGGTCTCAACTCTCCAGGTTTAAGGTATTCTTCCTTCAGCTAAAACATGCATGCGGAACCCAGAGTATGATCAACCGTGTGAACGGGAGACGTGTTCAAATATGTCTCAGTTTTCCTCCCCTGGTACTCGGGTTCAACATTCCAGATGCTTTACTAACACCCTCCCGACTTGGAGAGTCAGTCCCTTTAACCTCCTGTTTGGCCCAGTTTGCAATTTCTGCGGAAGATGAACAGGAATAGCGAGAACCAATGAGAGACTAGCTGGAGGTGTCTGGACGGGCAAATTTAACTCTCATTTCCCACCAGGAAGAGGAATTAACCAAAGGCTCATCTTGCCGTGCCGGAACCAGATTAGGGCCTGAAGCCATCCTGCGGTGTTGCGGCCAGCTCAAAAGAAAGCGAGTTGAAGAAAGGAGCTCAGGGGCACTGTAATTCACAAACCTGCAGAGTTATAAATGACAGCTATCGTCCAAAAATATACTGAAGTAAGGCTGCCAAGAGGACTTGAAAGCGGGGCAGAATTGCAGGAAACCGATTTCAGGAGGTAGACTGGAATTGCATTGAAAGCATAGGAAAAGAGGCAGAACGTCCACAATGATGCACTTGGCCAAAAAGGGCGTATGCGTTTTTTCCTGAATATATTCAGGAAAAAACGCATACGCCCTTTTTGGCCAACCAAGCAAGCTTGCAAAGGAAATCTGCACTACAATGAAGTCTCACTTCCCCCCGGTCAAAAGGGCCATCTGAAAAAAGTGTAAAATCCAGAAAGGCAGGACAGGCCATGGAGAACTGGGAGCCTTGTTATGCTGATGGGCGGGATGTAAATTGCCAACAGACACTCGGGAGAAGTGTATGGTGTTTCCTGAAACATCTAAAAAACAAAGCAACAGAGCCTAGGGCACTTCCACTTATGGTCCTATAGCTTAGGGAAATTAAAATCAAAAAGACACAGCCACCCCAAAGTTTGGGACGCCTCTGTTTACAAGAACCTCGTTTACAGTACAAGTTCAACATCGCAGAAAGTGAAAAATGGATAAAGAAGTTGTGGTATTTACTTACAAAGCAATATCACTCAGCAATGAAATCTATGTCATCAGGCCCTTAGCAGCACGATGAGTGGATTCAGGTATGATGATTCTAACTGAAATAAGTCACACAGAAAAAGAAACATCATAAGATATCAGTAATACACGGAATGTAAACTTGGCTACACAGGAACTGAATTACAGAACAGAACAGGGTCTCAAATTTAGAAAACCAACTTATGCTTGCTTAAGGGTAAAGGTGAGTTGGGGTGCTGCATAAAACCAGAGATTGAAATGAGCACAGATAAAGTTCCTTAAGCCAAATATGGAATAGACAAGAGCTACTCCTTGCTCAATGAAATGGACTCAACACCGCATATTAAACGCCTAAGAATGTACCTGACTAGTAAGTATCTTAAAACCTATGGATTGCTATGTCTCCAAAAGAGAATCAAGCATGTGTACAGGGGCATAAACGCAGCAGTGATAGGATTGGAGAGGTTCGGTGAGCAAATGAAGACCCTTTGAAGTCATATTGCATAGTACCCATTCCACGGGTTTCAACTACCCAGGTTTAAGGTATTCTTCCTTCAGCTAAAACATGCATGTGGAACCTAGAGTACGATCAACCATGTGATCGGGAAACGTGTTCAAATATGTCTCAGTTTTCGTACCCTGGTACTCGGGTGCAACATTCCAGACGCTTTACTAACACCCTCCCGACTTGGAGAGTCAGTCCCTTTAACCTCCTGTTTGGCCCAGTTTGCAATTTCTGCGGAAGATGAACAGGAATAGCGAGAACCAATGAGAGACTAGCTGGAGGTGTCTGGACGGGCAAATTTAACTCTCATTTCCCACCAGGAAGAGGAATTAACCAAAGGCTCAGCGTGCCGTGCCGGAACCAGATTAGGGCCTGAAGCCATCCTGCGGTGTTGCGGCCAGGTCACAAGAAAGCGAGTTGAAGAAAGGAGCTCAGGGGCACTGTAATTCACAAACCTGCAGAGTT